>NC_135448.1:9724166-10045000 GCF_051991255.1 Vanacampus margaritifer
TTAAGTATATAACTTCAAGAATGATATAAGCCCTTGATAATGGAGATCATGTGCATAAAATGGTGTCCTTGCTGGAAAAAGAAAACCAGAGGGTCTTTTAATGGTACTTATAGCTGTACTATTGTATTAGTTATATAATTTAGAATGCATTGTATTAATGACAGAATTGCATGCAATTATCAAATACATACAAAATATTCAGGTGAAATTTCAGGTTTAACCAAAAATGTCCCCTGACCTTTAAAAGTGAACTTAATGTTGTGATTCACTAAACTTTATAATGCACATGTGTAGATGTTTCAAAACTTTTGAAATGATCTAGTGTATTTTAGGTTCATTTTGAAATTGCACCATAGGCTGAATATATATATATATATATATATATATATATATATATATATATATATATATATATTTTTTTTTTTTTGTGTGTGTGTGTGTAATAGCTTTGGATTTTTCATTGTAGTTAATTTTTATTTTGTTTTGACTTTATTTAAAAATAACAAAAACAGTTTTATTAGTTTTTAGAGTGAAGTCATTCCAAAGCAGTGTTCCTTGCAATATGGTCTATGCAGTGCCATTAATATTTGGCTAAATACTGCATTTGTGGTATGTGAGTTAAGCAACAACACCCCCCCCCCCCCCCGCCCCTAGTTGGAGGCATTTCATTAGTTTTCATGAACTATAATGAACTTAGTGAGTAATGTACAGTACATAACACAAGACATTGCAAGCACTTCCTTGGCTGATGTTTTTGTCCTCAGTGGTGCGAGGAGGAAGTCCACCCGCACCTCAGGATGTGTAGCTTTGCCGCGACATTCCTAATGCAATGTTTTAGCATACTCCTAACTGCGGCCGACGAGAAGTAGAAGATAAACGGATCCAGGCAGGCGTTGAGGGTGCTCGAGAGCAGCGCCACGGTCCTCCAATGCTCGCTCTCCTGACGCGCGAAGCCCACCACGTGGGAGGCGTTGTAAGGCCCGAAGCAGACTGCAAACACCACCAGGGTGCCGAGGGCCAGCCCGATGGCCCGCAGCCTCCGCCGCCTGCTGATGTTAGGGAGACGTGAGAGGATGAGGATGAAGTTCACGTAGCAGAAGCAGCAGATGACGAAAGGGACGCAGAAAAGGACGAAGAAGAGCTCCAGGCGGACCGGCAGCAGGATTTTGAGCTCGTCTCCGGTGAAATTCAAGTAGCAGGTGGACGGCGGCTTGGCCAGGTGGTTTTCCCATTGAACGTACGGCATGATGTAGACGATGCTGAGGTTCAAAGAGGTCACCACCCAGAAGAGCACGCAGGCCGCCACGGCGTAGCGGGGCCTGCGGCACAGGGCGTACCTGAGCGGGTAGGCCACGCCCAGGTAGCGCTCCACACCTACGGCGGTGAGCAGCAGGGTGCTGTTATAGATGGTGACGTAGAAGACGAAGCCGGTGAAAGGACAAAGCGGGAAGGGCAGCTCCCAGACCATTTTGTCCGAGGCCTCCTTCATTTTGAGATGGTGAGGTTGAGGAGGAGGACGTCGATGGGCGCCGCCCGGGTGCGCACCTTGCGGCAGAAGGTGCAGAATGCCAGGATGTTGGCCGGCACCCCCATCAGGAAGGTGAAGATGTAGACAGATAGCAGAAGGTGGAGCATTCCACTCCCTGACACACACTGGAGAAGGCAAAATGGTCATTATTGAGCTCATGTCAGTTTCTCACTTCAGGTACACTCCATCTAATCACATATTCATTTGTATTGCATTACATTAATAGTTGTAAAAATACACAATGTTAATTAAATGCAAATAACAAGAAAACATCTCAGCTTCTCTCATCAGTACGGCATAATCATTCATCGCAAAGGATAAAGAATATATGACTGAGTACTATTGTCTTTGTACATCTTGTTTTGCCATTTGTGTGCTATCAATTTGTAGAACCGCAATGTAGATGTTAATTATTACCATCAGCATTGAGCTATTGGACTGTTCTGTTTAGGAGTGAATTTATTCAACTGGGACTGGCAACTTTTTTTTAATGCTTTTTCAGTATTTGTTCAGAATTATTATTATTATTATTATTATTATTATTAGCCAAAGTGCTGTTAATTGGGAAGTGAGTTGAGATTACCGCTTCCATACGGCGCTCGTTTGAATTTTTGCTCTGAAGTCAAAGCAAATAATTGTCTGAGTGATTGCTCATATCTTGGATAACCTATAAATGGAGTCACTCGAATCTCAAGGCAATCACTGTAATGTAAAATAATACCATTTAATGTAATACTACCTCTCACCTCTTTTAACAGCATCTGAAACTATGCAGAGAAAATGTATAATTGAAGTATAGCCTACATAATTAGCTCTTTTCAAAAATGAAATTAATCCACCAAAATCATTTTTTTTTTTAAATGAGAGACTTGCAACATTTTTAACAGAATGCCATTAGCAATAAATAATTTCCCAAGAAATTGCAGATAAGTGAGGATGGATTTGACCAGTCCATTTAAAAATGAATACAAAAGAGGTTCATAATAAAACGATATATTAAGATCTCTTTTCCAAAGTGCTATAAATGCAATGAAATTATTAGAGATTTTAATTAATGCCATGTATTATTAATAATATAACTAACACATTGAATTATGCCTACCTCACCACCATCAAACATGATGCCTCAGTCTCTCCATCACAGCATGACTGTTGTTCCTCTTTCACACATCGTAAGAAGTATATCACGTTCAGTATCTGCTATCTGACCTTCACCGGCGGAAATTTAATAAGCTTTTGGACACAATATTTGTCGCCCGCACTCTTCAAACATGAACACCCCGCAACTGCTCGTAATCTCACATTGTTACCTGGGAATTAATCACTCAGAGTGTCAAAGGTCTCGGAAGAGAAAGAGTGGCCAGGATGATGTGTCATTGAAATCTGATAAGTTGGATGACGGTGTTTTTATTTTGCTTCAGTGTCCACCAAGTGTTATATGCGTATAGTAAATTGAAAGAAAAAAAAAATAATAAGGTCATCATGAGTCAATAAATCGGCGGAAGTGCAGTTTGACGAAGGTAATGTTTATATCAATGACAGGATGATTTAATGAGCACTGAATGACATATTTGTCTCAGTCATTATTACATCATTGCTCTAAGTGGAAGTCAACCCCCCCCAAAATGTTATTATAATATGATGTATGCGCCCACACTACTACACTAGTCTAAACACAGCATTCTTATTAATATTGCATTTGTGGAATAACAACACATATAACTCAAATTATCTTTCCCCATTGAAAAGAATGTCAATTCCATTAATCCGTTCCAGCCTTCCCCACCAAAAAACAACACAAGTTTTTGTAATGTGTTTTTAATAAGGAAAATAGCACTCTATATTGTAAAAACATACAGTAATAACAGTTGGTGTGTGTGACTTGGCCACCAGGGAGCAGTAAAATACAGGCATGCACCCACAAAGAAGAGGTTCACAATTGTAAATGACAAAGTAAGCTGCAATACTGGGAGTTGTTCTTAGCAAAGGATAAAGAATATATGCCTGCAGTATTGTTAAATTGTCTGTCTATATTTGTTAACAAATTTGCCGCATAGATGCTACGTTTCAAATTATGTTTTAGCATTAAGCTAGCAGACTTTAAGGCAAAGTTATGTGCTTGTTTTGAATACAAATGCGTAATTCTTTTGGTTTTACACATAGGAATTGCTCATTTCTTATTGTGAAGTGAGTTGTGTTCTCTGCCACCAGACAGTGCTCTCAAATTTTTGCTCTTGTTGACATTTAACATTTTCAATTTATATTTTTACTGTTTTTGAATTTAGTTATAGGTATATAGATGTGATATAACTATGTGTAGTTAAATGAATAACAATGTGATAATGATTTTGTGAACTACATTTGAAGTTCTTACTCCCCACCATCTCTTGAGATAAGAATGTGTATGTTTTAAAAGTTGTCAAAGTCTCATGTCATTAGTCATTTGGTCGTAAAAACTGAAGGTCCAAGGTCAAAGCCTGTCTACATCATTTCTCCGAAGCTGGTGGAGAGCTGAGATGGACATGTCAGTATCTTGTGCCTGCTTATTTTCAACACTATCTCTGCAAATGTAAGAGGCGGAGAGAACCTTTTCTACTAGTATAAAGATACTGGGTGTTTCCATATTCTACACACTGGGAGCTTAACATCACTTTTCGAATGAAGCTTTTTTCCTGTGTCTTAAGAGCTCTTAACTCTTTGACTGCCAGACGTTTTCAGAAACGGGATCTCGCCAGTGCCAGACGATTTAAGCATTTTGACTGATCTTTCAAGGTCCACAGAAAATGTTGTGTTTGGACTATGGAAACACACATACTACCAAATGAAAGATTGAACTCTCATCTTTCATCAGAAAAAAAAGTTTGTTTCTACCTTATTCCGTTCTTCAGTAATCAACAATAGAAAATGGTTAGTTTCACCGAAATGCTCTGTTTTGAAACAAAAAACGTTCATGCACTCTAGTGAATTCTACACTTCTTTTTGTCCATGAATGATGCCAGAAACACCTAAACAGTGCTTTACTTCTGTAAAACGCTTTCACCAACAATGAAAAAGTGTTTTTAGTTTGCAAAATCCGTTTATTTCCATTCAACAGTGTAACAATTTGACAAAACAATTTCGCAAACTATTTACAAATGTGTGCAACTGTGGTACTATTTACAATTATGTGGATGTTTCAAATACAGTTTTTCTTTTTGTAACGCTCTCCTGCGTGCAAGGAGACGCAGCAGGGTTTGCACAACATATTACTTTCACTTTCCATTGTCCGTTTCGCGTGCAGACGGACTTTTTTTCCGGGGAATAGCAAGTAGTAGACTGTACACACTCCTCCGATGAATATGCATTGGACTCGGGGCACTCTTCGTCGTCCGATTGAACGTCCGCCTGAGCGTTGTCGGTTGTGCTCCGCGTTTTCCGGTGTCAGCATCGCTAGCCCGTGAACCCTTATAACGTCGTCTTAGCCGCCGCGTCAACGCTTCCAACTTCGCCGTCAACCTCGGAGTCACCATCATCATCATCGATGATGATCATCGTCATCAATGTGCTCTTTAGCGTTGAAAATTCCCAACTGTGAGCTGCTTGCAACATTGTCCGCTTCCTCCTCCATCTAGCTCCGCCTAACGTATTCTACTGCCGTGTCAATGCTTCCAACCACGAAGTCACCATCATCATCATCATCGATGATGATCATCGTCGTCATCAATGTGCTCTTTATTGTTGGTCGATGCTTTTCGTCTTTGAAAAAAACGGCTCTAGCGTGAGCTGCTTGCAACCGCCATTATGGCTTCTTCAGCCATTGTCCCCTCAACACTCTAGCCCCGCCTCACGTCTTCTGCTGACGCCCACCCAATCTTGTCCCTCTAGGGGCCAAAAATAGTCATTAGACTCACTAGACCTGCTTGAAACTTTCAGCACAGCTCCGCAAGGCTTCCCTGCACCCGTTTCAAAAAAAAAAATTTAAAAAATGGGTGGACGTCTTTTAACATCTTTGGCGCTCCTCCGTAGGTTTTTGCAGAACGTCATTTAACGTCTTTGGCAGTAAAAGAGTTAATAAATCCTTGCAAAGGAAACTTCTTCATGAGGTCTCAATTCTGATTTATTTGAACACGCAAAAGATTACACTTAATAAAGTAATCAAATAAAGCCTTCACTCTCAAGTCAAAGCAAAACAACTCCGAGAAGAACGACGGCTTGTATCTTGAAAATATTGTAAGTTTGGTCACTTGTATCTCAAGTGTCCACTGAGTGAGCCCGTGTGCATTCTAATAATGAGATAGTCACCTCATTCCTGACTCAGTTTAGACCCGCCCGCCGCGGCTTGGCTCCCCTCGGTGATCGTAGCTGGCGACCTGACATTAGCCGCAGTGTTTGGAGTGGTGCAATGATGGCGAAACCCTTCAGTACGACTGAACCTGCTTTGCCCTCCACAAATTCTTCCCACCATCCCCCTCGACGTGACCGGCGACAGCATCAACATGACGACGGGCTCCAGGAAAACGTTACAGGAGCTCGTCAGCATGGCGTACGTTCTCCACGCGACGTTTTCCCCCGTCACAAAGCCCACCACGTGCGAGGCGTTGTAGGGAGCGTAGCACACCACGAACACAGCCAGCGTGGACAGCGCCACGGCGAGGACCCGCCTTTTCCCCACGGGCCGTAAGTTGGATTGCCACACCAGGGTGACGCAGCGAAGCGTGCAGAAGGACGACACGATCAGAGGCAGGAGGAAGAGAACGGCGGCCATTTCGAGGCGGAGGGGTAGCAGCACGGCTAGTTGGGAGGCATTGAAATGGTCGTAGCACGCCAAAGCGTCGTCTTTGACCGAGACGAAGTTGGCGCCGCCTTCTGCCACGAGGCCGACGCCGAGGTGAAGCAGCACAAAGGCCCACAGGGCTGCGCTGATGACGCACGAGATCCTCGCCCGGCGGTAGCGTTTATAGACGAGAGGGAAGGCGATGCTGAGGTAGCGTCCCATCGTCACCGCCGTGATGAACAGACAGCTTCCGTAGAGCGACGAGAAGAGGAAGAAGCTATAAGCGGGGCACACGGGAGCCGGCAGCCGCCAGTCTTGAAGCAAGGTCTCCAAAGCCTTGACGGGCAACCAGGCCACCAGAACCAGATTGGCCAGGCAGAGGTTGAGGGCGTAGACGACGTTGGGCGTGGCGCCGTGCTTGCGGGCTTTGCGGACGTACACGGACAGAACCAACAGATTGGCGGGAAGGCCCAGCAAGAAAGTGAAGGAATAGACGAAGATAGCCACGCAGTCTTTGACGGCCACGTGCATCTCGGAGACGCTTGGGACGACACCACAGAGACGAACTGGAAATCCTGCAAAAATGTGCCATCTGTTAGCTATTAGCTACTTGAGTTGCATTCGATGTCTCAAAAATCCAGTCCCCATTTAGGAAAAGGAGGCTGTCGTTCATTGAGCGACCGTTCTGACTGAGGTACCGGCAACGAAGGCAGCGAGGCATGTTGTCGTACGCCACATCAAGGGCGCGAGATACCGATCAGAAGATGCGCGCACTCATGCAGCAATATCGGGCATTTAGCAGGCACCAGGCTGTCATAATTGCCCTCTCAGTGGAGGGAAAAGCATCTGGACCTGTAAGTGAAATGATTCAGAATAATTGAGGGTTGCGTACGGTCATCTCTGTCAGGTCGAGGTGGATTAAATGATGTGGAGGGCTAAAGGGGGCAAGTGGTGGGAAGTAGTGGAATAGAAATACTTTTTGTATTGCAAAAAGTCACAAATACCCCGAAAAGTGTGTTCTAAGATTTGTTTCAAAGATATCTACTGAAAACGTGCAAAGACTGAGAACTGTGAAGTGAATAAAGTACCTGGCGGGTCCAGATTTTCATGCCAGCACTCACTTGAAAATGCGCCTGGAGGAGAAACAATTTGATAAAAGGTTGACCTATACCTATCAGACCATGTCTAAATGTTGGCGCAAGGTAGACCGCTAAGTGTGAGTTGATCGTTGAATAGGCAGACAGAGACTAAGCTAGACAGACGTGTGGTGGATGCCAGATTGATTATCATTGATCTAATTACTCTTACTATCATTATCATCATTAGATTTTTGTTGTGAGCATTCTTATAGTGGTGAAATTAGCACGTTTAACCCACTTGTGGCATTCACGCTGTAGTGAAAAAAGAGTCCATGGTGGTAAATTCTTCTCACCGTTGTAAGTCTCCGGATTTTTTTTTGTGTGTGTGTGGGCATCCCACCCCCAAATTCACAAAACATTTAGTTTCAATTTCCATAGACTTTAAGCACAGATTATTTTTGTCATTGTTTTTTTTTTTAAACAAATGTCTGCACTTGTACTGCAGTACAGAGTGAGTACTATAGTGAATGTGATGAGAGGGGGAAGCTAGGCCAGTCTTTGAGATAGAAAATGACTTGTTTGTAAGCATGAAGGAGCATCTCATGGTTTTATGGTTGTGAGTAAATGGGTGTGTTTGTGTGACAGAGGCGTGGGTGTGTCGCACAAAAAGCTTGCGCTGAAATAAATGGAGCAGAAAAAGTGCAGATTTGTTGTGGAAGCATTTTATTGGAGCATAAAGGCAGATACCAAGCAATGTTTTTCACCTTCCTTGTGGTTGTTCAAAACTTTTACTAGTCTGTTGACCCAAAATTGAAAATAAATGTTGATGCTATTATAGAATAATTGATTGTATTATAGGCGAAATACCATCAGAAGCGGATATGAACCCAATTGTATTTAATTTTGGAAGACATGTATTTCCAAAGACCACCTAACATCTTGATTAACTAAATATTCTTCAACTGAAAGCAATTAACAAACGTGTTAGCTCAGTTGGGAGGACGATAAATTTACAAATTATATTATTCGAATACTTTTCATAAATTCTTATTGTTCTTGGTAACTTAGTAGCAATTTCTTTTTGTTCACAGAAAGACTCGTACCATGAACCACCGAATCAAAACCCAATAAACAGACTTACCATCTCAATGATGCATTGCAATGGCATTCAGCAGGGAAGTGTTTTGGGTCCCCCACTGTTTTTAACGTTTGCTGTATTATATTGTAGCTAAAGCGAATGACATTAAAAAAAAAAAAAGCAAACATATTGAGACATTTTTATAGGAATATCTATCACAAGAGTATAGTCTTGTTATTTTATTTTAGTATCTGGAAAGCTGTGACAGTGATAATAAGTAATAATACACAAGTTCACTCGCCTGCCACATCATGATGTCAATATTATAAAATTAATTGAAAACATATTTCACAGTTTCTGCTTTTAAAGACATTATTGCTCAGTTTTGCCAGAGGTCTTCATTTACAATATTTTGCAGTTTGAGTGTTGAACTGCATCATACTAAAGACTCGTTCAAATATTATGACCCTGTCATAGCTAAACACAACCACGATGCAAGTTACAACCTTTTAATGCCTATCCTGTGTGAGTTTATGTAAAGCGTATGCTTATATAGCTGCCTAGAACTAATATATGTGGGAGTCAGGATTCACATTATTCTCTTCATGCTGCAAACAGCGTCAGATGGTCAAACATTATGACGGAGCCAAACAAAGCCATTAAAGATAACGCCGTATAAAACTAATGACTTTAACACAAACGTGAGCCTTGTAAGCACACACTCAGATACCAGAAAAATCTTGATAACAGGCCTAGAGACAAGCCATGGTTTAAAAACGATTTCTATAAACATTTAGATGAAACACTTCAGTCAACACTTTAGCATGCCACACTTTAAGTAGTCTCAAGTCAAGTCCAGTGGGGAAAAAAGTCCTATAAAATGTCAACAGCTTTACAGAATTGATGTGTTTAATATTTCCAGAATATCTTTAAACATTAAATATTTGCAGATTATTGTAATTCAAGTGAGAAAAAGAACAAAATCTTATCAGGCTTCAAGATTCATGGTGCTCCTCCCGCTCGAGCTGGTGAGCTGGAGCAGTGGTACCAAAGTGTCGTCGCCGTATAATATCGGGATGATGCGGTTGCGGATGGTGATGCAACGTTCCTCCAGGGACAAAGCGCCATGTTTCCTGGCGTGATCCTGCATCAGTTGGTTGTGATGATGCTTCAGTCTCTGTAACGAGTACCTGAAAGAGGATAGCACAAGCATTGACCTAACAGATTCAACTTTAATGTGTATTCCATAAAGTTATTTTATTCCCAACAGTCCTTTTTTTTGGAAAGTCGGATTTCAGCCTCTTTGTGTTGCCAAATTTCAATCAAGAACTTAAAAAAATTCCGTCCAAGACAATGGTGGTATCAAAAATATTAGTACAATTGAGTGTGGGGTACCCCAGGGATCCATCTTGGGCCCTTTATTGTTTTAATGACTTGCCGATGTCTTGCAATAATCTTCCTTTATTATTTGCTGATGACATGTATCATTGATTTTAATCTCAATTCATGAATTACTGTAATATTGTTTGGGCTGCAACCTAGTCAACATACTGTACTGAGTAAACTATTGTCAACCTAAAAGCGATTTTTGGGAGCAATTTTTTTGTCTAGCCACACATGATTCTTCACCTCTTTTTAGAAAATATTTAATACTACCCATTCATAAACTCAATTACTTCCATTCCTGCTTGTTTATGCACGAGCGTGTCTATTATAAGTTATCCTGTTACCTTTCAGTTTTTTTGCCTTTTCATCTGATTTTCATTTGTATCCAACTAGGCATGGTTGCAATTTTCATTTTCGCTGTTGTTGGATATTTTGCCATCAGTTTAATATTACATTTAGAGTCCGCAAACTTTAAAACGACTTGGATATATCTTAGATCCATATCCTCTTATACATCTTTTATTCTAATCCTAATTTTTCATATTTATCTTATTTTTCCCCTTCACTGCCATTGTAATGAAATCTCAACTCTGCATTTATGCACTTGTTATAATGGGGTTTTTTTTGCACTGTTTTTAAATTGTGCATGAGTTCCATGTTATAACACATGCAGAACTCACTGAGCTTCAGCTAGCTTCGCCTTCAGAATGGCAATTGTAGCCTGCAGCTGATTGACTTCGTCAACAAGGCAACGTTGTGCCTAGAAACAGGAAGGAAAGACGGGAGTCAGACAAACAATGAATGTTTGTTTATTGAGACGTCCTTTATGCCCACCTCATCTCTGCAGAGGTCCATGCCAGGTCGGCAGGTTCTGTTCTCCAGTCTGGTGTGAGCCAGCTTCAGCGGGGCCGTCTTTGCCTTCAGATCCGCATCCAACTTGAATATGTCGTTCTCCATGTCTGCCATCTCGTCTTCGGTCTACAAAGAAGGCAGCACATTTTTCCAAACAATCTACCGTAACGTCGATGTTGCGTAAATGCAGGAAGCTCACATTTTTCAGTTGCCACTCAAGCTCACGACAAGCCTGTTGCTCTTCATGATTGCGCTTACGCAGCGCAAACTCCGTGGCTCTCTGCTGCTTCTTCAACTCATTTTGCAGCTAGAGGAATCGAGGACAGGAAAACGTTGGAGACTCAAATGTGTACATTTAGTGGAGGTTCGTGGTCTCATCACACGTACGGTGACTCTGGTGAGACTCATGTCCTCCCTCATCTTCTCGGACATTTCCATTGCTTCATGAGCACGAGCCAAATTCAACTTGGTGAACTGGATCCACTCGTGTGGCGTGCATGAGCTAAAGTTAATGATAAGGAATATTTTGACCAGTACATGATGCAATGAATGAATGGATAGATGGATGTTTACCCTGCAGGTATTCGAGTCGGGTCCGGCTTCAGGGAGATCTCAGATGACGTTATTGTAAGTTCCAGACATGTATTGTCGATATCCAGCGTTTCCACCTTGTTCTGAAGGTCAGCAGTCAGCTGCTGTCGAATTTTCTGCAAAATACTGGAAATGAAAGACACAATGTTAATTAGTGCTGCTCCATTGACTGAAACCTCAAGTCGGTGTGCTGATATTCTTACCAGAGCTGTTCAAAGGCCTGGTCTATGTGCTGCTGCAGGCTTTGCTGCGCTTTTTCGATGACGTGCACCTCTTTTTTTAACTCCTTTTCAACGGGGTCGTTGACCAGTTCAAATCCTTGACGTCCCTCCCTCAGGGTCAGGCTCTCCATGGTGACCTCGTGGGGAACAACTGTGGCAGCCAATGTCTCCTCGGTCCGGGTTTTAGACTTTCACAACACACAATCAAGCTGTGGTTACCGTGGACATTGATACTGTATATAAGATGAACAATTTCGGGCCTAGCATTGAGCCCTGGGGGATGCCGCAAGTAGTGTTTAGTGTTTGATTGAATTTGTGATTTACTTGAATTAATCTAGTAATGCCATTGGTGTAGTTCGCTTTGACCTTAAGGAATATTGACTAGTGAGAGTTTCTCTAGAATTTTTGAGAATTGAGGATAAGTAATGAGACAGTGGTGTATGTTACAATATTTTTTGTAGCTTGGTCTAAGGAGTGCCTGCCCACACATAAAGCGTGACATTCATCAACCAAGTAAATCTTTGGTTGTCTGCCTATTTCTGTCAAATTGCCTTTTAAATTCCACACATCCAATCTGTCTATTAGCAGCTGGTAGACTCCATAGGTCAGTGGCCGTGAGTTCAATTCTCACCGGGGCCTATGAAGCAGTCGATGAAATCAGATTAGAATTATTGTAATATTCGTTCATCCTTCTAGGGGAGATTACCAGTGTCAGTGCTTCAATCTCGTCATCGACTTTCTTTGCACAGGTTACGAGCAGATCCTTACATCTTGAAACCTCCCAGACCCGATCCCTTAACATGCGCGAGGTGTCGCTTTCATCCCAGTTTGTCTGTAGGGTAATAACACAGGACAACAAGGGTGTGATAGTGACCTAAATTTAGTAAATAAATAAAACATAATTTGAGTAAAGTGCATTTTGAGCTAATGGCGTCGTCAACAAGGACCCACCTTACAACTGGTTTCATTGCGGAGTGACCTGCTCTCTTGGCGGATTACATTGGAAAAATGTCGCTCGAGCTCCGCAGTGGCAGACAGCTGCTCATTGTTGTTGCACCACTCTGGCACACCGTAGTGCACCAAGGGCTTCTCAGGATGTTTGGTCATTATACTGAGTCAATGATATGAAAAGAGATTTGTCATCTGGGATGCCCGAAGGACTCAGAAAAATACACATGCAAGCATGAGGAGAACATGTTGACTCCACACAGGAAGGTTGGAGTTGAGAATGGAATCTGAGAACTGAGTTGGTGGACGTGCAAATCATTAGGGCATCGTGTTGCCAAGACAAAGATGACAAAATGTTTTTCAAAAATCTTATTCCTGATGATGATTTATGGCGGTGATTTCACAGAGATAAGTGCTTGGGTTACATTACGCCTGTCTTAATATACCATGAATGAAGATGCAGGCCTTCAATAATTAATGATGATTAATTATTTAATTGAATTTAAGCACTACATTTTTACCATCCAGCTGTTATACATGACAACTTTATGTTCTTCAGTCTCAATAAGGCTTCGATAAGTAAAATCATTTTATTACAATTTACAGGTGTACAGTATATCCACCTATTGCCATTCATGTAACAGAATAGGTTTGTGTTCAATTAAGCCAGGGAAGATTTCACTCTCAAGTGGTGAGTAAATTGAGGTGATATCATTTTAGTATATTTAATATACTTAAGTTAATATATGTCAGAAATATGACAGAAAACGAAAAATATATATTTCTGTATTCGTCTGTAACTATGTTTTAATTATGTGTATTTTTAATTAAACTTCTATATAAGTATTTACTTCAGCGCATTTTTAACCAAACTTTAATAAATATATAGGTTTAGGCCCTTGGCTTAGACCATGCCAAAACATTGCATGTATTTTTCTCATAAAACAAGATGATTTTTTCATAAACGACAATCTATTCCCATAAATTTGCCCGAGCCGCTGCACTTTCCACAAGGTGACTTCATCATACGTCTCAGTGTGCGAAAACAGCAACGTGAGTTCCCCTGCTTGAGACGGGTTGCTGACTCCAAATTTTGGCAGTAATTTCCTGTATCAATGGAATTTAAATTAATTAAAATTAATTAATCCCTAGTCTCGGAGTCTAGTCTAGAGTCGGTCTAGTCTCTTCAACTGTACTGTGTGACGAATCTGCACATCTCGGTCGCAAATTGGTATCATTGTTCAGTTTGGTATAACAAATTTACAAACAACATACCGGTAAATGTTTCAAATCCATTTTTATACAGTTGTTTGATCACGTGATAAAACATTTAGTTATGTGTTTAAAACGGAATTTAAAGTAGAAATGTTAACTTTAACACAAACTTGACGTTCAAAATTACACATGGGGTGTCCGAAAATGGAAACACACATTTGATTACACACAAAAGCTGTAATGTTTTTCTCTGTAAGTATTCATTAAAACGGAGGATTATCTTTAGTCAGGTTCGTAACACAACTTGCATTGAATTTAACGGTGCATAGTTTGCTCACGTTGTACTATTACATAAATATAAGCACATGAAAGCCATATTCGCAAATATCACCAAAACTGGTGGTTTATCTTACAAGTTTCTTTCACGTTTGTGCCATTTAAACGGGCTTAAAATCAACACAATGCATGTTTTCTCTTAAAAATGTGACTCACACTCGTTCCATGATGGCCGGCTAGTTGGCGCGTGCTGGTTGTTGTTGCACTGTTTCCACAGCAACCGCTCGATTCGTCTCTAAGCAACAAGGCGATACAATACTGAACTGAAAAACGTCACTCGTAATGCGTGCAAAGTAACAGCACGTTGACTTGGGACATTTGAGATGTCATAAATAAAAAACGTAAAAAAAATAATAATTGTGGCATTAAATCTCTTGATTGTTTGGGTTGGTTTGTAATACACAACATTGTTAAAAGCATCCGTTCTTTTATTGTAGCATCACAATTTGCCGGGCTCGAAGTCATCATTCCATGCTGTTCACACAAAATGGCCATGATCACTCACATCCCAAATATTACCAGTTCATTCATGCTCATGGTTTTATTGCCTTCTATTAGCCGCAAAAGGTCCCAAACATTGCTGCGTATTTGATTAGTTGGGGAGCAAAGTAGACAAAAACGTCCATGAGGCCAAACAGAGGCAGGTCTCTAAATGAGCCCTCACATTCATTAACCTCAGTGACAGAAATAAAACTATGCCTATAATCTATGCCCAATAAATCTGATCACGATGCAAATTTCTATGTGTCCATTGCACGAGGAGACAAAACAAGTAAATTCAAAAAATAAATCTATATGTAAAATCTGGGAACCAGATGCCAGTGCACTACCCCAATTACCTGAGCTAGGTTCACACCTTGTTTAGGTCTTGCGCTAAAATAAAACCCAACACCAACAGAACTGCTTTACCGATTAACTGCCCGAAAGGAATATTTAAATGTGCTCACTTTGAACAAAGTTCATAAATTAAAAGGACAAAAAAAAAGGTGAGTGGTACTTCCTATTACATTTGGTAGCTTCAAAAACAAAATACACCAAGAAGGGTGAGAAGTTGGGAGGCGTGGCAGGATTATAAATTACAGTAAAATAAAGCTTTGTGCAAGTGTGGTGGTGCGCTGAGGCCGTTCTCCTTGAAGCAGGGGTGAAGGGTTCATGGGCTACTCAGTAAATGTCAGCCGTTGACCAGCAGCATATGGAGGGAGACATTGTCTGTCAGTGGTCCTTCAGCAGGCCGCTGGCCCACTTTCTGTTCAATGGGATCCAGATGGAAGTAGTCACCCGTGGTTATTCCTTTCCTGGTATTGTTCAGGTGACGCATATTTGCGACCCGAAGGATGTCCCATCCGCTTATCACTGGGTAGAGGAGTCTCCATTGAGTTCTATGCCGTGCTGTTGTAGCTGTGCTCGGAGCAGTGCGTTGTCGCTCTTTAGTTCCTCAAGCTGGAAACATCGAGAGAGAGAGAGAGAGATGAGGACAATCGCCAATATCAGATCTTTTTTTATTTATTTACTTCAGGCAAGCATGAATGGGAAAGGACAAAACTGTTGATTCTAAAAGTAATAACTAAAAACTAAATGTAAATTAACCAATGAAAATAAGCGGTTGTGCAAATTCGGAGGAATTCAGCTCCAAAGTGTTGAAAACGTCTAATTCATACACAAGTATTGACATGATTATTGTTCACCTGTTGTCTAAGCAGTCCATTGTCCAGCTCAACTCGCTCCACTTCTTTGTAGCTCTCCTGCAATCGCTGGTTATTCTGACGTAGCTCTCGGATGTAATCGCAGGCTTTGGACAGGATGCCTCCTTTACTCTGGGGAGAGAGAAAAAAAAGATGACATGAGTATCATATTGAGGGGTGTCAAAATTTGTGTGTTAATTTTGAGTTAGTTTAAAGTTCCTTTAATGCCACAAATTTTTTAAATGCACAATCAATGGCAAAAATTCGTTTTAACTATTTGTATTAGTTTAACATTTTTTTTCCACTTTTGCTAACAAAAGTATTTTTAATAAATATTCTTTTAAATTAGGGGCGTTAGGCGATTATTTTTTTAAATCGCATGACTTCAATCGTTGACTCACGATTAATCAAAAAATGAAAAAAATTCTGGGTTTTCATAAAAAATGAAAAGATATTTTTTTAAACTAATAGAAATACTTAACATGCATTTTTGACGTCTATAGTCGTCAATGGCATTGAATGAGTTAATGACCGCCCCTTACTTGGAAAGCCTGTACTGGGGGGATTTCAGTCACAATGCAGCACACACGGCCACATCAAAATTTAGCAGTAATAAATTTAATAATAATGCATATATATGTGGAGACTGGGGTCAAGTTGTATTTTACAATTCAAAAAATTTGCAAAATTTAAAAAGTTACCTAATCTTAAGAATAGATGGCTTTTAACTCTTTCACTGCCATTGACGTTTATAGACGTCAAGTAAAAACCTACGGAGCACTGCCAATGACGTCTAAAGACGTCATCCAAATTTTTTTTTATTTTTATTTTTTGAAACGGGTGCGGGCAAGGCTTCCGGAGCTGTGGTGAAAGTTTCCAGCCAGTCTGTTGTGCCTAATGACTATTTTTGGCCCCTAGAGGGCAGCGATGACTCTCTTTTGACAAGATCGGGTGGGCGTCAGTAGAGGCGGAGCTAGAGCGTCGAGCAGGAGATGAGAATGGAAGACAAAGGAAAAATGGCGGCCGGTCGCGAGGAGCTCACGCCCGAGACGTTTTTTTTCAAAGACCAAAAGCATCGCTGAAAAAGATGATCATCATCGATGATGAAGATGAGGGTGGTGACTCCGTGGTTGAGAAGCATTGACGCGGCAGTAGAAGACGTTAGATGGAGCTAGATGGAGGAGGGAACGGGCAATGGCGAGCGTTTGCAAGCAGCTCTACACTTACAAGACGAGAGGCATCGACCAACGCTAAAATAGTACATTGATGACGACAATGATCATCATCGATGATGATGAAGGTGAATCCGAGCTTGACGGCGAAATTGGAACCGCTGACGCGGCGGCTATGACGGTGTCGTAACGCGGAGCACAACCGAGCACGCACATGCGGAAGTTCGATCGGACGACGGAGAGTGCCCCGAGTCCAATGCATATTCATCGGAGGAAGTGTGTACAGTCTGCTACTTGCTTTTTATTCCCCGGAAAAAAAGGCCGTCAAGAAAGTGTAACGTTTGCACGCAAAACGGACCAATGCGAAAGTGAAAGTAAACTGTTGTGCAAGTCCTGGCGTCTCCTTGCACGCAGGAGAGCGTTACAAAAGGAAAAACTGTATTTGAAACATCCACATAATTGTAATTAGTACCACAGTTGCACACATTTGTAAATAGTTTGCGAAATTGTTTTGTCAAATTGTTACACTGTTGAATGGAAATAAACGTATTTTGCAATCAAAAAACACTTTTTCATTGTTGGTGAAAGCGTTTTACAGAAGTAAAGCAATATTTAGGTGTTTGTGGCATCATTCACGGACAAAAAGAAGTGTACAATTCACTAGAGTGCATGAAATAACATCGTTTCACAAAAAGCTCTTTTTCTCCGTTTTTTGTTTCAAAACAGAGAATTTCGGTGAAACTAACCATTTTCTATTGTTGATTACTGAAGAACGGAATAAGGTAGAAACAAACTTTTTTTTCTGATGAAAGATGAGAGTCCAATCTTTCATTTGGTAGGATGTGTGTTTCCATAGTCCAAACACAACATTTTCTGTGGACCTTGAAAGATCAGTCAAAATGCTTAAATCGGCTGGCACTGGCGACAACCCGTTTTTGAAAACGTCTGGCAGTCAAAGAGTTAAGAGAAAAAAATTATTGTACATTTAGAACAGATACAATTTGCAATTAATCATGAGTTCACTATTGAAGTCATGCGATTAATTACGATTCTAAAATGTAATCGGTCGAAACTAAAGCAAAACTTATATACAATGTGCTGTTGAAAACAAACTCTAGGGTGTGACTGATGTGGGTTTTTTATAGTGTCAAAACTTACAGCACCAGTTCTATTGTCTATGTTGCAGTCCGGGATGATTTTTGAAAGCGTGACAATCCAGTTGTTAATCTTGTCTCTTCTTCTTCTCTCCACTGAAAGAGAAGAGGAAAATGTTACTATATAGGGGGAAAAAAACTGAAAACACACATTCACAACAACTTGATCAATCGAAAGCATTTAAGAGTGATTATCGTTACAGTTTTGCTGTGAATGGGAACATTTAATTCACAAGCGATTATTACATTAAATGCTACAACACAAGAATTAGCAGCATATTAATAAACTATACCCTCATTGTGTTGTGCTCTTCTTCTTTCATCCCTCGGTGCCCGTGGACCATCTACCTTCCTGTAAGGACACACATTGTTGTGAGTCCAATTTTATCCCAAGAAAAAATAACAGCTAATTTGTAGTCAACTTAATGAGACCCTTTCTATGATCAGTGATGCTCGTTTTAGTTGAAAGATTTTCTTGCCCTTACATCAATCAGGCAAATCGATTACATTTTGGTAGCCTTCATAATATTTTCAAAATATCAGTCTCTCCTTTTTTGTTGAAAATATACTATTTTACATTCATGCCAAGAAGTAAAAAAAAAGAAAAAAGACCCTTTTATCGAGGATGACTGACAAAGCAGGATTTTAAATAAAACGGCAGGGTAAACCGAAAAACGTTTACTCTATGCACTTGAGGGACAAAGAAACACAACACACCTCACAGCATATGATTACACTATTGTGTTGATCTGTAAACGAAGGGAGTGACAATGGGGGGGCAAGGGCGGGGGGGTTGCAGCATTGGTTCGAATGTGAAAGTTCTCCTCACCAGGTTGTGCTGCCTTGCTGCAACATCTCGCTTTCACCAACGTCTCTGGGGATGGCAGGTAAGTAGGACACAGTGTGGTTTGATCATTTAGTAGGATGGATACTGTTCTACTGTTGTTGTTGTACCCATGTTTGGGGAAAAAAAATTTAGCGAACAAAAAAAACCTCCTGGGGAGTTTGATAGAAATCATTTGAAAATGAGGATTCAGAGTGGACGAGGGAGTTGAGTGATTTTTCCCCAAAAAAAAAAAGTTTAAGGAGACATTGTGTACTCACGCTGGGTACGTGTGTGCGCGCGGTGCAATGGTCCGTTGGGTTGCCGACTGCAGCACATCAGGAGGGGTCATCATAACGTAGAACTGACCTGGATACAAACAAAATGGTTCATATGCAGGGTTTCACGCCGTGCTTTTTATAAGCCCCGGGACGCTTTCAAATCAAAAAATGAAGGCCATTGTAAAGTGTAACTGTATAAATTCACCTGCCCCCTGTGTGATTGTGGGTTCAGAGGTGGTTTGCAGCGACACGGCTGTGGCTGTCCCGTCGCTGACGGCAGCGGCGGGAAAATAGGCAAAACGCGTCTCTCCTCCCACCGTCTCCCCGACAGGACTTCCCCCGTTACTGAAAGGGTTCTGGATTACAGCCTGGATGGTAAAAGAGAGAGAGGAATAAATCCAAACTTGAAGTAACATTCAGTGCCAATTTTTCCATTTGCTCTCTTCGGGCGTTTTTAATTTAGGTGACTAGTTATATTAAAAATAAATTATTGCGCTAAACTAAAATATAGTCAGGAGCACCTAACGCTGTAACAAACTGTGAGTGCAAACAATGCTAACAACTTTAGTGACATTAAATATACAAACCACAAAAACATTCACAGTAATATTTGTTTTCGTTGTTCACACACCTGAGGCGCTCCTGCAAATGCTGCAGTAGAGACGACGCTAACGGCCCCGGTGGCGTCAGAGGACGTGTCAACGTTATCGTCCGTCACCTGAACAACACGATACATCACCTGGAGAGAGAGAGAGCAGAAACACATATGCCATGTTGATTGAAGCCATTAATAGAAAACACACACACACACAATTGAACTATGTAAGGTTAGCCTATTGTGTTTACCTGCCCACCACTGTTCTCTGTGCGGAACTGGTACTGGACATTGTGGTCAGGGAACGCAGCCTGTGGGACAGCAGAAATAGTCCCAGCTGACTGATCCTCTACTTCTGCAAATGCAATACATGTCCATATATGTCATCTATGCATGCCATGTCACAACATCATTTTAAGAGACTGGTCGTATATATACTAGACCAGTCTTCATAAAGATATTAAAATGAAAAACAAATTCTGGTCATCTAGCTCATTAGAGGTGCGGTTTAGGGGATGTAATTTTAGTTGTGCTTAGAAAAATTGAAAGTGGAAACTGGAAATAAAGCTCATACCTTCCTGTAACTGTTCAATGTCGTCGGATTCCTGTTTGTCGTGACTGCAAAAAAAAGTAAAGAAAAGACGAATATATATATAATTTTCTCCAAAGAATAAGCTAAACCTCGAAACTAGCATCACAAGCTACAAAATATGTTGAGCCAGGCTGGTTGCGGGGAAATAGCGCCACCCGGTGGTCACATGTGCAAACTATATGTTAAGACAAAAATATAGTACAGCACCGTAATGTACTGTAGTAGTAGTAGTACAGTCAAATTTAGTCAAATAAAACGATGTAACTTAAAACGTAAAAACGGAATGCCAGGAATACAGTGGCTAACTACATCCAAACGTTGAGGTCATAGGATGTAGTTCGAGCCGGTAGATCTTCTTGAAATGACCTTAATACCTCAAAAACTATGCAAGTTCTGGCCTGATAAAGTAGTTCTAATCCCTCAAGACGTGCACACGGCAATTTTTTAACACACTGCTGCTAAAATAGAAACACAAGCCACGCTCAAGTTGTTGCCTCACTTGTGTAGTAGTCTTGCAGTAGCCGTAATGTTGTACATTCGCTAAATGCAAAAGAATAAAAACAAAATAAAAATTTCTCGGCTGTACAAATGCAACAATACAGCCGGGCTGAAGCAACAAATAGTCGTCAAACAACTCCAAAACCAAGCGATTAAAAGTAAGCGTGCGAAACAGCTTAAATATATAAAGCAGAGCATTTGTAAAGAGTCTAAACTATGGCGGCCTTGCTCGGACGAAGCCTCATGGGCCGACCGAGAGAAACGGCCGACGGGCCGAGCCTTACCTCGCCGAGCTGTCCACACTCTGCTCCAGCATATCCATGTAGGCTCGGTCGGCGTGGGAACGAGCGACGGAAACAACGCGGATCCGCCGTTGGAGGCTGTGATCACGGGGACAAACACACGGGTCATGTGAGGCAGACAGGCCAGGACACGTGAGGAGCCGAGCGGCCACGGGAGCTAAAATGGTGGCTTCCGCTTCGTCTCCGCTACTGCTTGTGTGTGCGCCTGCTTGCGCCAAAAGCTACGAATGGGGCTCTCGCTTGAGTGAGGCTTAGATGGTACCTAAAACTTATTTTCTGCCCTTAATAGTTTTTAAAGTCAATATTGTTTTTATTTATTTATTTGTACATATATATATATATTTTTTTTTTCTTCTAAAACGATTCTTTTTTTTTGCGACGCCGTGCCACTGATTGGCGCCACAAAGTTGCCTTATGTGCAAGATAAAATAAGGAGTGGAGTCTTTTATTTTATTTTTTAACATTTACCTCTTTTTTTTATGTGTGAAATTATTTCCACGCTATTATCTAATTTGTTTTGTGACTCCTAAACTTCCAGTTTTGTATTTTATTTTGTCTCCAAGTAACGCGTGTTGGTTGATTTCGTTTAAGTCCCATTTAGTCCAATGTTTATGTACTTACTAGTAGGGGTAGTAGAACTACTAGAGTACTTGTACTTAAAAGGGGTTTGTCCACGTGATCACTGTGATCCAATCCGGGTTTTCTCTCTGACAGCAAGACAACATGACATAAGCACTGCCATTCCATGACGTCACCATTTGAAGTCTAGCACAGAAAATAACTGTACAGTAAGATGTTTGCTGTTACAGTAACCCAAAAAATAACAAATTTGAATATTTAATTAAATTTGTCATTCTTTTCCAAATCCTCTCCCAGATTTGTGTCTTTTTTTCTGGAATTAAAATCCATATTGAACAATCTAAAATTAATCAACAGTAAGAAAAGAAATAAGATGTTGAATCTCTTAATTATGTTTTTTTTGTCTATGAATCTTCAGTTGTATAATATCCAGAGAGATTTCTCTACTTATTGTCATTCAAATGAACAAAGATGTTAGACATTTCTGCAAGAAATGTTTCTAATTGTTGTAGTGTTTTTTTCTGATTAAAAAAAAAAAGTTAAGAAAAAAAACTACAGTATTTCATTTTCGCATTTTGAGCCCTGATCCAAATCTTATTAAACATAATCGGAAGGAGCTGAAACATGGCATCTGAAGCCAACAACTACAATTTTGTTCACGCGTATATGTGCGATTAATTAAGTGACGCAAGCATGTGTAGTGCCAAATACTTCACTCGTTGCAGCTCTGCTTAACTTTGTCATTCTGTTTCAGGCTTCAAGGTGGCAGATCTTCACCCTGTGTTGCTGCCTAGCCATAAGTGGAGAAACTCAGTGTGACAGGCGGATATTATGTAATTCAGGTTGTCTTCTTCACAGACGCATTTCACTCAATAGGTGGAAAACAAACAATGTACTTAGTTGTTTAATTTCACACTTGGTGGCCAAGCCCTCCAAAGACCCACTATTGGATTATGAATGCCGCTTAATGGAGTTATTTCTGTGCAGGCATCTTGGGTTTAGTTCCCACTGAATGCGTTTTGGGGAAGATTGTTTGAAATGAAAAAAACGTGTAATTTAATGTTTGCAATCTAAATCAAAGGTCTACTGATTTGCACCTTGAACGCCAACAACCTCAGCCAACTGGTGCCAGATATTCCAATTTTAACCGTCAGTATCGTTCCTTAGATGCAATAATCCTCAGAAGTTGGTCTAGGGTATGTTAACATAGAACTCCAATCACGAGAAATAGCTACAGAGGGTGACTCATTTGTTCAGACCGCAGAGCAGAGAGAGAGATGGAGGGGAACAACCACCTCGAGGGACTGCCAAAATTTTGAGGCCAACCTCTCTCCTCTTCACCCCTCCCATTTCATTCTTTCCTATGGGCACTTGGATATATTTGTACAGTAGACACGTAGCAACAGGCTGAACAGTGCTGGTGATCACAAAAGGACCAAAGGAGTTGAGCCATTCAAAGAGGTAAGTTTTTTTGTTTGTTTACAAAGGAGCCTGTGTTTAACTTTGTGTACTTTGCTAAATAGACGGAAGCAAGCTTGAGATATGGCAACACCAAAAAACACCCCTCGAGGCGCGAGCACACCGCTCTCCCCCAACCGCATCACGCGCCTCCAGGAGAAAGAGGACCTCTGCAACCTCAACGATCGCCTGGCCGTTTACATCGACAAGGTCCGCTCCTTGGAGGTGGAGAACGCCGGCCTGCGCCTGCGCATCACCGAGTCCGAGACTGAGGTGTCGCGGGAGCTGACGGGCCTGAAGGCCGCGTACGAGACGGAGCTGGCGGACGCCCGTAAGACCCTGGACTCGGTGGCCAAGGAGCGCGCGCGTCTGCAGCTGGAGGTGGGCAAGCTGAGAGAGGAATACAAGGAGCTGAAAGCGAGGTAGGGTCCTCATCAAAATGAGGCCAAGCTTCCATCAATGCTTAAGACTATTAATAACTGATGTACATTTTGCTGACATAACAATTGCTTTACTACTGGGGCCACACCCCAAGGCATACCCTCTTTATGACTAATTGCAGCTCAACATGGGACTTCCATTCAGACATCCCATAGTCACACATCAAGGGCTTGATGACTAACTTCTTCCCTCCCCCCACCCCCTTCCCTCCCTCCCCATCCTCCAGAGTAATGACACACTCGCGATACGTGGCAGCGGTTAGAGGGCTCCGCTTCTTTTACTCTTCCATAAATATTGGCTTGATGGTTCCAGTGTTTGTGAGAGTCAGGCTGTTGCCATGGCAGCACCGCAACCAAACACCAAAAGCTGCGGTTTGTGGCTAGACGCAGAAGCCATGTGCCAGAGTGGAAACATAAAAGTATATCCCCATTTTTTTTCCAACTCAGAAAAAAAAAATCGTACTCAAAATAGCACATTTGACTGCGTAGAGGAAATGATTGTCGTTCCCACTTCATGCTAAGGTTTCCATGTCGTCCACCCTATTGTTCATTCATCCATTTTCCGTACTGCCTTTCCTATGGTTGGTCACGTGGAATTAGAGCCTCCCTGCTGACTACTAAAGGTGGACTATTGACAATTCCGAACGTTCGGGCATTTCTGATATTTCCGCAATGCAACACAGTGCAAATGCTTCCTTTACATAAACAAACGGCATATTGCCTTTGCTTGTGACCAGTACACAAACCAGGCAGATTGTTATCGTATTCAATTCATCACATTTCAAAAGCAAAATTATCCTCACCAATCAAATTACAAATATCCAAACTATACTGCTTTTCAATGGACCGAGAGCATCAATTCACAGAGTAGCTAAGACCGCCATTTTGACTTGTGACATAAGTGCGGAATTGTCGTTACACTGGACTGATATCCAGAGGCAGAGGTGGTAAATCCAGGTCCAGAACTGTAAAACCCTATCAAGTCATGTAGAAATAAAAGCTACTAGTAGTTGGTAGTAGTAGTAGCTAGCTAGCTAGCTAGCTAGCTAACTTTATCTCTGCTAGCTAGCTAGCCAGCTAACTGGCAGCTACCAGATAGCTAGCTATCTACTACCACTTCTACTAGTTAGCTAGCTAGCCAGCTACCTACTACTAAAACTACTACTACTACAACTAGCTAGCTGTGAGTTGAAGCATCTGTAGCTAAAACCAAACTGCAGCAGGGTTTTCACTTTATGGACTTGGATTTGCCACCTCTGACAGAGATCACATCCACATTCACACTTAAACATTATCCTGTTTCCGTCTATTGATATCACTCAGTGAGTTCATTTGTCTATCTGTCATTTCAGGAACACAAAAAAAGAATCGGATTTGGCCGGAGCGCTTCAGAGGCTCAAAGACTTGGAGGCCTTGCTGAACTCCAAGGATGCGTCTTTGACTACCGCATTAGGAGAAAAGCGTAGCCTTGAGACAGAAAATAGGGACTTAAAGACGCAGGTTGCCAAGGTAAATTAAAAGGGAAATTACTGTAGCCTATATATGTAACTACGATTTTGAAGTTGTTGTTCCGATGTGCTATTAGCTCGACACCAGCCTGGGAGATGCCAGAAAGCAGCTTCAGGATGAGATGCTGAGGAGAGTGGATGGCGAGAATCGCATTCAGACCATCAAAGAAGAGCTGGAGTTCCAGAAGAACCTCCATTCTGAGGTCAGACCCTGTTATGATGGTCACTATCGCTTGTTTAATGAAAATAAAGCCGCTGTCTGTGTGAGAAAGTCATTCTCATGTAACACTTCCCACACAGGAGCTGCGCGAGGTCAAGCGACGCCACGAGTCTCGCATGGTCGAAATGGACAACGGCCACCAGCAAGACTTTGAAAGCAAGCTGGCCGATGCCTTAATGGAGATGCGAAGCCAGCATGAGCTTCAAGTTAAACTCTACAAGGAGGAGATGGAGAAGACCTACAACTCCAAGGTAAACATTCGCTTGCTGGGAAATATTGCAAAAACTGTCTTATGTACCTTCTACTATGTTGTCTGTCCTTTTTTTTGTGTGCAGCTGGATGGCGCACGCCAGTCAGCGGACCGGAGCAGCCATCTGGTGGGCGCAGCGCACGAGGAGCTGCAGCAGACGCGAGTCCGCCTGGAGTCCATGTCGGCTCAGTTAAGCCAGCTGCAGAAACAGGTGAACGAGATGTCAGATTTCATATTATAGCAATTTAATTTAAGAAATAATTGAGTCTGCCAGGGACCTTCAGAATTTAGTGGTGCTGGCTGGCGTAACAAACAAAATTAGTAATCGGTCAGTTTTTTTTCAACCAATCAGATTTCAAATTCAAATGTTTATTTGTATTTATTTAAGTTTATTTGTATTTATTTAATTATTTATTACAAATTTGTTTGTATTTTTTAAGATAAAATATTTTTCAAATGAATTAATAAATTATATTTTAAAAAAAATAATAGAATATTTTAAAAAGTCAGTAAAAAAAATTTTAAATAATGAATATCTAAAAATGTCCAAAAAGTAAGAGGAAAAGACCTTGAAATTGCCAAAAATGTCGAAGAATTTATTAAAAAAAAAAAAGGCAGAAAATAAAATGTTCAAAAAAATAAACTAAAATGTCCAAAAACAAACGAATAGCAGAAAATTACAATAAAATAGTTTTGGAATTGTCAAAAAAGCAGAAAGAAAATGTTTAATAAGTAACTATAAAATGTCCAAAAACAAAAAATATATATATCCCAAAAATTACCATAAAGGGTCCACAAAATTACCAAAAATGTGAGAAAATTTCTGGGAAAAAAGGCAGAAAAAATGTACAACGAAAAACAAGAAAGGCAGAAAATGACTATGATATGTCTATAAAATTACCAATAATGTCAATAATGTAAAAAAAATCAGAAAAGTCTAAAAATGCATGAAAAGTTACCAAAATGAATAAATAAATCCATAAATGGAAGAGGAGTAGAAGAAAATGAATGTCAAAGTATTGGATGCTGCATATTTTTGTGTTGTGATGCAGCTCTAATTAGCCCTCAGTCCATTAGACTAAGACTAACACAATGTTTCCTTCATCACAATCTTCAAATGTCTTGCGGCTCCATACAGTTTTTGCTCATGTATTTTGACTTCAAACGACCGTTTCGAATCTAGCTTGCAGCCCGTGACGCAAAGGTGAAGGACCTGGAGGAGGCTCTTTCACGAGAGCGGGACACCATGCGTCGCCTCCTGGGAGACAAAGACCGAGAAATGGCCGAGATCAGGCAGAGGATGCAGCAGCAGCTGGATGAATATCAGGAGCTAATGGATGTCAAGCTAGCTCTAGATATGGAGATAAGTGCCTACAGGAAGCTGCTTGAGGGCGAAGAGGAGAGGTTTGTCTACAGATCACACTATACTGAAACTTTTACAAAAGAATAGCCACTGAGCTCTTCACGTTTGTCTACAGGCTGCGTCTCTCTCCAAGTCCACCACCGACGAGGATGGCGGGAAGTCGCTCCTCCACCACGTCGGCCCATTCCCGATCCTTCAACTGCAGCGCTCAGCACTCCTCCGCCAAGAGGAGGCGTCCCAACGACACGGACAGCGAGGCCTCAAGCTTCGCCGGAGGCGCTGTGGCTCGTACCCGCATCACCCAGCAGGCCTCCGCCAGCGGGCGTGTCACCGTGGATGAGGTGGACCAGGAAGGCAAATATGTCCGACTCAGCAATAAAGCAGATGAGGTTAGTGTGTGTGTGTCACAGTGGAACATCTGGGCAGCGATGCAAAATAACGTTTTACTGTAAAAAAGCTGAATGTCATGAGTTGGTTCCTCAACGCTTGAGTTACTTTTTTTTTTTTTAATACTGGTCAAATGTACTCAAAACTCTCCTTGCGAAATTTACTTCGAATTTCTGAATGAAAAAACTGAACTATTTTTTTTCAAGTAAATATTACTCTTTTTTTTTTTCTTCTTTTTTTACAGTGAAAATGTACACATTTCCCGGTTATGTAATCAAATTATGTAGGGGTAGGAATCTTTGAATGTCTCACGATTGGATTCGATTCCGATTTTTTGGGTCTGCGATTCGATTCAGAATCGATTTTCGGTCAAGAACCATTTTTGCTTCAAAATGATTTGATTGACAATGATTTTTGTTATATATATTTTGTAATGATCTACTCCAGTCTGACTCGCTAATGCTACTCGCGGCACTTTCATCACTCAAAAGAACGGCTCCACACTGCAAAAAACAACTTTTATTCGGATAACTTGATCGTGACTTTTTCCTTCTACTACAACTTAACAGTGTATTAGACCGCGTGGAACCACACTGCCCCTCAGTGACCAAACCGGGTACAACATGAACAGCGCTCCAAATAAAGGCACACACAAACAAAGGCAAGACAGTATAAAATAATTCAAATAAAAACGATTTTGGGACATTTAAAATCCATTCTGAATCGTACTAAATGAGAATCGATTTTTTTGGGCACACCCCTAAAATTATGGTTACTCGTCAAAATCACTAAATGTTTCTTTGCAACATGTATTCACTTCAACTTGAAGGTAACATCAGGATTTCAGAAACGAAAATTGGGTTTGTTGTATGCTCTAAAAAAACATGGAGGTGAAGTCTGTCTTTTTAAAATTCAGTTATTATTTATATAATTAAAAAATACAATTAAACCAGGGGTGCTGAAGTTCGGTCCACGAGAGCCCCTATCCAGTCTGTTTTCTATGTTTCTCTCCACTAACACACCTGATTCATGATCAGGATCGTTATCAGGCTTCTGCAAAGCTTGCTGATTAGCTGATCATTAGATTCAGCTGTGCTGCAGGAGGGAAACACGGACCGAGGACCGAACTCGAGCACCCCTGAAGTAGACCATATGTTAAGTGAAATCCATAAAAGACACCTTTTTTTTTTTAAATAAAAATAATTTTGGTCATCATTGTTTTTGCTCAATCAATATTAATTTAATGGCTTACTCTATTTCATGCCGTCTCATCCTCATCTCATTTCAAATGTTAAACTGGACTCTTAATAAAACACCTCCAACATTGCTGCTTTAGGATCAGAATTTGGGGAACTGGCAGGTGAAGCGCCAGGTTGGATCTTCTGCGGCGATTGCGTTCAAGTTTCCCGCAAAGTTCACCTTGAAGGCCGGCCAGAGAGTCACGGTGAGTGACGACCTTTTCGGGCACAGCGACACGGCACGAGGTGCCTAATGCTTCTCTCTGACCTTTACATGGTGACCAGATCTGGGCGGCTGGTGCTGGGCGAAACCAAAGTCCTCCCTCTGACCTGGTCTGGAAGACACAGGCCAACTGGGGCACCGGAGACCAGTTCCAGACCACTTTGATCAGCGCTAATGGAGAGGTAGAGCTCATCTTAACTCATTCACTGCCATAGACGTTAAAAATGAATTTGAACTATTTTTATTAGTTTCACATTTGTTTCCACTTTTGTTAACAAGAGTATGAAAACCTAGATTTTTTTTAATTGTAATTTAGAACAGATACAAAATTCGCCTGATGCCCCTAATTAAAATAAAAGATTATAAAAAATTAGGGGCGTCAGACGATTAAAATTTTAATGATAGAAATAGTTCAAATGAATTTTTGACGTCTATAGCCGTCAATGGCAGTGAATGAGTAAATCGACCATACTTCTTGCAAACATCAATATCTATCTTTTGACTTTTCTTACAGGAAATGGCGATGAGGAAAGTCACTCGCACACATTTGGAAGATGATGATGATGACATGGTAACATTATAAAGAACCCAAATCATCATGGCTGAAGTTACAAAAAGTCATTCATGCACACACAAAGAACACTTGATTTTCAATAAAGAAAATATAAAACCACCCCCCCCCAAAAAATGCATGTTTGTTGAGCCATTTGCATCGTCAAAACCGAGTCCGAGTCCGAGTGTGTTGTTTTCCGCAGCAGGTGGCTCACAGCACCTGTGGGGACAGCGAGTACAATCTGCGTAGTCGTACGGTTCTATGCGGCTCCTGCGGCCTCCCCTCGGACAAGCCCAACAGCTGCAGCTCCGTGTCTTCGGCCACTCGCTCATTCCGCTCCGGCGGCATCTCAGACGGTTTGCTGCCCCATTCCTACGTGGTCAGTCGGAGCGCACCTCGCAAGGTGAGACCAGTAAAAGAAAGAAAAAGTAGCAATGGTGCACCGCTGCTGCTATTAACGAGGTTTTGTTTGTTTTCAGAGTGGAATCCGAATTGAGAGCTGCCCAATAATGTGAGGCTCTGGATCTTTCGTCTTCATTTTCCATACCGATTCATTTATATTGTTAGGGTGCTTTTATATGATTTTCTACATATAGTCTGCAAATTATTTACGCGTATGTACATAGGCATGCTTATGGAAATCAGTTAGCCACAAGACTAACTGATTTCCATGCCAAATATGAACTATAGTTTCATATAGACAACCTAATATCATTATTAGGAATGCATCCCCCCCCCCCCCCCCCAAAAAAAGTAGACACTTTTGTACTATTCACATCATGATGAACTTTATAAATGTATCTTTATTTTACAGCAATTTTTAATAAAATCTACTACGTCCTCCATTTGTGAAGTTTTTTTTGGGTGTATATAAATGTGTGGAAAAAATGTATACACTGTATAAATATTTCAGGCAAGTAAATTCTCAAGTACCACTTTGAATTCTTGACGGTTTCTCACAGCTTTCAACAACTTGACTTTTATATTGAATTCTGAGCGAGTTTATGAATATGAACTTTTATTTTGAAACGTAAGCACTGTTTTCGTTCCGTTTCCTCAAACACGGAAGTAAGTCAGTTCCACGGGCTGCTTATACCGAGCACCTTTCAGCGTGTTATTTGTAAGTTGTGTTATTGCATGGACTTTAATAAAAATCGTACATGCTAAACGGAAAATCGGCGTACATTTGGTGAGTGTCATGAATCTTAATCTCTGGTTGTCGTTGAAGGTTTACTCGTAGTAAGTTTGAGCTATTTTTAGAAAGTGCACACCCTCTTGACTATAAAAATCGGTGTTTGTGCCTGTTTTCTACGTCTCCCGATTCCAACGCAGGTGAGGATCGTAACCTGGCTTCTCCAGAGTTTCTTGATGATTTGTCATTGGAATAACCTGCGTTGGGAATAGGGAGACATGGAAATCAGACTTAATAGTGTGCCCCGAGGACCAGGGTTGAGAAACCGTGATATAAATTCGTAAGCCGAAACTTGTTTAACAACATATTAACAATATCTGTAAGAGTACAGCGTGAAATTAATGTCGTAAATGTATTTATATATTGTTGTTGTTGCTGCCGTAAATTAGCCCCGTTTTTGGCATTTGTCACAAGGCAACAAAAAAACAAATCAAACAAACCAAATAGTTTCTCTCCTTTTTTCTTTTTAAATTGCTTTACAGAGTGCTCGTGCTAAGAAAGGTATAACAAACAAAAAAGAGCTAAATTAGCTAATGAAAACAACACCGCTCTTCCTGAACAATCTACTTAAGTAGGCCTATAGTAACAAACTGACATTTGCTACTAAGGCTCTGACGCATTGAAGGATAGTTACTATTTGTTTCTGGGAAATGAAGTTTGGTGATATGATAGTAGTCAGTCATGACTACAAATCACATGATGAGGATGCATCACATTTGTCGTTTACTATTGCAGTGACCATCTGAATGCTGAGCGTGCGGGCTCTTTTTGGCATCGGCTTCCTGGTGACCTCACGGGCCGCGGCAGTCTTTGCTCAAACGGGGAAATGCCCGCTGTCACCTTCGGCTAACAACCACCAGAAGGACTGTTACAGCAGCAGACCGGCTTCCGTCATGGCCCACGGCATCAAATATCTTGGGTGTGTTTCATAGAGTGAATTTAAAACAACATTCTCTGTTGTTGTTTTTTACTTATTTATAGTTGTTCTGCAGACAAGAGGAAGCTCAGCGCATTGATGAGGAGCTCTTCAGTGAGTACGGCTTCAGTGTGGACCAGCTGATGGAGCTGGCAGGGCTCAGTTGTGCTACCGCCATTACAAGGGTGAAACAATGTACTTTTCATTCCAGAGTGATAGTAATGTGAATGTAAGAGTCCAATTTTTTTAAATGAAGGCGTATCCATTGAGTTGCTTGGTCAAGCCCAAACCCACAGTGCTGGTGATTTGTGGACCGGGTAACAATGGAGGCGATGGCCTGGTCTGTGCTAGACATCTTAAACTATTTGTAAGTGTCCCATGTTCATTTTTCTACGGAAGCCATTTTTGCGTAAGTTTCCCACGTGACTTCTTCGTCTTCTCTCAGGGTTACGAGCCCTCCATTTTGTACCCGAAGAGGCCCAACAAACCCCTGTTTCAGGGTTTGACTACGCAGTGCCAGAAAATGGAGATTCCTTTTCTTACGGAGATGCCTGAGGTTTGCCTCAACATAAGTCGAATTGTATTGTATAAAAATTTGATTAAATAAAAAAAAATGTTTTGTTAGGCTCCTCTGATTGATGAGGCCTTCAACCTGGTGGTTGACGCCATCTTCGGGTTCAGCTTTAAGGGGGCTGTGCGAGAGCCTTTTGCTTCCATCATTGATGTCCTGAAGAAGACCACCGTCCCCATCGCCAGTATCGACATCCCCTCAGGTTCGTCCTTATTTTTCACTTTGATATCATCCTAAATTAAACACTATCGGCAGTAGTGATCAGATTGTTTCTTTTAAGGTTGGGATGTGGAGCAAGGGAGTGTTGACGGATTGCAGCCCGACACGCTCATCTCTCTGACGGCTCCCAAAAATTCCGCCACGCTTTTCAAGGGACGCCATCACTTCCTGGGAGGCCGCTTCGTGCCGCCCGCTCTGGAGAGGAAGTACCAGCTCAATTTGCCCCGCTACCCCGAAACTGACAGTGTGTTAAAATTATAAAATGAGTTGGTTGCTATCTTTAAATCTGTTTTCCTTTTCCTGGTTACCATCAACCTTCCGAAATGATTCATGTAGCTTCAGCTGTTTCAACATAAAATGAAACTTCAATACAAGTCGCCATTGTTTTCACTTTTGTAGAATTAATCACAGAAAGGTGCAACTTTCTAAATATTTAGCGCACACAAACGACAACAAATTTGGACTTTTCTGCTTTTTTATTAGTACATTGAACGTGTCACTGAATGTACCAGCAATTCAATTGTAAAGACAATCTAACCACATTCTGTTTTATAAATAACATAACATACATGTTTTTTTTTAATCAGACATCAGGAAGTGTTGAGTTAGTAAAAAGCTTCTTGTACATTCAAACTCAACAGTCCCACAGGCAGTGTTGCGCATGTCATACAAATATACAGAATGTCAACATAATACTTTAACTGTGAGTACAGTGTATGCTTTCAACATTGTGGCTAATTAATGCGTAATGGACTTAGAGATGAGGATGCAGTCTGTTCCCCTCCCCAAGTTGCTTTCATGCAGTTTGCGGGGCGTACAAGAGACACGAGTTCGGCCCAAAAGAGAAGCCTGGAGGTAAATAAAAAAATTGCGTATTAGATCCCATGACACAGTCAAATGACTGCTAGATGCAAACTTAATACATAACAAAGTTTGTTTGAAATAAACGCAAAATTAATGACATTGTAATTGGATTGTTTTGAACATACCTTGGCTATTCTCCAACTTGCACATCTGCACAGTTATCTTTACTTTCCGAGGCTATCGCTAAATATTCAGCATTCCTGGAAGAAAAAAAGAAGCTAGTTAGCACAATGCTAACATTTTTAAAAAACATCTTGACTTGTGATATTTAAAGTGAAAGTCAAACATTTTCTTTACAATATGTTGGATGTGCCCCCACTAGTCTAAACATGGCATTCGGATTAATATTGTGTTTGTAGAATATGAATTAGGCAACTGAATCCACCTGCTTTTATCCATCTCAGCAGGCGGCCATTTTGCCACTCGCTATCGACTGAAAACGACATCACAGCTGCTCAGGTAACGACCAATCACAGCTCAGCTTGAGAAAAGAGGTGAGCCGCGATTGGTGAGCACTGAGCAACTATGATGCCATTTTCAGTCAACAGTAAGTGGCAAAATGGCCGCCCCCTGAGATGGATAAAAGCAAGTGGATTTAGCTGGCTAATTCATATTCCACAAACAGAATATGAATCAGAATAGTATGTTATGACTAGTGTGGCTGCATAGAATAATATATTATTACAAAATCGATTTTTTTTTTAAATATGACTTCCCCTTTTGAACAACTATATAAATACCATATTTTCATATCTACGTAATGTGAAGTAGACATACGCGGCTTCTCTTAACGCTTCCTCTCCGGCAGCTGCTATTTTCCTGTAGCAGTAAATCATCTCGATGAGGAGCCACACCTGCAGGCCGATGATGGACACGTACATCATGACTTCAGAAACGATGGAGGCTGTACCTCTGGTGGCTGCGTACACGGAACACAAGGAATGTGACGTCACATGAATGCTGGACGCAACCTGACAAAGCTCTTTCTAGGTAGTAACAAGTAAGTATAACTGTGAATCGTGTTGTACCTTTCGCCACTACTTTTAGGTGGACCTCTCTTTTGATAATGGTGGTGTTCTCGTAATTGTCGTAGGTGAGGATGCGGTTGAAGAAGCAGCGATATATGCCTGAGTCGTTGAAGGTGACGTTGAGAATATATATGGACGCATCCTGGATGTCGTTGCTCCTCTTGCTCCCGTTCCAATCCAGACGTTCCATGAAGTGTTCGCTTTCAATAATTGGGCCAAATTCATTGTAAGTGTAGATCTGATGGCACAGTGACATTAAGGCAGGTCATGACTCCAAATCAGTACTTTGGTGTCTATGTGTTTTATTGAGCTCATTTTTGTTTTATAATTTCATATCATTGTATAGTCTTAATGTTTTGGGTCTTTTTGTAGCAATTCTTCCAATTTATTTTAAAATGTGTTTTAATGTAAAGTCCAAATCAAATTGACTCAACATGTTAAAAAAAAAAACCCTGTTAAGTGAATTAGGATTTGTTTCCAAATACATTATACAAGTTTGAAGAAAATTTCTAGAAATGTGCAGACTGAAAACTATTACTATTTAGTACTCAATTGTGGAGATACTGTATAGCGTTAAACTTAATTTTTTTTTTTTTTTTTTTTACCCTATCAGTTTCCAGATTTTTAGGGAATGGCTAAAACAGTGTCAATTGATTCGAAGTCTGGCATGAGTTGTTCGTAACCCACAAAATAAGAACCTTTGTTTGCTTGACGTTATGTTAGCTAGCTAGCTATGCGTACAAACCGAAAATGTGTCTTCCCTACAATTTTGAAGCATCTATTCATGTATTTGGTCATGTTTGTGATTATTCAAATCTAGCAGGGTTGTTGTTTCCAAATTTTACAAGACATACAGTAATTACTTTCCCTTAAGAATTTGAGCACCTTTGTTTGCTTGACGTTATGTTAGCTAACTAGCTATGCATACAAAAACGGAAAATGCGTCTTCCCTACAATTTTGAAGCATCTTTTTACGTATTTGGTAATGTTTGTGTTATTCAAATTTAGCAGGGTTGTTTTTTTCAAAATTTAAAAGACATACAGTCATTATTTTCCCATTACAAAGACTTTCCACACTATCTTGATATTTTATCGACTGGATAAACTGTTTTAACGCAATAGAAAATGTTGTAATGACTGCTTTGGATCAACAACACTCACTGGATTTCTAATGAGATCTTATCACCTGCACAAATTCGACTTCTCCTCTGGCCTTGAAGTACCACGCAACAGTGGCAGTAGCTTTGACTTCGCTCCTCATCTTGCAGGAGATGCAGCCCAGTTTGAAGCCGTTTCCGGCCACCGCCTCTGTGTTGGAGTCGACCTCCGCACACGCCCCATCACACTGGCGCACTGTTTGCAGCACAAGGATACACATCCATTACATCTACATTAAGGTTGTTTAACGCCTTACGACACATTGTAAAGACAGAAGGGGAACTTACCAAACAATGTGCAGGAGAGGAAAATGAGCAGAATGTGAATTGCTGTCATGTCACAGACTGACTGCCTCAAAAAAGTACTTCTACGCGCTTAATCTACTTTTAATTTTACTTTATTTTCCGAAGAGTTATTAATCAATATTAATAATGCTTTAGTCGTAGGAATGCTGCAGATTTTAAAAGCTTTAGGTCATCAAAGCTCAACCTAGGATCATTAATAAATCAACTAGCAGCTATGCATGCATTGTAATGTGCAAAACAAGCGTCTGTAATACCCTAGAATGTGCGTATAGTATTCCAATAATAGAACTGTTAACTTATTTGGCTCAAATCAAGTTTCTAGTGGATAATAGTATTCATTACCAAAAAATGATTGCTGCTAGCAAACGATTTTAACTGTGCTTAAATGTAAAAATTCAATTGCTCGGCTCCCTCTGTTTATTTTTATTTTTTTTATAATAAAAAATAAAAATAACTGAAGCAATTCATGTGAGGACTCACAGTGTTCCCCTTCAGATTATATTATCTTTTCACTGTGGTTTTTAAAATGAGATGCGCATAGACATCGTTCCACCTGCCTGGGAATACGTGCATTTATCTCTAATGGTGTCGAATAACAGACATTATACATGAATCGGGTTTTCTAACGTGCCTAACATGCCACCAGCTGAGTCTACATTAAACGTACATGCAAGCGTGTATGCTAATAATGTGGAAAATCAATTAATAAATCGGTAAACGAACCCAAATAATAAATGTAAGATATTTAATCTTTATTTGATCGCCTACTGTCGTCAATTTAGAGGCCTCCTTCGGAAGAAAATGTGGTCCTCTCCCCCACGATGGCAGCGACTTGTGGAAAACGTGGAATTTGTGCTCTCTAATGACTCCTTTGTGTATCAAAAGAACCTTTAGACGTAAATTGCGAGGGATGCGCCCTGTGCTCCGTGGACGGTGTTTTTGCTGCGCCACAGCAGCACGTCTGCCTCTCACTTCACAGGATGCCACTGATGCAGTGCGGTAAAACGGTCTATACACTTGACACCGGGTATTCCAATTCTCCTTTACTAATTTGCTTAGATATATTAAAATGGTGTTGTTATTTGTTTATTTTGGGTATAAACCATTCCACATAAAGAAATACATATTCATTGCACAGAAATGCAGCGCTTTAGATGTACTGTCTCTTTAAAAAAAAAAAATCTCCATTTGGGCGGGGTGACCCAATGGTTGCCTCCTGTCAATCACGGTGTTACCACCCAAAAACATCAATATAACTAACAGCGCTTTGATAAAATGTTAACATCCGTTTATTTGTTTAGAAGAAAAAGAAGAATTAATTCCCCCTTCTCTGCTAAAAGCAAATGACTATATTTGAGAGACTGTGGTGCTCTTTAGTCAGACAGTTGGCATTAGCATAAACAAAACACATTAACAACAACGGTCTCTCCAAAACCGGAAGTAAATCATTTCTAGGGGCAATGTGTCAAACTCAAGGAAAGCTTGCCACAAGTTCTGCTGGACTTCTACTCAAAAGTAGCCATAAAAATGATAGCCTTCAACTTTCAGCAGCCTTAAACAGCTCTTTAGATGAACCCGAAGCAGTAACAAAAAATTGCAATGTGCTTAACTGTGATTGTTGGAGTACTGTTATACACCCTTATCGATTATACATTTATGTATTTTCTTCCATAGATTATTGTGAGCACCTCTGTGTTGGTGCCTTTTAATTAAAAAAAAAAAAAAAAACAGCCATTCATCCATGTTGCATTGAAAAAGGGAACCCTCTTCTGCCCACATTAGGTGAGTGTCACTAATCTTTATTAATCTCCGGATTTAAAGTTTTGACTCATGCTAATTGTTAGCAGTTCACAGAAAGTGCTGTTGTGATAATTCGCAATTAGCTTGTTCAAGAAAGGGTGGATTGTAATTTTGCTTGACAGAGATTCACAAAATATGAAAATACCTTGAGTATGTTTCACAGAGAACACTTAAAGAAACTTTCTCCATGCAGTTTATGACTGACTTGTAGTTGTTTTTCAGACTGGAGGAGGTCCAGCACATCGAAGAGGAGTATAGCGTAGACCAGCTGATAGAGCCGCAGGTGTAGTAGAGCCATCAAAGGGGAACCAGAGTGTCCTGTCCTGTTTGTTCTTCAATGAAGATGTGTCCACTGAGCTGCTTGGTGAAGTCCAAACCCACAGTGCTGGTGATATGTTGACCAGGATGGCAATGGAGGCGACAGTCTATTTGTAAGTGTCCTGCGCTTGTGTGTTTTGTGGGAGCCTTCTTTCCAACCGCAAAGGATGCATTCCTCATGACTTCTTTATATTCTCTCAGAGTTACAAGCCCTACATTTTGTACCCAAAGAGGTACTGTTCCGGGGTTGGACCACCCAGTGCCCGAGAATGGAGACCCCCCTTTCTTACTGAGATGCCTGAGGTTTGTCACAGCTTTATCAGTTCAAATTACTATATATATATATTACATCAAGGAGTCCTGCAGGCTCCCACAATTTTGCGCATTAGCTTATATAAATATAAAGTATGTCTACATAGTATTTTGTGTATGACTTTAAAACAATGGCTCATTAATGCATAATGTGTTTGTCATACAAGTGCATCTTTGCTTGTGTGCGTTGCAAACTATTTTTTTACAGTGCTGGTTCCATGCTCTTTCTGTGCTTCATATTTGAGGTCTTTATCAAAGAAAGGAAACGATCAAATAGAAGACTTGAGATGACGATGGAGTCTTTTCTCCTCCGTTAGGTGTTTTCATGCAGTCAGGGTGTATAGGAGAGAAGTTTGTGGTCCATAATGAATGCCTGAAAATAGAAACAGAATGTGTTTTATGCTTTTCCTTCTTTTTTTTTAATCATTTAATATGTTCCAATTCAAATGCTACAATACAATATATACTTATTTTTTTATTTTTTTAATCATTCCAATTCAATTTGGTTCACCTGAGTTTGTCAGGCATGACGGTTTGACAGTAGATTTTAGGTGATGCATGATGATGAACTTTATGTCAATAAGCATCCACTGGTCAACAAAGAAACCTCCAGAAGTCACAATAATTCTGATTATTTTGAACATACCTTGGTTATTCTCCAACCTGCGCCCCTGCGCAGTTGTCTTTACTTTCTGAAGCTATTGCTAAATATTCCGCATTCCTGGAAGGAAACAGAAAAAAATACACAAGTTTTGCTACACAATACTAATATGGCTGTTTTGCACAATAAAAAACAGTATAATGTGTTAGCAAAAAAAAAACGGTCAGCTTATTTCTGCCAAATTTGAACCAAAATCAAACTAACTTTTTGTGTATCTAGGTATAAGGCCCCACATAGCCTACAGCAGAGGTGGGCAATCTCGGTCCTCGAGGGCCGGAGTCCTGCAGGTTTTGTAGGTTTCTCACTTCCAACACAAGCTGATTCCAATCAACAGGATCGTTATCAGGCTTATGCAGAGCTTGCTGATGAGCTGATCATATATCAGCTGTGTTGGAGAAGGGCAACACGCAAAACCTGCAGGACTGCGGCCCTCGATGCCCACCTCTGGCCTACAGGATACTGCACTGTATATATTTTTTTTTTGAAGATTCCAACAAACAGAGGAAAAGGGCCATAACAAAAGCTGTCATTCCAAATAAGGAGTTTTCAGCTTTGGCAGAGGTCTCATGATAAAATGACATCCAAGGTAGCATTTGCTGATTTTCTAACCCTCTAATGAATATAGTATACATACGCGGCTTCTCTTAACGCTTCCTCCCCGGCCGCTGCTATTTTCCTGTAGCAGTATATCATCTCGATGAGGAGCCACACCTGCAGGCCGATGATTGACACGTACATCATGACTTCAGACACGATGGAGGCTGTACCTCTGGTGGCTGCGCGCAGAGATGCAAGAAAGATGACATCACACAAATGCCAAAGAGACAACCTAACAGACAAGCATCCCAAACTGAGATGATAGGAAAAATGCACAGTTGAGCGCAATACCTTTTTCCACCACAGTGAGGTAAACCACTTTGCTGACAACGGTGGTGTACTCGTAGTTTTCGTAGGCGAGGATGCGGTTAAAGAAGCAACGATATGTGCCCGAATCATTGAGGGTGACGTTGAGAATATATATGGACGCATCTTGGATGTCGTTGCTCCTCTTGCTCCCGTTCCAATCCAGGCGTTCTATGAAGTGTTCGTTTTCAATAGAGGGGCCCATTTCTCCATACGTGTAAATCTGATGACATAGAAAGATTACATTTCTAATCCATTATTGGCTCAAACCAGGATTTTAACCCTGGAGAACCCACGGGGTCAAATTTGGCCCCTATAAATTCTGCTACTCAAATAACACCTTTTTTTTTGTTTTGTTTTACAAATTTAACTTCAAAAGTTCAGAGTGCCACTTCTGACCCCTGCATGGGGCCATCTAGTGGATGAATATTGCACTTACATGAGCCAGAGTGGTGGTGACAAGATGGCTGGGAACATGCTGTTTTTTGGAGCTGGAAATCAATCCAAACAAAACCATCTTCTCAGAGCAAACCAACAGATGGCTAAATTGTGTTGTTTTTGTTAATCTATTTCATATCATGTTACAGAATGCAGAGTATGTTTTATATATATATATATATATATATATATATATATATATATATATATATATATATATAAATTAGCAACTCTGAGCTAGTTAAAAAAAAAGGTTAAAATTGAAAAAACATATATTTTGGTGTTCAGTGAATTTATAGCAGTCATTTAATGTATAATTCATAATTTTCCAAAGAAGAAAAGGATTCTTGGGTTCTCCAGGGTTAAAGATGCTGAGGACAGCGCACAAGGTCAACACTGCTGTGTGTCAGAGATATTGACATCAAGCACTATCAAATATCCGGCTGCATGCATGCACGTCTCTCTGAATACACATCCCAACAATGACAGGCGTTCCCTCACCTGCACAAAGTCAACCTCTCCTTTGGCCTTGAAGTACCATTCAACAGTGGCGGTCGCTTTGACCTCACTCCTCCTCTTGCAGGAGATGCAGGTTAATTTGAAGCCTCGACCCACCACCGCCTCTGTGTCCGAGTCCGGCTCTGCGCACGCCCCATTGCACTGGTGCACTGTTTGCATATTACAACCATAGACAGCAATTCATTGCGGTTGTTTAAGGCGTGATGACAAAATATGAAGCAAGTGAGAAACTCACCAAACAATGTGCCGGAGAGGAAAAGGAGAAGAATGTGAATAGGAGTCATGTCCCAGACTTGTTTGTAGCTTTATATTAGAGCAAAGGGCCTCAAAAAGTTCCTTTTACACGCCTAATCTACTTATTGGATGTTTCGCTTAGACGTTATTGATAAGAATACTTCAGATTTTAAGAAAGGTAGTTATTAACAAAGTGCATTCTAGCAGCTACTCATGCATTGTATTGTGCAAAAATCTCCACCTACAGGCTGTAATGCGCGGTGGCCGATTGGCCATGGAGGGCGTAGCGGGACAGCAAAAAAAACTAACAAAAACAAAAAAAAATCTACAGGTTCACTTTTATTAAAAAAGAAACAAAAAAAAGGGGCTAAGAGTGGGCTAGGCGCCCCCGCGTGTTACAATTATCGTGCCTCTCCGGCGTCAAAAACATTCACTGCCCCAAAAACGAAAACGAACATGTCCACAAAAAGAGACGCCACCCCGTGGCGCGGTGCCACACTGCGGATTGTTACAAGGCCTCTTAAGAGAATATACACAAAATATACACTTGTATGCTTCTTTGGCTCAAGTCAACAGTTTCTTTGCTGATTATTGCGACAAATTATTGCTTAAGACGATAATAGCTATGCGAAAGTTTGCTTTCATTTACAAAAAAAAAAAAAGCACGTGTAGCATTCCAAATCATGTGACGACTCACAGTGTCCTCCGGTATTTCACCTTGAGATTCTATTACCTTTTCCCTGAGGTCGACAGACATTAAAGTATTTGTATATGGGCAACATGCCGCCAACTGAATATGCATTACATGCAAGTGCAAATAATACTTGGCACCCAGCCGGTATACACGAGTTAAAATAATCTAAATATATTCCTCAAATCTCATCGCCTACTAACGTCAGTTTAAAAGTCTCCTCCGGGGCAAAATGTGACGTCGTCCTCCACGATGGAAAACGTGGAATTTCAGATATGTAAAGAGCCCTCGCACCTAAGAAAGAATCCCCGGCCGTGCTGGCATTGCAGATCAGCCTGAAGGCACGCAACCAAATCCATCACCGACCAGAGGGGGGAAAAAAACCAGCAGATACGTCCTTGGTGCGATCACAGTACCTTATGCTGCGCCACAGCAGCAGCTCTGCCTCTGAGTTGATGCTGCAGATGTACTGCGGTAAAATGACCGATGCACGTCAGTGACAGCAGCTGCTATAATGCGTGTATTCCACCCACTCGTTTTTTTTATTCGACTCGATTAATTTAAAACGCCTACTTTCTCTCTTTTTTTTTTTTGCCTAGGATTTATTCAATGTCATAGCAAGTAATTATGCTCGTAATAGAAACTGTGCTGGGATATTAAGGTGTACTGGCCCTTTAAGTACTTTCTGGCTGGACGAGGTGACCCAATCTCCTGTCGTTCTCTGTCATGTGTCTTTTTTTTTTTTTATGACCAACAAAACAATTGAAAATAACCCCAGCATTAATTGAAAAAGCCTATACGAACTCATGTTTGCATATACTGTAATTTAGGGGTCTCAACTGGGGGCCACTGGAGATAAAGTCTGCGTGTGTGTAGGCCACATAAAAAGGCCTTAAGAGTATTTAAAAATAGATCACTAATCCAAACTTCTCAGTCTTTATTATTAATTAATTAATTGATTAACGTGAACAAGATATGCTTTAGCATGTCTAGTTGAGTAATGACGTTTGATTTTCTTGAGCACCTCAACTTTGTGCATTCAACAACAACAAAAAACAAATATTATGTCTCCTGTTTTTCTTGAAATTAGCTGTTCTCAGCACCAAGCTGTCACGAGCCTGAGCTATGGGCGCCTATTAAAAGTCATTAAAAAACAACAACAACAGCAAACGCCCAGGCACAGCAAAAAAAAAAGAAAAAGAAAAAAAAGTAACCAACATCAAATACAGGGGCCGCAAAATATCATCCTGTGGGCCACAAATGGCCCCCACGCCACTGGTTTTAAATCCCTGCTGTAATTTGTTCATGACCATAGCAAGACCCATCTTAATCTGTGACTAATCTCGTATTTGCAATAATAATTAGTAATAAATAATTCATCTACTAATCTGTGACTCTCGTCTGTCATATAGTGACCATTTAAAAACACTCGACAACGACCGCACATGAATTAAAAAGTCTTCTATATAATTTTGTAAATAATTTATTGTAATATTTTATATTTATTTATATGTTCATTACATAAAATATTAAATACTGTATTAAAATGTACTGTCACTTTAAAGTTTCACGCAGGACTAGATGACCCAATGGCACCATCTCCTGTCAGTCTTTAAATGTCGTATTATGTTGGGCCTTTTATTGTCACCAAAACAATTTAGAACATTACACGCCTTATAAATTGGCTCTCGTGGAAGAAAATTGGATTAAAAAATGTTAACCTTTACCAATGACGTTGGAGAATGTGGCGTTCTTTAGCCATTCGATTAGCAACAGCTGTGCACTAGCGTCGTTAACGCCAGGGGAACTGTTGTTAACCCTTGCTTGCTTTTATTTTTTTATGCAACAGCAAAGAATACATTTTAGACGCTACACCCTTGGATGAGAAGTCTTTTGGACATGCCAGAAGACGCGACGCATTCCAAATAAAAAGCGCAGCGGAATTATTTCGCACAGGTAAGTGAAAATAACTGCTAGCTAACTAGCGTCATAGCCACTTACTAGCGCCGTGCTAATTAATAGAACTCGTACGTCACGGCACATGCTATTTGATACCAAATAAATGCGTTGTGCTGATAGAATTATGCTTTTTTTTTTTTTTATGATGACGAACAGTGACGACCATGCTACAGTGTTTTACGTAATCTACAGTTATCACCATGTGCTAACTGGCAAGATGCTAAGTGTTTACACTTACACACACCTAAGAGATGCGTTTCCCCCCCTATTCGTGTTTCACTTAAATGTGAACATTTCTCGACTGGTGACTCTATTGAGAGGTTCATGACGCAAAAGTGGGAGAGGTGAGAAAGTAAAAATTGATAGGGGGGTCCTCGTTTTACGACAGTACAGACATACAACGCTAGTAGGTTACGCAGAGGCGTAACAATTGATGAGTTATTTTTTTAGGAAGCCACTAATGTACTGTAGCGATGGTGAAGCCAGCATGCTTGTAAATAATTGTATTTGGTTCATTAAGTTGCTCTTTATTAAGTGTGTTTGTGATAGGTGGTGAAATAGGAGAGGAACAGCTAAGGAACAAGAATCTGATTAACATACATCTCACCTTATGCTTCTCCAAATAGTATCGCCTGACTATGGATCAGAGTTCCAGCGCTTCTACTGTTCCCGCAGCTTTGACTGTGCAGGTATGTTTCCCATCAGTGCGTGCTGCTGTTCTGGACAACCTGAATCACCAGCGAGAGGAAGGCCGGCTGTGTGACCTCTCTATCCACGTACAAGGCAAAGTCTTCAAGGCCCACCGCTGTGTGCTCGCCGCATCCTCGCCTTACTTCCATGACCAGGTACGGCCGATCCATAAATATTGTGAGATTTGCATTGTCATTGTGTAATATATTTTGTTGGTCCTTAGGTGTTATTGAAGAATGTGACGACAGTTTCACTCCCATCAGTCATGGACCCAGTGGCGTTTGAGAGCGTGCTCAGTTCTGCGTACACAGGCCAGCTGAGCATCGTTCACGATGACATCGTCAACTACGTCACCGTGGCCAGTTTTCTCCAGATGTGGCACATCGTGGACAAATGCACCGAGATCCTAAAAAGACCCCGGCCCTCGGTAGAAGTATCCCCGCCGGATGCCTCGGCAGTTCATGCCGGCAGCGCATCCAGGCAGCAGTCGCCGAGCAGCACTGACTGTTTGTATCTAGAGAGAGAGGGGAGAAGGAAAGAGGCCAAACCTGACGCCTTGCCTCCTTTAGCGACTTGGAGGCGACCACAGCAGTTTTCAAGGTGGGGGAGCTCACGGCCCTCGTCAGTGCAGCACTTGGCCGACTCCCAACTGGATGCCCTCCCATATGTAGAGAGCAATTACACCTGCTGCCAAGAGACATGTGACGGTAAAAGTGGCCATTTCGGCCACAGTAGTCCCAGTGCGGAGGTATTGAAGCAGAAACTCCGGTGTCGTCCTCGAGGAGCTCTGCACAGTGTTGACAGGCAGAACGAAAAGGACACTGACTGTGAGGGCGATGAAACATCACAGAAGAAGAAAAATGACAAACGACAGCTGGAGGCTGATGAAGGCATCGGAGAAGATGCGGCGGCGGAGAAGAAGGAAGGATTTGTACAAACGGGCCATTGTGGTAAGATTAAGCACACAAATAGCACATTTTCTTTTCTTTTCTTTTTTAAAGATGCATCTTTAAAAGACAAATTCTAATATTAGAATTAAGTCTGTTGTCAAATCTGACAAACATAATGTACCATCTTATTTTATTACTTTACTATACTTTATTCTCCTTTTTAACAACCTTGTAATTTAATTATTATTATTATTTAATTAAAACTAGGGCTAGGGTTTCATATTAAGGTTACAAACTAGGGCTAGGGTTCAAAATTAGGGTTTTAAACTAGGGCTAGGGTTTGAAATTAGGGTTTTAAATTAGGGCTAGGGTTACAAACTAGGGCTAGGGTTTCAAATTAGGGTTTCAAACTAGGGCTAGGGTTTCAAATTAGGGTTTCATACTAGGGCTAGGGTCTCAAATTAGGGTTTCAAACAAGGGCTAGGGTTTAAAATAAGGGTTTCGAAGTAGGGCTAGGGTTCAAAATTAGGGTTTCAAACTAGGGCTAGGGTTTCAAATTAGGGTTTCAAATTAGGGTTTCAAATTAGGGTTTCAAACTAGGGCTAGGGTTTCAAATTAGGGTTTCGAAGTAGGGCTAGGGTTAAAAATTAGGGTTTCAAACTAGGGCTAGGGTCTCAAATTAGGGTTTTAAGATAGGGTTTGGTTTCAAATTAGGGTTACAAACTAGGGCAGAGGTGGGCAATCTCGGTCCTCGAGGGCCGGAGTCCTGCAGGTTTTGTAGGTTTCTCACTTCCAACACAAGCTGATTCCAATCAACAGGATCGTTATCAGGCTTATGCAGAGCTTGCTGATGAGCTGATCATATATCAGCTGTGTTGGAGAAGGGCAACACGCAAAACCTGCAGGACTGCGGTCCTCGATGCCCACCTCTGAACTAGGGCTAGGGTTTCAAATTAGGGTTTTAAGATAGGGCTAGGGTTTCAAATTAGGGTTTCATACTAGGGCTAGGGTTTCAAATTAGGGTTACAAACTAGGGCTAGGATTTCAAATTAGGGTTTTAAGATAGGGCTAGGGTCTCAAATTAGGGTTTTAAGATAGGGCTAGGGTTTCAAATTAGGGTTTCATACTAGGGCTAGGGTTTCAAATTAGGGTTACAAACTAGGGCTAGGGTTTCAAATTAGGGTTACAAACAAGGGCTAGGGTTTCAAATTGGTTCTTCTTTTCTCCAGGAGACTTGCAGCCCATGTTAGTAGAGAACGAAGAGTCAAGACGATCCACGGTCAAGGTGAGTTTGTTGGACCTACGAGATAAAGCGCAAATGTTGTCCAGTGTCCTGCCTTGCCATAAAGCCGAAAGCCCTTTGGGAGAACCCTGTGCTGTTTTGGCTCGAGTGCAGTGGCAAGCAGGTCCCTGGTCTCAACATGAGTCCAGACCGCTGGAGGGGGAGGTGGTTGGTAAAGCTCAAGAGGGTTTTCAATGCCTCACAGAAGGAAAATTTAACTCTGAGACATATGATGAGATCGAAGACGGGACGGGTCAGGTTTCCCAGAGGCCTCTGGTGCCGGCCTCGCCCGACTTCACCATGGCTGCCTCGCAGGGAAGCTGGCCCTCCGCCAGCATGGTGCACAGCGGCTCATCGTTAACCCTCTCCACCGCTCGGCATTTGCCCCCCTCTTCCGCCAATCTTCCGCCACCCCCGTCCCCTCCGACCCCGTCCTCGTCATCTTCGGTGACCATGGCCAGCGCCCCCTACTCGGGCAAAGTCCACTTCTGCCATTGCGGCAAAGCCTTCACGCTGAAGAGCATGCGCGACCGCCACGTGAAGATGCAGCACCTCAACCTGCGGCCGTTCGGCTGCCCCGTCTGCACCAAGTCCTTCAAGATGAAACATCACCTCACCAAGCACCTGAAGACCCACGGGGGGCTGCGGCCTTACGAGTGCAGCGTTTGCGGGAAGAAGGTCATCTGGAGAGACAGCTTCCTGAGGCACCAGGCCAGGTGCGAGAGGATCGCTTCCTGCGATAACAACGCGAGCTCGGCTCGGGCCGACGTGAACGACGGATACGGTTACGCTTTTGACGGCGCGGACGCCTTCCTGTCAATGGGCGGACAAGTGAAAGTGGAGGAGGTGGATTTCCAAGGGGAAATGGAGGATGGTATGCGCGGACTGCTGGGAAGTGTGTCCGGGATTGTGGACGATCTCCGAACTCAACATTTGGACGCTGGTGGTCATGTTTACAAAGAGGAAGCAGCAGAGAGCTTTAGTGAAACAAAGTAGTAGTATTAAACTATATAAATGATATAAAAAGAAAATGTCCTAGTTGATTTGACATGGATTGACCCGTAAGCACAACTCATTAGCAGCGATTTTGAAGCGGCTTTTGGGCATTTTAATGTCTTTCATTTTGGGATAAACACTTTGGATCGTGAAGGGATTGATGCGCTTTCAGTATATTTATAACAAGCACTGTTGTTACTGGTATGATCCTTCATTGTTTTAAATCTGTATTTGCACACACATTATTTGCCTTCCACTTGCAGTGAAACATAAAAATAGACAAATGTGATACAATACAAATAGAAACATGTTTTCTGTCCTATACGGTTTTGCACTATGTGAAGGAAAACTGATGTACTGTATAGTTAGTGTTTTAATTTTAAATGTACTTATTGAAAATGGTGATTGTTAACCATTATTCACACGCCTGAAGCATTCATTAAAATGTTCACTCAATGGACACTTCATTAGGTACACCTTGTAGTACTCTAGTGGCCTCTCGATAGCTTGTGCCTAATGTTGTGGCCGTTCAGTGTATGAAAGAATGCTCATTATCTTTACAGTATTTTCTTTTATTCCTTGTGTAATTATACTTTACTGTGCCTTTGCATTAAAATTGTCAATGTAACGTCTTGTGTGTGAATGCGTGTCTTTTAATACTTCTTGTTTGACCTTGCTGACAACACGGCAACTGTATGTTATCTTCATAGTTTACTATTATATGTTGAGTTAATCCAGACATACTGAGTTCAAGTACGATTATTTTCTGAATTTTTTATATTTTAATTAATATTGTATTTACAGTTTAAGGAGTGACGAGAAATTGTAAAAAAATATATATATATTTGTTGAGATATTTAAAGTATGGCAAACATTTTTCAGTATTTTGAGAAGGCGGAATTTGTTTTATATTTTTTGTGATAAGAAAAAATAATACTCTATTTTAATTTATAATAATATAAGAGTAATTAATGACAATGGATTGTGAAGAATTAAAACAGCTTTTGTTACTTTTGTTGTTTCAGTTAAGTGGACATTATGCTGCTGTTCCTGGTGTGTGCGCCTTGGCCATCTGGGGTCATTACACAGTCTAAAAACAGTTTGGTCAAAAAGGGACCAACACAACTTTTTTGGGTTATTCAATTTAGCCAAAAACTTGGGTCAAAAAAATAACACACAAAACAACCCATATAATTGGGTTGCTTTGTGTGTTCTTTAAAAAACAACAACATATAATTGGATTGCTTTGTGGGTTATTAATTTAATGTGACCCAACTTTTTGGGTTAAATAATTCAAAAATGTTTTGTGTTAAATAACCGAAAAAGTTGGGTCGCGTTGTTTTTTGTTTTTTTTTTCAATTCAATTGGGTTATTAAATTAATTAACCCACAAAGCAACCCACATTTTTGATCCAACTTTTTGGGTTAAATAACTCAAACAAATGTGTTAAAAATTCGGTCGGTTCATTATCAACCCAATTCAATTGGGTTATTCAATTTACCCAATTGGGTTATTTTTACCTAAGTATTTTTTAGAGCGTACATATAAATTTTCAGATCCTTAGTAAGCAGTACGAGTTATGTTTGCGTATGTTGCTCATCCATTTGTTTGAATATTTGAATATCCATTGTTTAAAGGGTTGCCGCATCGCAACGCCTCAATAGATTTCCCCTCTATGTGTTAGCATTAAGATAGCAGACTGAGGCCAAATTTTGTGGGTTTTATTGTGAAGTGAGTTGAGTTCATTCCTGCAGATTGAAACATGTGCAGTAATACTAAAATGACAGTATTACTGTATAAACAAGTTGTAAGACTTATGAACATTTAATGTAATAATGCAATTTAATACATATTATCAAAGAGAAAACTTAAGTTGTGTTTATATTTCAATTAGGCTGCACGTTCAAGCCTTCGTAAATGGCTAAATCAAAAAAGTGTTAATTTATACAAATACACAAACACTTCTCTTTGGCGTTGACTTATTAAAATAAGCACATAGAACATCTTAGAAGTGGTAACAATATTCACAAAAAAGACTTAAGTCAACAAATTACGTCCTCCCTGATCACTGAACTCAAAACATGTTTTGTTCAACCTAAAAGCTTTCAGCCACTTGCAAACGGACCATCGGATCAACAAACCTCTTTCTGTTTTCCGCAAACCACACAAAACGTTACGTCATCAAATATAACGAACTAACAGTGTGCGTACCAACAATTTGTGAAGCTGGGATTAGTGTGCAACAGTGCAATTCAAAAGGGCATGTTCACTAGATGTACTTACTTCTGACATGTACTGTACATGATTAATCATTGAGGTGTAACAGTTAAAATTCTTACATTTTGACGAGAAACACTTTTTGTGTGTGTTTTTTTTGGGTGAGGCACACAAAAGTTCATACAAAAAAGAAAGCCTGACATCACAAGACAGATATAGAAAACCATCTACAAACATTAGCACCATCAGACTATGATAATCAACAGGGACATTTATTTTTTTTTTACAGTCATATGTATACTCAAAGCTTGACCAGACTTGAACAGCTAAATAAGGACTTGGACGAGACCGTCTCCATCCGTGGAGAGTGGATACAGAAATCCCGTGTTAGTGTGTTAACACGCAATGGTTGTTTGGTTGTGAGTCTGCCGCGTCCCGATGTGTTGCTCCCCCGCCGTGTTGTTCCATCTGCTTTGATTTGTTGCTTTTGGCCTCAGAGGAGAGCTCAGAAGATGGTGCTCCAGCGTTTGGGGGGTGGACGGGACTTGGTGTCTCCCTGGGGACAGGAAGGCGTCAAACTTACTATATCACCAAAGATTGGTTGCTAAGAACCAACTAGGGGTGGTTTAAAGACCCTGTAAAGTGAATTAAGAGATTATCCTAAAACGTTGGCTATCTGTGGTTAGCGAAGCCTGTTAGCTTGCTAAATAGCGTTCTAGCTAGCTTGCGAGCTAACAGGTGCCTAGTCTGATTTTTTATTGATTTTGGAGCTTACAGTATTTTTTTTTTAAGCATTCATATTTGACAGGGTTGTTAACACTCTTTTCTGTGGCGTGTCAATTTTCGGAGATTTATTTTCACTTTTCAGGGACTTTGAATTTCCAGTCAAACGCATGCTGAGAGCCATGAAATTAAGATGTGATTGTCATAATTGTTCACATTTAGTGGTATTCATCCAAATGGAGCAAAAATAAGTTGGTGACATTATACATTAGGATGTTTGATTGATGAATGTGTAAAAAAAGGAAAAAAAAGTTAATTATGATGACATGATGCTGCGCCTTGCCAACCTAAATGAGGGATCGTTAGCTATGTGCTACTCACTGATTTCGGATGAGAGCGTCACTGGTGTAAACACAGATCGGAAAGCTTTAATGAGGTTCTCCACTTTTAAAGATATTAATATTGAATGTTGAAAGGGGATAAAAAGAGGATTGTCAGGGGTGGTTGAGTGTCGCTTACCAGGTTGAAGAGTCTGGACAATGTGCTTTGCTCCCTGCGTCGTCTGACTGGTGACTTTGTGCTCTCTGCACGTGGCGACGAAGCCTAGAAAAACATGTGGCGTGAGCTCAGCCTACAATCAGCTTTCACCTAATTCCTCCACAAAATTGATGTTTTTTTTGGGAGTGAGCCGAAACTGTCTACATTCATGTGTAATGTGTAAAAATCCCAAATGACAGCTCAGGTCAGGACTCTCTGTGAGGAAGTAAAATGATGTGAGAATAGCGGATGATGAAAATTGTATGATGAAACAACAGCAACCTACAAGAAAGAAAATGAATGGCAAGTGTCTGCCTGACGTGGCTGAAGTGAAGGAAGGGAGTCAGTGTCACATCACAAGTACAAGCAAACATCTGACACGTGAGAAGAAGCAAAGAGGATGCGGATTGGTTGGACGCGTCCTCTAAAGTGAGAGAGAGGTGCGAGTTTATCGAGGGGAGAAGACGACAAGATGTAGGCCAGCCGACCCTAAAAGCAAATGTTTACCGGTTGTGATGCATAAAGTCACCCAGAAGCAGAGTGTCACTCTGAGTTGGAAGCAAACAAGGGGAAATTGAAATTGGAACACAACCTTAAATAGGGCAAAACTTTGTTAGTTTTCCTGGTGAGTCAATAAAAATATGTGCTGGAAATCACATCTCCACAAATTTACATTGTTTTAATCTGAACTATGGGGGATTTATTTTTAGAGTGGGCTTGTTATTATTATTATTTTTTAAATTCTTCGTTTTAGTTATTGGTTTTAGTATTAGTTTTATATGAGCATTTGTAGAGTGTAAGATTTTTTTTTTTAAAGGGTCATTGATGCAATGAGTATTTATGTTCTTAATATAATTGTAGTTAGTTTCAGTTAGTTTTAAAAACGTAAATTGTATTTTGTACTAGTTATCTTAGAAAGGAAACACTTGTCTTTATTTTATGTTTGCAAAAACTTTATTTTTTAATTTCATTTGAATGTACAGTCAGTGTAACCATTTGTCTATATTTTACTGCCCCCTGGTGGCTAAAGACCAGACACACACATACAGAAGGAGCAGCACAATGTGTACTGAACTGAAGCAAAAAATAAATAAATGGCAAAAACTATTTAATTTCTTTACATTTTATTTAATCATTATTGTTTTGTTTTAAATGAAAATATTATCGAGTAATATTTTTTCTTCTTTCTGAGATGTGGTCAAGTAGAAAATAAATGAAGTCGTCGGGAGGAAAGCGGTTTAGTGGCCAAAAGAGAATGGATGTTAGCAACATTGTGCAAACAAAGCATGCATTTAAAAAACATAAACATTGCACTCGCACGCGCACGCAAACAAAAGTTAATTTCAAAAAGTGACTTTGTTTGACATACCAAGCCAAAGACTTCCCTCCACTGCAAAAAGAAAACAGTGTTTTGAGGACATGATTATTTGTGACAGTTCTCTCTGTGATGTTGGCAATCCATTCGCTTGGATTAGTTTTAAAACAAAGCATGCAGCATGTTCCCCTTTTTGGTGGCCTGAAAAGGTAAAGCTAACAAAATGCTGTGAATCAAAGATTATCAATTAAACACAACTCATTTTTGACGTACCTTTGATTTAGGACGAGGCGAGGAAACCTGAGGAGACCACAAAGAAGAGAGTAACAATGAAATGTGAGGATTTAAGTAGAGTAAATCATGATTTTACATGAATACAATATGGTGTTCCTCAGGGATGACTTGTTTGACCACTAAGATTTATTTTACTGTGAAATATTATTTATAAATTATATTATTCGCTTTATACTGTTGGCATATTATTTTTCATCATGACCAACTCCATAATTTTAAAAAGTTTTTCAAAAATGTTTTTATTTCACAGGTTAACACATTTAAGACTTTTTTTCCCTCATCTTGTGCATTTGATCCTTTATAAGAAATAAACCTACAATGTTGCGGAAGAACTGGACCACAGCATTTTCATTGGTCCTGCGGCGGGCAGAGGACTGCTGGGGCGATGCGGCCAGGTGACCCCGGAATGACCCCTAAGAAGGACAGAAATTATCATGCGTGATAAAAAGCAAGAATCTTTATGCATAACATCCAAAACATAACATGACAATATGAGAGGAAAATATACTTGACTATACAGTTAATGAGATTTCAGGAAATAGCTGTCTTAAATGATGGGTGGGAAAAAAATGCATTGCTGCCCACCTTGCTCCTTTTCTTTTTGTCCCCTCCAAAGATCTTGCTAAAAGAATCCATGAGTCCCGGGTTCTTCTTCTTCCTGCCAAGCCCTGAGGTGCTCGCCGTAGCCATGCAAGTTGCGCTGAGCCCGGGTGGGATTGGTCCTCTTCAAAGCTCTCGGTAAACCTCTGTAAGGTCCAAAGGCTTCGGCGCTCTGCTTGTTTGTTTGCTGATCTTCTGATGCTCTTGAAGGTGTTGCCCGACCAGTCCAGTTGCACCATGGGACATTGGACATCGGGGAGGGTGAGGTCCATCACTGGCGTGGGTCCAAGCATTCTTTGGTGCAACAGTGGCTGTGTCAGTCGCTGCCGCCCTCCGTATGGGTCGGGCCATTGTTCCTCTTCCATCTGCCTTAGGTCGTCCTCTGGATCAACAGGGAATATCTAATCGGCCTCAGTTGTCTTAATAGTCAACTGGACTGGGTTTGCATAAGTAAAGTGACTATTTTGGAGATAGTAAAATCGTTTTAGCCTGACGTCAACAATATTATAAATACATACAGTACGTTCTGTATACACATCGAACCATATGATTCATCCTACCCAATCAGTAATCAGCCGGTTATAATGGCGTAACACTCTAAAAACAGTTGGGTAAAAAAAAATAAAAATCGGTCAAAAACAGACCGACCCAACTTTTGGAGTTAATCCACAAAGCAACCTAATGTTCTTGCTTGTTTTGTGGGTTATTTGTTTGACCCAACTTTTTGGGTTAATTGAATAACCCAACTGAATTTGGTCAAAAATGAACCAACCCAACTTTTTGAGGTATTTAATCTAAAATGCTGGGTCAAATTAAATAATAACCAACAAAAGAACACAATTTGTTGTTTTGTTTTGTGGGGCAGTCATTTGACCCAACCTTTTGGGTAAATTGAATTGGGTCAAAAATGAACCGACCCAACTTTTTGAGTTATTTAACACAAAAAGTTGGGTCAAATTAAATTAATAACCCACAAAGCAACCCAATTTTTGTTTAGTGGGTTATTCATTTGGCCCAACCTTTTGGGTAAATTGAATAACCCAATTGAATTGGGTCAAAAATGAACTGACCCAACTTTTCGAGTTATTTAACCCAAAAAGTTTGGTCAGATTAAATTATTAACCTACAAAACAACCCAATTTTAGTTTTTGGGGTCATTCATTTGACCCAACTTTTTGCGTAAATTGAATAACCCAATTGAATTGGGTCAAAAATTAACCATTTAACCCAAAATGTTGGATAAAATTAAATTAATAACCCACAAAGCAACCCACTTTTTGTTGTGTGGGTTATTCATTTGGTTGGCCCCTGTTTTTAGAGTGTTACAATGGCATGCAAATACATAAATGTTTTAGTTTCTAAATCTCATGCTGTTTGCTGTGGTGCTGTTGGTTTGCAAGTCTTTTGGCTACAGCATCTGGCAGACAAAGCCGGTTCTGTTATGGCCCAGAGTGACACCCAAGCAGCATCAGAATATTAATATTTCCGAACAGATGACTTTTTGTTTTTGATGAGGCCTCTTTGGGAAATGTCTCTTTGAGTTAAGATACATGTGGTGGTCGATAAATATTACACTTGCACATCTACAGCTGTGGTGGGCAATTATTCTTTTTTTTATATGCGTATATTTTATTTATTAAGATAGTCTACATAACTTCAGTGCTTTGTGTGTTTGCTTGTATTTAATTGATTTTAAAAAAGTACATGAGTATCTTGGAAAGCAATCACATGTTGATTGCCGAAAAATCGAGATTTGAGAAATTCTCTTCAAATAGTTGGCGACTGTGTTTCCAATCCAAACAGTAAAAACGGGGTTAGCCATGTTAGTTCACTCATGTCACACAGTACACAGAACTCCTTGTGTCTGTCCCACTGGCCTGACAGAGGCAGGGCGCAGGAATGCCCGGAGTGGGTTGACCACATATTGGTCGCGTATACAACAGAGACTCGGATTTGTTCCCGGGGCGGGAAGGTGGAGGAGGGAGGAGCGTCGGGTGGAGGGGACAATGCTGTCCTTGCAAGAGAGCTGTGGGACATACACACGGCAGATATCTTTGAATCCCGGCAGGAATGTGGATCTCCACCGAGACACCCACCCAGGCAGGCAGCTGAATATCTGACACTGGGGAGGGAGAAAAGAATTCCTTCTTGTTCCTACAGGATACCAAAACATAGGACACTTTGGTGTATTTTACAATTATAGTGGAATAATTTACAACATAGACATAACATATGTCTGGCAGCGTTATAACGCTTTAAAAATTCGGACGATTGTAGTGAAAAATGGTCGTCTGCCTCCACACAATAAAGGAAACCATCTGCTTTGATATTATCGCCACATTCAACAAATGATAGTATTGTACTTGAGCCCTCTCTGCCAAACGTCCATGGAATCACTTGAGTTTTGGAGCACAGATCCAATACATGATCGGTGAAGTCTCCACGCAGTTAAAGACGTGGACTCTTTATTCATAAAGATGAAAAGAAAGTGGCCATTGTGATGCGAGAAGGCATTGTTTCATTCAAGGCAGGAAGCACGGAGATGGTGACATCAGCTACTGGGCATCATTGCCATGCTGTCATCTGTACGCGCTACACAGGTTCAGAAGAGGTCGGCCGGGGTGACTGCAATGCAGAGAGGCTTGAATACGATTCTCAAACATGGCCATTCAATGGCATCACGCAATTATAATGCATAGTCGATATAGTTTCCAAAAATGGCAGCACCAAAGGCGTTGCAATCCATGGCCTACATAAACTTTTATTACTGTGAAGTGCAGGTTCCCCATTTGCACAGCAGGGGGCAGCACACTTAGAAAAACTAGAACAAATATTTTGATATTGTGTACATTTAATACCTTATATTAAATCAAGGACAGAATTATTGCTCTATTAAACGGTATTATATAATATGAATCCGGGTTATTCTACCATTTTAGATGCTTGGAATTTGACAGCCACATACCGCCACCTACTGGCTCAATAAGGGACTTACATCACCGAGCTTTTGACAAGTTGGTCTACTGCACCATTGAAAATACATTTATGACCTTACACTATATTGTGTCAGTTATTAAACAAGTATCCATCATTTAGCACTTATTCTTGTTAGGGTCATGACTCATGAGTGAGCTGGAGCCAAGCACAGCTGACAAAAGTGGGGTACACCTTTGTACTGCTCACCAGTCATTTAAAAAAATATATAAATCAGGATAAATTCATACATTTGGCTGTTATATTTCATCTGCCTTTGTTCCTCCTTACAAAGACAATTTATTTGCAGTTTGGAACAATCCAGTCCTGTTTAAAAAGCTAAGATCAGCAGCAGTACTCGCCTACTTGAAATAAGGACAGAGACAAAATGAAATAAAATGACTTTATTGTTCAGCCGTGTCACAACCTCGTCTCCAAAAGAAACACAGCAGGACTCTCAACTGGTTCGTCAACCAACTTTTCTATCTCACACCCAATGATAGCATACAAAATAGTAACCTACCAGTGAATGTATATAAAACACTTTTCTCTAGATTTATCCCCAACAAATACCGCAATTTGACCAACATTTGATCTCTTTAGAACATGTGACACTGAAATTTTATGCTTAAAGAAGCACATATTAAGAATGCATCATCTTCCATTTTTTGATTATAAAAAAAAAAAACCTACACAATGTTACGCTTTAAGTCAGAGTACAACTGATTATTAGTGTTCTACACATTCGGCCATAACAAAAAAAAAGAAACATTGTATAATATCACTATAACTTAACACTACATGTAATATACGTTTGTTTAAAAAAAAAAATACAGATGATTAGCATTGAAGACAAAATTAAGATGGCTAGAGTGAAGGCAAGCTGGGTCAGTACCATGACAAGAGAATGAGTTATACAAAAAAAAAATAGAAATAAAAAAAGAATACAAAAAAGTAGAACTGAAAAAGGATAATACAGGCAAGGCTATAACATGTGTCACCAACTTTTAAGATCCAATCATGTGCACTCAACCCAACAGGTAACCTGCCCCGAGACCTCCATCTTGTGATGTCACATCGCTCCCGGAATCTCCCAACCCCGCCCCCTTGCCCACCCCCCTTTTCAACTTGCTATAACATTCCCATGGCAGCCATCTTTGTTTTCCGGTGTCAGGCACTTTCCACGACCCCTTCCTATACCTTCACAACTTTACACAGCCAATCAAAACGCTGCTTCAGACAATACAGGTTACAGGCCAATCACAACGCAGGCTCCATCAGAAGACAACTGAAAAAGAGCACAGGACAACATTCCAACATTGAAATCGGTTTCAATGCTACAATTGGCTACGCGGTGGAGGGTAACGTTGCGGGGCGGAAGAAGTCGCTCTCACCAATCCTACAGGTCGGTGTCGAACCAGGCCAGCTGGTTGCTGTCCATCAGGTCCTGGCTGTGACCGAGGTCTGGAAGGGGATCGGTGTGGTGGCCCAGGTCGGGCAGAGCGTCTGCGTGGTAGTCGGCCCCCTCCATCATGGGGTCCAGCAGGGTGTCTTGACCGTAGCCTGCGGGGTAGGCCCGGTAAGCTCCGTCTGCAAATGGGGCGGTGACACAAAAACAAAAATCAGTTCAATTCTGAATTGTGTTTTGACTTTTTGTCTCGGCTGCGTAACTAATATTTGGACTCAAAGCAAAAATACTGTGGAAGAGAGCACTTACCATCCTGCCTGTAAGCCAGAGGGTCTCCCTGAGCCCCCATATCCAGTCCAAGATCTCCAGTCTGAAAAATGAAGACAATATTTACATGACCACATCAATATGAATATGAAGTTTACAGATCTTGTATGCACCTCATTCCAGGCCAGAGGTTCAGTTCTGAACAAAGAGCTGGTCAGCTCCACTGAGAGACGTTTCTTGTAGTCCTGGGGCTTGTCTTCGGACATGCGGAACAGTACAGCTGCCGCGTATGTGGCTTCAGGAAAGAAGGAGGAGTTACACAAGTGACAGCCGGACCCAAACGAAGGTTGTTTGCAAAATCCACTTACCGACGCCTTCGTTGCGAGAGTGCAGCAGCTCCGTGAGCGGCGCGGTGGCTCCCTCGGCTTCGATGGCCTCGGCGGCCTCCTTGTCCTGAGCCAGCTCGCACAGCACGCCGGCAGCCACGCGCTGGATGTTCTCCACTGGAGAATACAGCAGCTGGACGAGAGCACAACAGAGTCACACACAGCAGGTTAGTGTGCAACCCTCGACAACTCTGACGCCTTGTGGGTTTTGACTTTGAATTCACCTGGACAAAGAGTGGAATGGTGTTGAGTCCTCTGATGACAATTCTGTTGTGGACGTCCCGTGCCAGGATGTGCAGCGCTCCTGTGCAGCCTTCCACTATTTCTTCCATACGCACTCCTTCCTGTAGATGAAGTCAATTAATTGAAATGAGTCAGGACAACTGTAATTAATTTGTATTTTCGAGGGAGGGGGGATAATTAAATTTTCATTTTAAGGTCGCCTATCCCCAGTATGCACTAAACAATGCTTTTAGAAGGTCTGCTTCCTCACCACAAACTGCTGCTGGTTGCCTCCCATGCTGGTGCGCCTCTGGGTGTCCTGGTGAGCCCTGACGAGCAACTGGACCAGGCGTGGAATGGCCCCCTGCTCCCGAAGAGCGCTGTGGTTGGCCGGGCAAAGGGCCAGGTTGCGGATCAGCCCGACTGTAGCCTGGTGAGCAGGAACACATTTGAATGTGAAGTCAAACTTGGGGAGAAGTTGGCAGTTGTCAGCAAGCGAGAATGTAGAAGACCTTGATGAGGGGCCAGTGAGACGGCGGGTGCAGCAGCTTGACAACCACGGGCAGGCCGTAATGAAGGCGCACGGCGTTCTGTGCCATCTCCGCATCCTGGTGGCGGGAGGTGAGGTGGCGCAGGGCGCAGACGGCTGGCTCGGTGATGTCCTCTCGGTCTCCCGCCCTGAGGACTGTCCTCACGAGGGCCTCAATGCCTCCAACCTGATAAGAGACGACACCATTTGGTCGCAGAGGTCAGTTGAGAAACTCTTGACTTCAAATGAAATAAATGAGCACCAAAAAAAAAAAGTCTTATACCTGGCAGACCATGAGTTTGTTACTGTAATTGTTGCAGGTCAGGTTGGAGAGGATGCCGGCGGCGCAGGTCACTACGTTGATGTCATCACTTCCCAGCAGCTGGACCAGGGTCCCCAGTAGACCCTCCATTCCCTCCTACAAGACGCAGAGTCACATTTTGTCATTCCTATGACTCATTTTGATGCGGAAAACTGATGTGTACTGTACCTGCTTTGTGGCAGCATCTGAAAGGTTCCTCAGAGTCCAAAGGCAGTTCTGGACCAAACGTTGGCTGGGGTCAGTCAGATGGAGTCCCAAGGCCTGCATGCCACCTACACACAGAAAGCAAAAAAAAAACTAACATTATACACCATACTACTAATACTGTATAACTTGCTTTTCTATTTGGTTCTTTTTGCAGATTTTCCACCTGTAAGACAAACTTACCAGCTTCAACTATTGCAGGTTTGTTGCTGGAGCAAACAGAGAGGACCTTGAGCACTCTGCTTGTAGTCCACAACAGTTTCTCATAAGTGAAGGTCCTCATGATGTTGACCAAGGCTTGGGGACCCCCACTAGCCAGAATAATCAACTGCAACAAAAGATGTACATTTAAGTGATGGGAAACTACTTCGACATCCTGTCAAAACTTGACGTACTTTCCAAATATCAGTCGGCATTTGTACACAAACTAATCGAGTCCAGAAAGAAAAAAAATGTCCACAAGACCTTGCTTTCCTGGTTGCCATAAGCGAGAATCTGCAGGCAGTCTGTTGTGATGGCGAGGAACTTGACGTTGGTGTTGGACAGCAGAGCCACCATCTTCTGCAGTCCTCCAGCGAGGCGGACGGCCATTTTGGCTCCTTCCTGGTGCAGCAGCAGGTTGTGGAGCGTGGTGATGGCGTAGAACAACACGCTGTCCACGGGTGAGCTGCGATTACAAAATATGACACATAAGACTTGCTCTACTTAGGTATCATGATTCCAACCATGATTTACTGACCCCAGCATCTTGACGAGGGCGGGGATCCCTCCGGACTTGAAGATGGCAAGGAGCCCCTCTCGGTGGTGGGAAAGGTTGTGCAGGGTTCCGGCGGAGCAGCGGGCAGTTTCCACGTCACCGGTATTCTGCATTGCTCGAACCACGGCGGAAACCATCTGCGGCGAACGCATCAGCGCGTGGCGAGAGGCCTCCTTCTTTGACAGCTGATGCACCATGACGGCTGCCTTGTTCACCACAACCTGCAAGAAAGAAAATAGTCAGTAAGCTGTCGTCGTGGTTGCGTAGCGATTTGCGCATCAGCTTACCTGGTCCTCATCGTTGAGCAGTTTGGTCAGCTCGGGGATGGCCCGAGTGGCCAGCTCAGCATCATCTTGGTAGTTAATGAGGTTGACCACGGCGTGCTTCAGCATCTGCGAAGGCTCCGCCAAACGCTGCACCGCAGTGGGATGGGCGGCGTCGAGCTGCGTGGGCGGAATCTGGATGCCTTCCTCCAAGGTTTCGGGGAACATGGCCGCACGCACCCGCTGGGCACGGGTCATGGCATAGCCTTCCATGTCTCATGGTAAGAAAACATCATCACGACAAAATAATGGCGACAACCTATTGGGATGATGTTTGTGATGCAAAAAGTACCTGTTGTCTCAGGAGTGAAGGGCGGATTGAACTCCCAGTCGTACAAAGTGGGATCGTCCTCCTCAACGTCAGGGTTTCCTTTGCCGCTCAAAGACGGCGCGGTGGTGGTGACTCCAGACTGAATGCCTGAGTCCAGGTAAGACTGCTGCTGCCACTGGCTGACTGCAGCCTTGCTGTCTCCCATCGCCATGTCCAACTCCATCAAATCAGCTAAAGGAAAGAAGAAAATGGAGTCTTCTTTAGCATCAGTCACATTAAACAACAAGTATATGAAGAAAACTAGAATGCAATTAAATCTGTTACCGTTTGCACAAAAGACTGTACCAACTCAAACCAAGGTAGAATACATGCCAAACCATGACTTCTGACCCTTTAATAATAACATTTTTGTGGTTTCGCCGAGGTCCCCTGAAGGGAAGCATAGCTATGATGCTCCCTTGCTCAAAAGCTGTGTCGTAGATAATATAGTGTCATGTTATGATTACTTGGCACAATGGAGAGAAAAAAAAACAGTGAAACTGAATGCAAAATTTTAAGTTTTTTTTTTAACTGCATTTTATTTAACAAAAACACTTTCATCACAATTGGTACTTGGTATCCGCGAGTATTCCGAGTGCTCTACATAGTTGGTGGTGTCGGTTCATCCCTAAAAAGTATCAAGACATTGTGTTTTTCAAAACTTACACTGGGTAGCCATTGTTCTCGCCTGCCCTCGGCCTGCTCAGCAGCTAGGTCTGGGTTGAAAAAGTAAAAAGGGAAAAAAAAGGCAGTCACACAAAGGAAATACAAACAACCATTCCTTCAACACTGCGTTCTACTTAGCTACGTTACACCCGATCGCAGCGTTTCTCGGTTGCAAAGCAAACTGCCCTTTGCACCAATTTACCTGCGCCAGGTCCCCCCTCACTTCAAATGCCTGTTTTGCTCGCTAAAGTATCTGGGAGGGGGGAAATGCCGAGTCTCCACCTCCGACCGAGAAAGCAAAGCGATGGGTATTTCCAGGCCCGAACTAGCACAATTCACCATTGAGCGGCAAAGCACTTCAAAGGCATATTTCTCCCCCTCCCCCGTACCACGGCCAAGTTCCGACCTAGCAGCCTGCCTGTGGGTTTCCGATGAGAAACTACCACCTCCGCCCCGCTTTTGCTTCCATGACTCCTCCTAGTTGTGGTGGGGACAACTACACACGTAACAGACTACCTAAACAAACCTCAACAACGGAGTTAAACAGCGGGCAATTAAACGTGCGAATGTTTTTGATTGCCATTAACGGCGTTACGGTAATCTTCGTTAGCTTCCTCGGCTAACCGCTAGTAGGATAACTAGCAAACGTAAACAAACACAACTGGGAGCTTTAGTGTCAAATATTAAAAGTGGTCACTTGTAGTAACACTAAAAGGGAGTGTCACTACTATAAATCGAGTCTAGTATTGCAAATGCGATTTTCAAACAGGGATTATTGTCAGTTTTCGTATCTTAGCTAGCCAGGACGTCTGAAAAGTAGATCCGGCCGCCACCATACTAAACCTGCCGTGCTGCCAGCCAAAAATCAGAAAACCTCACCGGAGCCCCCTCCCTTGCCAAAGATGATTTTCTCCCACAAACGGCAAAGTGACGCGGTGTAAATAACATACATACGAATCATACTAAGCAAAATATCCATACCAGAATCCAATGGCACCTCCGTTGTTCCTGTTTGGGGGAAAAAAATTCTCCTTTAGCTTGGGTGAAAATTTGAAGGGCTGCTAAGTGAATCAGTCGAGCAAGTCCGAACCACACCCGCTCTTCCTCCGCCGAAGATATTGCTTCCGCTTGCACGATCGAGCAACAAGATGGCGTGAGGAAAATGTAAGTATTCTGCCGCAATCGGAAAAATAGTGCGCCGTTAAAGTTGACTTAAAATCATTATCAAATTCGGTGGTACTTTTTGCTATTAAAAAAAAAAGTTTCAAAGGCGTAGTCTCTGACAAAAGACGTGTTTGCTGGAGCGGTTGAGGAGGGCGGGGCATACTCATTAGAACGGAATGTGACTCATTAGTGACATAATTAAGAAAGTCTATGTCATTAACAGGACAGTATATGAACTTGGTTGTCAAGTTGTCATACTACCATCAACAGTGCTGCAAAATACAAGTGGAAGATTATCCAGTTAGAAACTCAACTTTCCATATTTGTAAATATAGTTGTCAACTGTATAAAATTCTCGAAAATATGTGGGCATTGGTGTCTTGTGCAAGAGTCAATGACCACAAGGATGATTTAGTTTGACCTGAAATAGCAAGTTTCTCTTCCTTTTATTTAAATTAACATTTATGAAGCATTATTGAATAACAAAGAACACCCATTTAATGTCTCCGAATAAATACCTTTATTTAACTGCGTAACAGATCTGATTATACAAACGGCAACACAGAGCTCTGAAATAACAGGACCGATCAGCAAGACAATGACTGTACATTCTTGATGTGACCCCCGATCATGGTTTGACAACCGCTGACCACCCACCACTCTGCCTATGGAGTCACTGGTGTGTCATTCTGTACATATAAAGCTCACCCGCCTTTTGCAGTTCCTGTGATAGTATCGTGAAGGGAGTTTGGTCAAATGTCAATGTATGCTCCATGCTAGACTGAATGAAGTCTTTTTTTTTCGTTCTGTGGTGTAGTGTATTTCAATGAGTGTAGTGTAGAGCATAGTCATGTTTTTGGTTTGTAAATAGAACTCCTTCAACATACAAATAGGTTGCACTTATGTCCTTCATTTTCCCTTCCACTCACTCATATACATACACACATTCACACGCGGGTATCTTTATCCCTTCTTAAAAAAACAAAACAAAAACAAAAAAACTTTATTTCAGGCAATGATTTTGTCCTCACTGGCTTCCTCTGCCTAAATCACTGGCCACACAACCCTATTATCTAAGTGCAGTTTCTATCATAAAAAACACTAACCAAACCATCACAATTAATGGATGGATAACACCTTCACTATCAGTCTTGCAATGAATATTTTCAAACATCATTCCAGCCTACAGTCACGTTGGTCCCCATACCCAAGTAACCATTTTTGCATTTACAGTGACACATTCTCCCCCCCTGTGTAACAGCCAAGTACGAAGGTTGGAAGGGTGGGGGTGGTTTTCGGAAGAGGGTATGGAGAGAGGAGACAAGTCTCCATGCGGAGTGTGAACGATAACGGGTAGAAAAAAAACTAGATGTCCACAATTTCTTTTTCCCTTCTTCCCTCTTTTTTTCCCTTGCATATCCATGTGTCAGAGCAGAGGGAGGGAGGGCAAAAGAGGCGGGGTTGGGTGATTTGAGGTGGAGGAGAGAAGTCGAGCAGGGTGATCGAAGTGTGTTGGTCTTCATGTGTCTTGACCGTCGGTGGCGGGGGTCTCGTTGGCATTAGGCAAGTCCAAGTCCGTCTCTCGGTTGGATATGCGGTCGAGCTCCGCCTGTACGTCACTCAGGCCCAGTTTGGAGCCTGCAACCGTCGCAGTGAAACACAAGTTGTTAGATTTGCAATGGAGAAGAGTCACCTCGTCATTCTTTGAAGCATGCAGAATCACATTCAGCCAGTGCAATAATTAACAAAACATGTCCAAGTCATTGAGCTGCAGGGGGTACATTTACACATGTTTACATTAGGGCTGGATGCAATATATGCAACAATAATACTGCAAAAATGATGTTAATTTTTTTTTGTAAATTTGAAAAGTAGCATATTTTTTAAAACACAACAAAGTTACACATTGGAATTTGTATTAAAAAAATTTTAACACCCTTTTACTCTTAAAATTAGTATTGGCTCCAAATATTGTTTATCAGCCTACTTGACTACTAATAATCGATATTGATCCTGAAAATCCATATCAGACTATCAATAACCAAAATTGCCTCTGACCGCAACTAATTAAAAGGGAAGTCAATCTTAAACATTTCTTAACAATAATGTGTTATATGTGATCTCACTAGTCTAAACATGACATTCTGATTAATATTACATGTGTGGAATATGAGTTTTGATGCAAAATGCAGCCATTTTTTTTAATCCATCTCAGTGGGCAGCCATTTTGCCACTTGCTGTCGACTGAAGATGACATCACAGTTGCTCAGGGCTCAGATGACAGCCAATCACAGCGCACCTGTTTTCTGAAGCTGAGCTGTGATTGGTTGTTACCTTAGACCTGAGTTTTTATCAATATCAGAAGGCGGCCATTTTGCCAGTTGCTGTCGAGTGAAAATAAGCGGCAAAGCTGATGGATTTTGCTGCTTAACTCATATTCTACTAACACAATATTGACCAGAATATCGTATTTAGACTAGAGGGACTGCATAGAGCGTATCATTGTCTAGACACACACACACACACACACACACACACACACACACACACACACTAGATTGCTATTTTTTTTTTTTAAAGTATTTTAACATCTCATTATTTCCACAAGACTACCATTTGAAAGTAGATACTTCAGTGTCCATGTTGGCCAGCCATAATTGGAATCATGTGCAACGTGCGTGGCACAAGTAAATATACAACAAATGCAATGCAACATGCCCTAAAACAATAAAATATGTTGCTTACCATGTTGCCCAGAGCTAACCTCTTTTTTTTTTTTTTTATACAATATGCTTAAGCTCCAAGTTCTTAGTTTATGCAAATACTGCTCACAAAATGGGTGCAGTTGTGGTTGGATCCTTCATGCTTGGATGGTGATAAAAGATTCAGCAAGGAGACGGGATTATAAGAAAATAACATATATATATGTACGAGCAACAATTGTTGGAGAGTGTCTTGCTCACACACACCTTATCGGGGCCAACATCCTCTGACTGGGGCACGCACATACACACGTTGTGAGTGATGTTAACAGTGAGATTGGACAGCAAAGACGAGGAATGTGGTTAAACAAAAAGGAGGGGACACTTCACGATTCTACTCTGTGACAGATACAAGGACAGAAATGTGATGATGGTGCAAAATATTAGGGATCGGAAGAGAGGAGTGAAAATGAGTCATGGCTTCGGATTTTGGGAGGACTGGATGCTCGCTTATTTGGATCAAATAAGATAAAAGGTCACAGAAACCACAAACTGCAGGTGCGCGGATGCTCACCTGATTTGCGTACGGTCCCTGGAGTGTTGTTCCCGCCCCCTGGCGATCCGGCTCCTCCCGTCCCTGCTTTCTTTGTCAGTAGACTGTTGAAGAAGTTGGCCAAGACCCCCTCACTGGTTTGACCTGCACCAAAACGGGGGATTAGCCAGAGTAAAAACAAACCGTTTCATGCTGGTGGCGCATTTGTCTACCTGACTGTGGCATGGCGTTGGCCACGTTGGCGGCGGCTGAACGGTTGCTCGTCCGCGGTGAACCTGTGGGTGCTCTGGTTGCCGTGTCCTATGAATATAATCAGTTTCGCTCTAAGTCATGGACTTTTTGTGGGTCAGATCCATGCCAGGAAAAAAAAAAAACTCTTACCACTGGTCGCCCTACAGTAACTGCAGGCTGTTTGGCGAGCAGAGACTACAAAAAAATGTACAATATAAATTACGATAATGTTAGCATATTTACTAAAACAAAACAATTACAAAATTAAATGTTTGCTTACCTGCAATTTTACCAGAAACACTTGGTCATCTTCCGCCTGAATCTCCTTTTCATGGACAATCTGATGAGACGTAGACAAAATTGTTTTAAAATATTTCTTAAAAAAAACAAAACATCTGAGGACACTGTAATAAATCTATAAATTATACAGGTTCATAAAAAAAAATATAGGATGAAAGTTCAATATATTTTGTAACTCATTTCATCTATTGTAAAAGCAGACTATTCAATCAGACGTCACTTTTCAAACCTTGAAAATTCATTTCAAGCACCTGTGGGATCCCACACCCCCCAAAAATTATTTTGCTGACCTTTCTGACTGGTGGTTTGACGATCAAATCCTCAAAGCCGTCATCTGTCTTTATTGTCTGGAAGTTCTCGTGAAGTATTGCAATCTTCTTTTCATTGTCCCAACCTGAGGGACTGAGAGAGGGAGGGTTAAAAAAAAAAACATTTGCGTTATTTCTTCATTATTACATAAAAACTCGTCACACGTACAGCAAGTAAGCGAGAGATATAACCTCAAGCAATCAATACGTGTGGATATGGATGATATAACGGTACACGCACTTACATGAAGACTGCATCTCTTTCCACCACTTGTGCAGGGCAGTGGAATGGAAAGCCGTAAAGTCTGTGGACCAGATATTTATACAGCACATCGAGGTTCTTCATTTCTTTCACTGATGTATAAATAAGAGACGCTCCATCTGTCACTTCTGTCAAGGTTGTTTTACTTTTTTTTTTTTTTTTTTTTTAACATGGCTTAAGAATTTTGTGTCAGGCAAACTACCTTTCTGGAAATATATATATATTTTTTTACATTACATTTTAATGAAATTATAATCATATTCAAATTGACAGCATTTTGGGGGAAAAAGGAACAGCGTTGAAGTCATTAAGGATACACTGTAGACAGAACTGTCTGATGTGCGACTGGATAAAGTCCAGGTGTTCGTCTCTGTAGTCGTGCTCCTTCTCCAAAGTGCTGATGGCGTCACACTGCGAGGACAGACGGGTCGGTGTCAGATGGAGGGCAACGGGTGACAAATCAGCACTGAGATGCAAGATGTATTTATTGCAACTCTCACAACAGGATTACATAACCAAACTCTGGTCCACACTGTATGTAATTATGAACTACATTTATAGACAGTGAGCGTACGTACCTTAGTGCAGACCACTACCATAGGAATTCCCAGGTTGTTCGTGAGTGTGTTGTCTCCTAATGGCAGCAGCACGCTCTCCTCGTCATCAGCTCGCCTCTGCGGGGTTCCGTCATCCCCGCTACCTGGCTCCGTGTATTCCTGAAACTGTTTTACAACTACACACAAGACATCCTCCACGTAATTAACTCATTCAATGCCATTGACGGCTATAGATGTCAAAAATTCATTTGAACTATTTCTATAACATTTTTTCCCCCACTTTTGTTAACAAGAGTATAGAACCTAGGAAAAAATATTGTATATTTAGAACAGATACAGAATTAAGAACTAGTGAAGTCATGCAATTAATTACGAAAAATTTTAATTGCCTAACTCCCCTAATTTTTAATAGTCTTTTCTTCTTAAAAAAAAAAAATAATTGTAATTTTTTAATAATCTTTTTTTTTAAAAAGAAAAGATTATTAAAACTCAGGCGATCATTTAAAATAATAATAATAATTAATCGCATTATTTCACTAGTTAACTTCACTAGTTAAATATTTTTTATCTGTTCTAAATGTACAGTAATAAAAAAATTCTAGGTTTTCATACTCTTGTTAACAAAAGTGGGGAAAAAATGTTAAACTAATAGAAATAGTTCAAATGAATTTCTGACGTCTATAGCCGTCAATGGCAGGGAATGAGTTAAAGGGGAAGTCAAACCCCCAAAATTATTCTTGACAATAATATGTTCTATGCAGCCCCACTAGATATTCTGGTTAATATTGTGTTAATTAAGCAGCAAAATCCAGCCGTTTTTATCCATCTCAGGGGGCGGCCATTTTGCCGCTTGCTGTCGAGTGAAAATAACATCACAGCTACTCAGGTCTCAGGTAACAACCAACCACAGCTCAGTTGCAGAAAAAAAACAGGTGAGCTGTGATTGGTCGTTGCCTGAGCACTGAGCAACTGTGATGTCATCTTCAGTTGACAGCAAGTGACAAAATGTCCGCCCCCGAGACGGATAAAAATAGCTGGATTTTGCGGCATAGCTCATATTCCACAAATGTAATATTAATCAGAATGTCATGTTTAGACTAGTGAGGTAACGTATAACATATTATTGTCAAAAAATGTTTATGGTTGACTTTATCTTTAAAATATGAATAAATGTATTGTATTTTCAGTTGACTCACGTCTGTGCTCGAGCTCCCGCAGCGTTTCCGGAGGGACCCGTAGTTTGTCGACGTGTTCCCTCGCGACCGCGGCCCACTTTTGGAGCGAGTCCAGCGCGTTCCACGGCCGCGACATGTCAACCGTTATCAGCAGTAGCGTGTTGCTGATGGCATCTACCGGTACGGCTACCCCCTGTAGACCTTTGTGGTACAAGTCTCCGTCTAACACCCATGCGTTACACCTCGTGTGGTCTAAACAAAAACATCAAAATTAGACAACAATACATTTTGAGGTATTAAATTAAGCTGCAAAAAGAAATAGTGCAAGGTACCGTCAATGTCGTCATCATGGACACTGATGTAGAGGTATTCTAGACCTCGCCCTTTCATGTACTCTTCGACTCCTTGTAGCTTGGCAACCAAGGTGGTTTTCCCCGAGCCGACTTCCCCTAAACACACAAAATGCACACTTTTGTTTAGGCATAGTAAAAACTTTCTGTTGTATATTTTGAGTTTTCAAATCATATGTATACAGGGTTGGTAGAAAGTAAAAAAATTGTTTTTGTATCACTAAAGTCATTAAAATAACATTGTTTTTAAAGAGGAAATCAATCCAAAAATGTTCTTTACAATATGTTGTATGTGCAGTTCTGACTTCAGAGTGCTGTACTGTAGCTTTTATAATAAGATTCTTACACTCTTGAAAAGCCCATAAGGACATCAAGTACCATTCTTTAAATATGTGCAAACACTCCTAAGCTTCATTTTGTGCATCTGTATTGGCTTCAAAGCCAATTTTATTGTTGTTGTGTTGACAAGGCTGCATCAATTCCTCACTGTGCTTGCTATAACCACCCATGCAGCATTGATGTTTTGATTGAGATTAAACTTCACTACCAGGGTGGCCTGTGTGCCACGATGCACGTCAATAAACTGGCTGATGATTATCCAAGGAAACGGATTAGCCCTGCATGAGCGTAGAAAAGCAACCGCAGGGCGTTTGTTTTGTTTATTTTCAAGCTTCGCATCCTCTGCCTCAGCATCACCTCTCTTGTTGCCACTAGCGTGCTACAATGACTTGCAGTGTACTGCAAGACTATCACCCACGCTCAGGAAATGCACCCGTCTCTGTGTGCAAACCTCAACAGCTCATCACCTCAGAGGAAGCTAACGTCGATTCTCGATGCATCGGTACTTGTATGCATTCTAGTTTTTTGATTGCATTTGCACATATACTATACCCACCCATAACCAGGACATTTTTCCCGGATGGTAGTTTTGATCTTGAATGGGTTGACACTTCGCTCAGGATAGTCGACCTGAAGACACAAGACGCCGATTATGCCACAACGATTCATTATTCATTCATGAGACTGAACGACAGGCTAAGTAAGGTTAGCTCGTTGCACTGTCACCAGCCTCCTTTCTGGTACTGATGCTAGCTAGCCTCGTTAGCAGGCGGCTAGCTGTCAAAGCAAGCTCCTCGCCGGAAGAATTGCGCTTCAACGCCTCGAAGCACCCCCGCTATCGATGACCTGCATTTCAAAGGAAGCTCACACGCACCATAAATTCTGCCCGTCATCTTCCTCCGTGTTCTCCAGCGTGGTCTTCGATCCAGTTAAGGTGGAGGATAATAATGCACTCCTCCCAGTAGTCGCCATCTTCGCAGGGTTGTCAACGGAGAAGAGTGCCCGGATGTGCCATTAGCTTAATGTTAGCCTGGTACACTGGCTGCACTGCACGGTGGGGTCGGGGCGTGGTCGTACCGCACAAAGATGGGGGCTCGCTCACTCCAAAATACGATATGACCTCATCCTCAGAGTGACAAATCTGACCCAACACACACTATCACATTCTACAACAGTGGTGTCCCGAATGCATGTATTTGTGCGTGCTTTTTAGAAATCTTTTTTTTTGTGGGCTGGTGTCCATGTGGCCTCATATAACGCTTAAAACCCAAATCGTTTGATCATATAAAGCCCATTACGCATTATAAGCTTCTTTGAAACCTTTTATTATGTTTAGACGGCATGATAAATTCTAGGGCAAACAAAATATACAAACACACAATCATCACAAAATTAGGCAAACTTGCAGTACATGCATTAAAACGCAATTATATTGGGTGCCCATAAAGTATATTTATAAGTATGAGCTATGTTGTATTTTAAGTAAAAACGGGAATGGTGAGCCAACAGGGCCAACTGGGTTTTCCTGGCCTACACATTCAGAAGCACTGAACAATTTACAACCTAAATTGAGTAAATTCTAATATTTGTTCCATGAAATTATATCCACAACAGTTCATTCTCCTAATTGAGTAGAATTTCTCTTGGACTAGATTTTCAAATAATCAACATCATCAGCATTTTTTTCATCTTCTCATTTCATAGCAAGCCAAACTTGACAAGCAAAACACGTCTATGTAGTAACTGCACAGATTGATAAATACCTTCCCTTCTAAAAAATAAATTCCACCAGGAACCACTAGGATTCCCGTTCTGTCTCTTGTTGGTCATTATTTTTAGGGGTGTGCCAAAAAAAAAAGTGATCCTCATAAGAATCACAATTGTCATTTACTATAATTCAGAATCAATATAAAATATCCCCAAATCGATTTTATTTTAATTATTTGACACTGTCTTGTTTATGTGTGCCTTTATTGGGAGCGCTTTTATAACTACACAATTTGGCCACTTGGTGGCAGTGTGGTTTCGCGTGTTCTGATATACTGCTAAATTGTAGCTACATTAGCATGTTACAGTACAAGAAAAAAAAAGTTGTTGTTTTTTTAGGAGCATAGGAAGTGCCTATGCCGGTGACTGTGAGTAATGGTAACACGTTTCTCTCGTTATACATTCCTGAAGCGTTTTTAAATGAAAAGCCGGTCTTTTGAGTGGGGAGAAAAGTGCCGAGAGTAGAGTGCTAATTAGCGTTAGCGAGTCATCGGCGCTTTCCATTGTGCGTTAGCCTTGAGCTAGCTGTGTCATTCAAAAGTAAACAAAATGAGAGATCCTATGAAACTATATAGCTGCCTTAATTCTGTTTTAATACATCCCCAGAAAACTCATCTTGCTGCTGCAGGGTCTTTTTCTATGGACCACCAACTCGTCTCAGGTGTGCGGTCAACGCTTATTATAAAACCGCTGAAGCGCATCCGAGCCAATCAAATTGGAAAACCAGGGGGAAAAAAAAACAACGCTATCCCCCATGTAGCCACTAGATGACGCTGGTAGACTGCGCTGCATGTCGAGCGAGGGTCCCTGGATGCTGCGCGCTCCCCGCGGCCCCCCCGGTGGAGTCAGCGGATTACAAACTCCGGTTAAGTGGCGCGCCGCCCCCCCCTCCTTCCATTTTTCATCCAGAGTGAACCCAGGGAAAGGAGCGCGTCCTGGCCGCGCTTGCCCGCTGGGAATTTGAATGCGGCTCTAATACTTGCTTGTCAGCGGCATCCTTCCTCAGCTCTGCAGTGTTGAGGGTGACTGAAATCCTAAAAGACAAAAGAGTGTGAGAGGAGGAGGGAGATGGGTCCGGAGACGGCGAGATAGGCGCCCGTGATTGTCACGTCAACAGTGGGGAAGTTCTTTGGCTTGCTCGGATCTTCTCTCCAAGTCTCAGTGGGGTGAGTTTAGTGTGTGTGTTTAACTGTCTCTACATTGTGCATGAAAAGTGTGGTGCATGCTTTGCAAAATATTTGCAGTGTATGTACATTTTGGCTCCATGTGGTGTAGTTGGATAAGAATTCCTCCATGTTTAGTAGGCCTGCATATTAAAAGCTCATTCCAAAGGCAAAACATATGCAATCAGAAATCTGTTGCTGGAATTTGAAGACAAGGGAAGCCGTGTAATCTTTATTCTCTGCTTCTTGTTTCTTCCTTCTCTCATCTTCTTTCACCCCCTCTTGCCCTCACGCCTGTAATCCCCTCTCTTCCTCCCTCACCTCTAACCACTGTGTCCTGATACCCATCCTATAAATCAATTTTGGGTGTCTTGTCAGTCAGCTGAACATAATTCTGTCTCCTGTGTCATGACTATTAACCTGCCTAGAGTTGCTTGACACGCTGCCTCTTTAGTAGAGCCTTCTGAAAGGCGATGCCACTGCACCTTGTCTGCTAATCAATAAGGGCAATAGCAGTGGGCTTGATTCTTCCTGTGACTGAATCATTAATGTCACATCTGTCACAGTCGCACGTGCGCCGGCGAAGGTGAATGTGCATACACAGGCACAGTCAAGGTAGAGATTGATTGTCACAGTGTGGAGAGAACAACAAATGGAGCATTGAACACATATTACACATCAACGCTGATTCCTGTCTAAAGTACACACCAATTTCAGAGCAAAAGTTTTTTTTTTCTAGAAGAGATGAGTGACAAACTTAAGCCTCTGGTGTCACAGCCAACCTACAATAGCATTTTATGTGGTAGACTAAGGCAAATAAAATGAGGCTGTGTCGGTTTTTTCCCCATTTTGGTGGAAAATCTGTACTGAAAATTGTGTACCCACTTTAACAGATATGGCAATTTTTTTTCCTAATCAAACAGCTTCATAATAGGGATGGGCAAGTATCAATAGCACTTATCTGTACCGGCCTTTTTTGAAGGTATCGGTACTTTCAACAGAGGCTGATGCCGGTAAGAACTAAAACTTAAAAATCAGATGAAAAGACAATTGCAAATTCACTTCATGCAATTTAAGGAAAATGCTATATTATGATAGTTCCTTTAAAAAAAAGAAAGAAAAGTTTTTTTTTTACTAGTATCGGTCTTTAAAAAATCCCTACTTCTTAATTTAACAAAATGTTTTTATTCTGCCGTGCAATTATAAGTTAACCACTAGAAATTAAATAAACACAACTAAAATACAGTAAAACTGCATACTCTTTGAAGATGTCTGCCAGATGCTAATTTTTAGGAATGGCAAGGGTTAGCGATACTGCCACCTAGTGGAAGTGGAATTTATAATGTGTTTGTCAGCAGGTAGCATCATTTACCAGGGCTGGACCGGCCATCTGGCGTACAGGACAGATGCCCGGTGGCCGATGCAGTGCTTTTTAATTATTATTTTCCTACATTTTACCCCAAGGCCCACAATTTAGAGGGACCAGTCCGTTAATCCAGTTTGAATTTAGATATCAAACTGAACCATCATCAATAAACATCAGCGGCAGAACTACATGTTAGGCAGGAGTCAGGCTGGGCCGGTGGCCTAAGTCAAAATGTCAGGGCCAATTTTTTTTTTTGTGCCAGCCCAGCCCTGGTCATTACGCATTGGTTGGTAGAGCTAATTGATTGTTAATGGATTGTCAGCTAACCCTGACCTAAGCAGCTAGCCTCCTCCCACATTCCAAAAAGACGCGCACTAGGTTCATTGAAAACTCTAAATTGTCCACAGTTGTGAATGTAAGATTGAATGTTTGTCCTCGGGCTGTGATTGATTGTCGACTATTCAAGGGTGTACACAAACTGTCTCCACCACCCTTGGGAATTTTCCTAAATGTTGTTGACAATCCCTGTTAGCTTCCTACACTATCGTTATCATCTGCTCTCAGATGGAATGGACAGGGACCGACAGAAACAAACACTTCCAATGTAGCACCATGCAAAATGCACAAATAAGAACAGAGCACAGCACAGCACGTCAGTTCTATGTCGCGCATCTGTCCTGTGCTTCTGTCCGTAAGTACACAGCTCATTCAGCTCCACTTCGCTAAAAATAATCAGCACTAACCAACACACACACACACAAGAAACATGAATTATGGAGGACAGGGGGGAGCGAGATCCAGGTCAGAGTCAGACCCAGTTCCAGGAGCTTAAATCCCGAAGGAGGATACTACCAGACCACTGCATTAATATTCACTTTGTACCATCTAGCACATCTGCAGACCTGTGGTTATCCTGAGGGGTGAGACTAACTGGCTGGAGGCTAGCAGAGGTTTGTACATTATGGAGCCACAGAAAGGATCCGTGCATTTTGATTTCCTTCATACATGCCATGCAGTGTCTTCAGTCGCAATAAATTCATTGTTGGGTTTAACGGATGTCAAATGGTAGCGCATTCAAATTTATTAGAGTAATTAGAGGACGTTTATTGATGTTGATGCAATGCCTTTTTAAAAGGGATTTTTAAATTTAGATGGTAGGTTACAGACCGTTTTACAAACAGTACAACAAACTTTTACACTAAAGTAAAAAAAAAAAAAAAAAAACTCGCTGAGTAACTTCATCATGACTAACGTTAATTTACAATAGAGGGCCCAAGTAATCATCAAAAAACAGACAGTTTTTCTTTGCTTAAATGATAATATTTATATTAACATATACTGTATATTATTTATATAAATATGATCATAAACCAATATAACAATATTATCACTGTGCTTAAATATAAGTAAATGAAAAACAATAGTTGCATAATGATTCAAAAAATGTCTTGCACATAAAAGTTAAATAAAAAAATATACCTAAATAAATATTTTACAAACCACAGTTCTCAAAGATGAGAGGCAAATGTGCTTAAAAAAAAGGGTAACTCGCCGCACTTTAAGAAGCACTGCAGTACCAGAATAGAATGACAGAAAAGTGGTTCATCTGACAGATAAAATGGAGGTGAGTAACAATCTGTTCTTGTTAAAGGTGCTTCAGTCATCCACCCGTTACCATCTCTAATTAACACGTTGTCATTTCAACACTTCATCGCTCGGCTTCAAATAAGTATATATAAGCCCTGTATTTATTACAGCAGTGCTTTTTAAACATTTTACACCAAATACCACTACAAAAAAAAAAAACATTTGGCTCTCAAAGTACCACCAAAAGACAAACATTAAAATACAGTAGTGTGAAAATGAATGCATGGGTTTTATTCCTAAAAAAACATTATGTGTGAACATCAACACTGAAGGAAAACACAATAATGAATTGTACATAAGTTAAATACAAATCCTACCTAAATAAATGTTTGAAAACAAACTGCTTTACTTAGACACATTAACAAGTGTAGTTGATTAAAAAAACAAATGTTTAAGCTAATGTACAGTAGTAACATTACGGACGGTTTGAGCATGTAATTCAGTTATTCTTTCACGTACCACTAGAGGGAGCACACATACCACGAGTTGTCCTTTTTCTACATGTGGAAAACCACTGATGTATATAAAGTCACTAAATTCATTTAAAAAAATGTTTTTGAACATGTAATTCAGTGATTCTTTCACGTACCTCTAGAGGGCGCACATGCACCACTAGTGGTCCTTGTACTACATATCGAAAACCACCGATGTAGAATATTTCACCAAAGTCAGTATAACGCGAACATTTTTTGTAAATATTTTGTGTATATTTTTATGGGACTACACAGAAGAAAATTGTTATTTATTTATTTTTATCATTTTTGAAATTAATTATTTAATTAATTATTTATTTATTCGTTCATTTTATAATATTATATTTATATATAATATTTATATGTTAAAAACACACCGCCATTAATGTCTAAACTGCTGGCAAAAAAAAAACAAACGTGCACCCTTATGTGAAACTGTCCAAATTAGAGCCAATTCCAGTTTTCCCCTCCCCGTGCCAGCTATCTATCTATCTATCTATCTATCTATCTATCTATCTATCTATCTATCCATCATCTATCTATCTATCTATCTATCTATCTATCTATCTATCTATCTATCTATCTATCTATCTATCTATCTATCCATCCATCCATCCATCCATCCATCCATCCATCCATCCATCCATCCATCCATCCATCCATCCATCCATCTATCTATCTATCTATCTATCTATCTATCTATCTATCTATCTATCTATCTATCTATCTATCTATCTATCTATCTATCTATCTCCATCCATCCATCCATGTATCTGGAGATGCATCTGTCTCATGCTAGAATTCCACTGACACATATGTTATTCTCTCTCGCCCTTTCTCTTTGTAGCGCGTGATTGGGCATTCGCGATGAGTAATATCTACGAGTCTGCAGAGGCCACGCTGGGCTTCATCAGCTCTCCGTGCCTAACCAAAGTGGAGCTGAGAGTGGCCTGTCGGGGAATCTCCGACCGAGACGCCCTCTCCAAACCTGACCCTTGCGTGGTTCTGAAGATGCAGTCTCACGGCCAGTGGTTTGAGGTAGAGTACATTGATGGGGAGAGAGGGACATTGAGGGTGGATAATGTTCAGGGTAATGTATAGGGGGACTGTGGATATAACAGATGGGTTACATGCATTTTTATGGGAGAGAAGCCGGAGGGGAAAAATCGGATGTTGGGCAAAATGATCCTAGGGAAAGACAGACACATGCTTAAAATATGTGCGCCCTGCGCGTCGCCCCTTTACATCTGTAATCTGTAGCAGGCAAGAACGGGATATACACAAAGTGAAGCACACTTAATACTCATGCATGAAGCCTGCTTGGATGACCTTCACTTGCTGCCAATGTGTGTGTGTGTGTATAAGACAGCATACACAAGAGTTAACAAAAGCCCACCAGCCTCACCAGACTGATTTATGTTTCTGCCCCTTTCTTCCTTAGGGAGAGGCGGACGTAATAACAATTATATTATTCTCTGTGTAGTCAAACTGCTAGTTGATAAGTCGGCACAATGTAGTGCTATCTAATTGTATTTGTAACGGCTTCGGTGCTGAGAAGTCGGCGGATTCACAATCAATGCACACCAGCAGTGTGCTGGATATTTAATGACATCCTGTCTTTTGTACAGTTCTGAGGACCACAAAAAAAAAAAAAAAAACATTAAAAGTGCACCGCAATAAAAATGGAACAGTTGCAATCTCTGAATTGTACCTTTAGGGGTACAATGGATTGTTGTGCACTGTTAAAGTCCAATTATTAGATCTATGGGTTACATTCATGTAGACTTTACATTCCGGGTTAGAAATAGAATTAAGATTTATAATGCTTTTTTTGGTTATTTTCTTGTCTGCACTGCACCAAAAAGCTTAAATCTAAAAGAGACAGTAAAGGAAAAACAAGTATGGCCGCACCCTGATCAGCTTTTAGAAAAGCTGAAAGAAAAGAAAATGAATGACAACATTGCTGTGAATCAAAATAAGCTTGATATGGCTGATTAATCATGTCAGTCAGTATTGTGTTTGCTGCCTCCAAGTGGCCAAATATCAGTGGAGATATGGATGCAAATGGGAAAATATAGAATCATGTGGAATGATGTTGAATGATATGAAATGAAATGTTACAGAATGATTATGTGAAATTGAAATGAATGAGGTTTTTTTTGTGTGTGGGATGTGCACATTTTTGGGATGTTGAAAATTGTTACCAAGCTGAATTAAATGTGATGATTTTTATTTTTATTTTAATTGGGGATGATGTCAATCTGTTTAGTTCAATGTGTCATTGGGAATGAATGGTCATTTTTTTGGGCAGAAAATATTGAATGTTGGCAAAACTGTTAATTTTAGAATGAGAAAAGTAATAGCCTGCAAGGTGCAGATTTTTGGAATATGTTGAAATTCGAATGATGTAAATCGGATGAATTATGTGGAAGTAGATGCATGTCAAAAAATAACCATTCTTTAATAATTCTAAAACTCGGACAACTGTGGTTTTTTGCATGTGTGTTGGAAGGTGGACCGGACGGAGGTGATCCGGAGTAGTAGCAGTCCAGTCTTCTCCAAGATCTTTCTGGTGGATTTCTACTTTGAAGAGGTGCAAAGGCTGCGTTTTGAACTTCACGACATCAGCTCGGGCAACAATGGCCTCCGTGATGCGGACTTCCTCGGGGCCATGGAGTGCACCTTGGGACAGGTCGGTGTCACGATGATGTAAATGTGTGTATCAATTGAGCAAGTGTGTGTAGATCAACACCGTATAAAAAAAATAAAAATGTGCATAGCTATTCAGTACTCTTTTCTTCAGGCAAAATGGCTCCAAAAAGAGAGTTGACTGACCTTAAAGTCTTTCAATGAGATGTGAAACGCTTGAAATTGTGAATAGAATGGGTTGTGATCACAGAACTATCAAACATAGGTCAGGGTTGAAAGAAAGTACAAGTACAAGATGTTCAGCGCTTTGGGACTTAGACCATTTAAAACCACCTTTGAACAATACACATTAGTTAAAATGATTTTTCTAATGTTTTATGGAGTGATGAAATGAATTAAACTCTTTGACAGAGTCAATGGCAGATTCAGTAATGGGCACAAAGTTCAACATTGATTCAGATGCCAGCAAATTGGAGATGGGATTTTGCTATGGGCTAGCTCAGATATAGGCAAACCCCGGCCCGCGGGCCAAATACGGCCCGTTATGCGTTTCAATCCGGCCCGCCGAACTTATCCAATAAGGCTAGAAAAAAATTCAAAATCTTTTTTTTATTTTTTATTTTTTATTTTTCCCCCCGGTCAGTGGGTGAGTGGTTAAAGTGTCCGCCCTGAGACTGGGAGGTCGTGGGTTCAATTGCCGGCTGGGTCATACCAAAGACTATAAAAATGGGACCGCTTGACACTCAGCATGTCAAAAATGGGTGGGCCAATGGAAAAAAATTCTTTAACTTTACGCCTTGAATTGAAATTTATTAATAATAGATGCAGTCACCCGGTTTGACAGATCACAGTGTATGTGCTATTATAATCTATTTACATTTCTCCTCCCACTTTGCCAAATAGTGTGTAAATGCCGCATCTTGCATATTCATTGAGGCAAACGTACCACCTGGATTAGGGCTATTTTATAATAATCATAATAATAATAATAATACATTTCATTTAAAAACAGCACATTTCAGAACACCCAAGGTCACTTTACAAAGCATAAAAACACAGCAAAAGTTGAGCTAAAACAATAAAAATGAAGCTATTGGAAAAGCTGTTTTAAATATGTGGATTTTGCACATTTGAAAAACGCAGTCCTAAGTGCACATAATAAGTAAATTGGGTTGTACATTTATCTGTGTGTTTTTACTGTGCCATGAGGTCCAAATGCTCCTGGTCCGGCCCATCTGTCAAAATTTCAAACCCATTGTGGCCCGCAAGTCAAAAAGTTTGCCCACCCCTGGGCTAGCTGGTATCATAAAAAAATGAGCTAGTTGGACCTTGTCTGGTTGACGGAGGAATGAAAATAAACTCCCAGAACTACTGGCAGTTTTTAGAGGACAACTTTCTTCAAGCAATGGTCCAGCAACAATGACTGCATCTTAAAAATAAAAATGAAAAATATGAAACTGTATTAAGCTTGATCACATTGTATTAACTAAATTCCCGCTACGATGCAGAATGCACTACTAGAACGAGAGATTTGGAATTCAGTCCATTGAGTTTTTTAAGCGTGTATCACACAATTGCGTCCTATTATTGCGAGCGATAGGAAGGCAAAAGAGCTGCAGTGCATGGAATCCCAATGGGATGTTTTTTCGCCTGAAGTCAGCTACTGTCGCTAACATTATGGGATATTCGTCCTTGAGCTCTGACTTGCGGCACTCGGCTATTTACAGCTAATCTCGTTCAGGAACGTGCGCTATAATGCAGTATGTGGATATGCTAACTTACTTCCTTTATCATATTCAATGGGGTAATAAGAGTGAATATACTATAAGGGGATTCGGTGCTTTGCTCAAGGACACGTTAGTTGGCAAGTAAACTGGCATCTTACCATGCAGTCTTGTTTCAATTTATAGTGTGATGGTCTCCTTCTTTATGATAGTGCAATCAATATTTAAATATATGCTTTATTTCGGAGTTTCCCCTCATTAAACAAGGCCAATTAGAGGGAAAATAGGCATCGCGCTCATTAAAAAGACCGATGATCTACGCTGATCCTCAGGAAATGCCAACTAAGCAGCTTAAATTCCGTTTTTGCCACAAACAAAAGAGAAGAAAACTATCAAATGTGTGTTTGCAGATGACCTGGCCCAGCACTAAGCTGGGAGATTTACAATAGCGAACGGGCACTTGGATTACAGACACATGAGAAGAGGATTTTTTTTTTTAAGTGTTAGCCAGAGGTTTACTGAAATTGGATAACATAAAGCCAACAGCATTTTTCAATACAAGTCTTATAAAGGGGTTTTGTTTGATTAGAGTCACATACTGGCTTTATGTTGCTGCAGCGTAAAAACACCAGAGGCGCTGATCTGCTTGGAAAAGCTCTGAGAACATTTGTGTCTCAACCTAGTTGCATTGTTTATTTTTGCAGTACTTTTGAATGCATTGTCGAAAATTGTTATAGGAAAAATGCCGATTCACTTCTCCTTAAAATTTGCATCTTTTAAATCTGGGCTGCAATTCTGACACACGCACTATGGGTGTAATATTTGACACCGTCTACAATAACTGTAATAATTAATTAAACTGAATATATTAACACTTGTAAAATCAATACATTTTATTCCAAATATAAAGATTCAATTATGAACAACTTTCCTTGCAGTATATTACTTTTTTTGGGCTTAAGGTGACAAATGAAGGTAACCTAATGTGTTTGGTTTAAACCTTTTTCCAAGAACTACGAGAAGGACTGCAATAGAAAGTAATGGTCAACTTTTTTTCCCTTGTACGTAGAAACGTTTTATTAAAGGATTTATTATTGTCCTTGTCAGTGTACGCCTTTGGCCTCCACCAAATAACCTCGGTTGATTTGTAACCGCTGAAGTGGAACGAGATGCTGGGGTTGACTGAATTGTTAAATACAAACATGCTCCTTGGATATATGGTGCTTTGAGATACAAGTGGAATTCATTTTATGGCCACACGTGTCACTCAAAAGACTCATATGTTAAAGGGGAAGTCAACCTTAAACATTTCTTGACAATAATATGTTATGTGACATCACTATTCTAAACATGAAATTCTGATTAATATTGTGGAATATGAGTTAAGCAGCAAAATCGAACATTTTTTAAAATCAATATCAGAAGGCGGCCATTTTGCCACTTGCTGTCGAGTGAAAATGACATCATAGTGGCTCGGGGTCTTAGGTAACCAATCATAGCTCAAGCTTCAGAAAACAGGTGAGCTGCAATTGGTTGTTGCCTGAGCCCTGAGCCACTGTGATGTCATCTTCAGTCCACAGCAAGTGGCAAAATGGCCGCCCCGAGTTGGAGAAAAATGGCTGGATTTTGCTTCATAACTTATATCCCACCAACACAATATGAACCAGAATACAGTATTTAGACTAGTGGGACGGCATAGAACATATTATTGTCAAGAATTTTTGGGAGGGTTGACTTGACCGCTTATTTCTCAGTAAAATAAATAGAAATGAATAAGTGACTTATTAGAGCCACCCAAAAAAACAACGAAAAAAATGTAATCTGTCTTTTTTTATAAGAAAAATAGCATTCTATTATATAAGATTATTTCTTTAATTTTACAACATTTTTACTTCAATTCAGTGGACATTGCGCTGCTGCTTGGCCACATGGGGGCAGTAGTATAACACAGACATAGAGAAACACACGAAGAAGAGTTTCATTACTGACTCGAAAAAGGACATGAATGTTTTTTGTCATTATGTTAAAGCTGCCTGTACGACTTGATGGATAGAATGTTGTGAAAATGGTTGTTAGGGAAAATGACTCCTCTCTGCCCCTATCTTGGGCCTTTTATTTACTTTTTAATTATTTTTTTCTTAACTATCACGCCGTGTACAAAACTAGCCGAAGCTTGTATGAACACACAGAGGCTCTTATAGTGTCGTCGCTGGTTATTTAACTCCGGATAGCAAGAAAAGTTAATAAGAAGGAATTGGACGCTCTCTAATTTCATGTCATGGGAGGTTTTGTTTGAGATGCGGCGTCAATAAAGGCATTGCTGTCATCCCCCATCAAAATATTCTCCTCTCTTTCCATGTATCGCTTTCAGATCGTCTCACAAAGGAAGCTCAACAAAGCGCTCCTCAAACAGGGAAATACTGCTGGAAAGTCTTCCATAATGGTAGGACACTGTTTCAAACCAACTCAACACGCTTACTCACATCACATCTCGCATTCAGGAAACTGGATGTCAATTAATGTGATAATGTTGCACGTTCGGTGCGATCAGTGGCTCATTTCCATCTCATTTTCTCTCATCTCATCTTCCTTCCTCTCTGTCACCTCTCCTCGCTCTCTCACTTGACTCAAAAGGTGACGGCGGAGGAGCTGTCTGGTAACGACGACTACGTGGAACTCTCCTTCAGCGCTCGTAAGCTGGACGACAAGGTTCGTGTGGAGAGTTGAGGGTTTGAGGAGTCGGGTGTGTTTCATCTGAGGTGGCTGGGGCGAGATGGCTTTTCCTTTTGCAATACATGGAACGTGAATGTGGAATGAAAGGAGGGCCCGCTGAGATATCCGGGCACCCCAAATAACCCCTGCTATCTCAGGCACAAAGATAACTATATTAATTTTCAGCCTTCCCGTGCGTGCACACAGGCACAGTCATGAATGACTAATCCAAACAGGTTGTGCCTTAGGGGAGCCGTGGAAGTAACCAAAGGGAGAGGTGGACAATTTAGAGTGAGACACTGGGAAGAAATAATGATTCTTTTTAGAGTGTGAATGATTTATGGTGATGCCTTATACAGTAGATTTATTTCCCCTCTGAAGGACTTCTTCAGCAAGTCGGATCCATTCCTGGAGATTTTTAGAATAAATGATGACGGCAGTGAGTCTCTTGTACACCGGACAGAGGTAATTACTTGCTCACATATGGAGTTAATGACTTCATCTCTTGTGAACATTACGAGTCTTGTTTGTGTGTTGTTGTTGTTGGGCTTTTTTTGTATCCGTTCAGACGGTAATGAACAACTTGAGCCCTGTTTGGAAATCCTTCAAAGTTTCCTTGAACACACTCTGCAGCGGAGACCAGGAAAGGGAGCTCAAGGTGAGTGCGCAGTTGTTATTATTTATAGCAGGTCTTTAAAATTACCAACATCATTTTATTTATTCTGTTTTATAAGGTTTTGCACAAAATAAAACATTTTAATTAGTAGCACCATTTATGTCACAATGAAAGCATTTCCTTCTGGGCACAAAATGCAAATGTGCTTATGAAGTTATAAAATAGCCTGCTAACTTGGAAATGGATGGACTAATGTGGCACTCCACTTTTTTTAATAACTTTAATTTGATCTCTTACTGTTTGAATGTACTAGTATGTGGATTGTTGAAAAGTCCTTATTTGTGAAAAAAAGTAAGAGTACGTTACTTTAAGGCCTTTTCACACTGCATTTAGCGAGGCGCAGCGTGTCGTCTCAAACCCATTCATTGTGTATGTGGCAAGGGGCGGGGACCACGGAATGGAGTCCTGCTAGGCGGCAAGGCGACTTGAATTGGAAAATGCTCATTTAGAGAATGGCGACGTCGTGACGACAGAGGAGCTGGCCGAATGATTTTGTGTTTGGCGGACTTATTTACAAGTAATGGCGTGATTATTCTATCCAAGTTCCCACCATTAGGCAGCACTTCCAAATATGGGCATGCTACAAACCAGTAATTTCGTGACTCCTTCACGCAACAGCAAGTGCAGTGTGAAATGGGTTTTAGAGTAATATGACTTAAGAAGAAGTAAAAAAGTAATCTTGCAAATATTTCTTTTATATAATATAATTTTTACTCAAGTAATTTTGAGTAAAAAGTGAAAAAAAATGGACAAATAGACAAAAATATAAAATAGGACTTTGCAAATTCAAATATTGCACAACAATATAACTTCAAATAACATAACATAAACTACCACAATAAATGGTCTTCAGGTAGGGATTATTAATTATTTAATTAGATGTGATTGCATTGTATTGAACTTTGACAGCTGCCACCAACATCTGTTTCATTGCGATGCTGTGGTTGACCTGCTCTTGTATATTTCTCAAGTTCTCAGTGGAGTTCTTGTAGGCTGAAATGCTGACATTTTAAGCAGACAGCGATGACAGTTTTATAGATACGCTACTGTTATAAATAATATAAAATATAAATAAATATAATAAATAAAAAATAATAAATATATAATAAATAATACACATTATGTTTACATAAATTACATTTATTTATAAATATATTAATATAAATATAATAAATATATATTTTTTAATGAATATAAACAAATATAATATATAATATAATAAATGTAAAGATGTCTGCCATGTTTCACGTACTGTAAATAAGTCACCACCAAGCCATGGGTTGATTTAAGGTCATGTTTGCAATTTCATAGTGTCATCGTGTTATTTAAAGAACAGCAGAGGTGTGAAGGATCTCAAATCGCTAAACTTTCACCTTTGCTTGCCAAGATAGATTTGTGTAAATGAGTGTGAGAGAGCGGAGCCCCGCACATCGACTTCGAACGGTATCCTTTTCATGAATAAACATGAGCTTGGTCATTAAATATTCAGAGGCGTCTTAACTCTGCATGGATCCTGACAGCAGGAGGAAAGGGCTAACGCACACACATACACGCCATCGGCGACGGTTTCCTGGGCTACCTGTTTGAGGCGTCGGCGCTACGGTGAGAAATGGCAGGGGCGCAGATTTCCATCTCGCGGGGCTCTTAACTGACCAATGCGTAAATTCAGCGCCGTTATCTTAGTGCGTGTGTTTTTACATCTCGACGTAACCTCTCCATTTTTATTCAGTGAACGAAACGAGGCTTTGTTTTTGTTTTGTTTTTTTCCCTCCAAAGCCTCTTATGTCACTGAAGTGGAAACGAGGCTGCACAGTCAACACACACACACACACACAAATTACCGCCAAGTACCCAGTCACGAACGCAATCCCCCAAACATCACACTTTGGCCTTGGCCACTTTCCAGTTAAAGTGGGAGATGGGGAAATAAGAGGATTACCAGTGGTTGATGTTTCCAATCAAGCTTTGTTGAATTGGTTGTGATTAGTTGTTAGGGTAACCTCATCCTCAAAGGTCGCGCCGTTCTTCAACTGAATGACAATCCAAAGCATCTCTGTGTGTTCGCGTCTCACCATTGACTGCATCCTATTGGTTTTTCAACCAACCTCAGACAGCCTTACAATCGTTGCCTTTAGCCGCTTTAAAATGAACGAACGGTGTATTTTTGCTACGCTCGCTGTTGCCCGCTGACTCTCGCATTTTCTTGAGGATTGCAACCATTTGTCTTGTTCAGCGGCTCCTCTGGGAGCTCACATAAGACACACACACAAACATTACACAGCACACACGCCAAAAAACACAGTGTCTCTTAGGCCACATCCCTCTCAGCATCCTCAGATTAATATTTCACCGCTCCATTGCCCCCCCACCAACACCTCGTTATCAATCATTCAACATGGCATTTCCCGCGCGCGCTTGTGTGTATTTGTTCAGGTGATGCCACAGCTGCGCTCGCTCTGTCTCTTTTTCAGTGCACCGTTTGGGACTGGGACTCTAATGGAAAGCATGATTTTATTGGGGAGTTTCAGACCACGTTTAAGGAGATGAGGGCAGAGCAGGAGGGCAAGCAGGTGAGAAAATAAATGCACTTACAAACCGGCGCGGAAAAGCAGCTTCACACTATGAAACCATTTCCCGCAGGAGAAAGAAGACGCATGCAATCAACCATGTTGGCAATTTTCCATCAAATCATGTTGCTTGTTCAAAAAAGTTGTGAGGTGAGATGTAATCGAAACAGGCAAGCAACGCGAATCGTGCTCACCAAATAGTTACAATAAGAGTTTGATTAAAAACTTTGTCGACTGCTGCTTAACACGAATGAGTCAATATTTGTTCTTTTGTATTGTTTGAGAAGCAACTTCAGGAGCATCCCAAATAAGATGTCAGCATATACACTATGCTGCTCCCCAGCCTGTTTGTCCTTTCCGGCATGAAGGATGTCTTTGTTTACCCATAATGCCACAGGGCACTGACACAATCACATATCATCACCAATCCAGGCTGCTGAACTTTGCTCAGACAGCAATCTGTGTGCGACTTGTTCCTTCATAGGGTGAAGGACAACCATGCGCGTGACTTAATGAATAAATAAATAAATATATAAATAAAACGTTTTTCAGACCGTCTCACATCAATTCAGGGCCATAGAAGTTGTTCAAGGATTTTTCTGATTGTAATTTATCAAAATTTTCTAAAATATTCCACTTTAAAAAAACGTTTCAATTCATTGACATAATGAGTAAAAAATATTTCACCTTGTTGATTTCTTAGTGACTACTGTCCTAAACTTTCGGAAACTTTGAGTATTCATCATCAAATTTCCCAACGATGTTTCAAGTAGAGCCCAATCTGACACAGATATTGGATGACAAAAAAAAGCTGACATATTTATTTAAATATACATACACCGGAAATATACAGTGCGGTAGCTCCTCAGGGATGAGCAACTTTAATGCTGGAAGGGCCACAATTTTTCATCAGTGCTGCTAGGGGGCCACAAAGGACCATGCATTCCTAACCAGATGTATGACAAAAAAAAAATGCTGTTTTAGATATAGACAAAATACGTGCATACATGCTCTTAATATATAAAATTTTTGATCATATATGCATATCTAAAAGATTCACTATCCCAAAAACAAAGGGATTGAAGCATTTTTTTTGTAGTGCAAAGGGCTCTTTTGCATAAAAATTACCACTCAAGGGTGGCACAAAACTGCTGAACTAGAAACTTAACAGTGTGAGAACAAATTTTGAACATTTTTCCCACAAAAGTCAACTCAAAACTAATTTTAATACTGTTCAAATACTATGTTTGTCCTGCTTATCATTCCAAATCCACCAAAAAATGATTAGGCTTATTCACATTGTGGTATAGGACAGTCTAAGACCCATTTTGAGGGCAACTAAGTAATATCTGCCATCTAGTGGTGATTGGTTATATTCCTACGTAACAATCGACTCGCGGATTTGCATATGCACAGATCTTTCTTCATATTTTTGATTTTTTTCCCCTAGGTTTTTCCAGGATTTGTCCATTTCCCCCCGCTTTTGTGAGAAACATAAATTTAATTTTTATCAGCGTTTTTTGAAGAATATTTTTGATGTTTTTTTTTTAATATATATATATATATATATATATATATATATAGATAAAGTTTTCTCTTTTTTGAGAATTAAGCAAGGGGCCACTGAGAGTTTGGTCAGCTGTAGATGAACATAAATGAATAGAGAGCCTAAACTAAAATGGCCTGCCGATTTCATTGGTCGGGCTGCAGTTGCAAGTATCAATATCAATAATATGCCTTTTATGACTTTAAATATTCATATCTGTATTGACTTCATACTATATTTTACACTTTTATTTTAAGTATAGCAGTCTTTTTTGTTGTACAATATGAATGTTTATTGATTGTATTTGGCCCGATTCAGTGGGAGTGCATCAACCCAAAATACCAGATGAAAAAGAAGAATTACAGAAACTCCGGGGTCATCTTTCTCAACCACTGTAAGGTAAAGTATAAGCCCCTGTGCCTTCTATTAACATCATATTACCATAATAACTTTATTCGGGAATTTATGCTGTAACACTATTAATGTTACAAACCATGACATTAAAATAAAAGATGGAATATTTTTAGCTCTTCTCTATCCAACAAATGCATGAGTTCTGCTTGGTGACATCTTTCCTCTGCTTTCTCCATAATAACCAAGAGTTCCTTTTTTTTTTTTCTCCTAAAACATATTTCCCATGACAGATCATCAAAATGTATTCGTTCTTGGATTATATCATGGGAGGCTGTCAAATCCAGTTCACAGTAAGTTCCATCAAGTTTAATCTTCACCAAATGGAAAGTGGTCTGCCTTTGCCCACTCGTGCTGTGGGAGTGCTTTATATGTGTGTGTGTGTGTGTGTGTGTGTGTCCCAGGTGGCAATAGACTTCACGGCATCCAATGGGGATCCTCGAAACAGCTGCTCCCTCCATTACATCCACCCCTACCAACCCAATGAGTATCTCAAAGCTTTAGTGGCCGTAGGGGAGATCTGCCAAGACTATGACAGGTAGAGCGAGCGCTCCAACCGTCACCATTCACCTCATTTGCAGAGACGCACACACACACACACACACACACAAAATCATTAATTCTTACCCCTTTCATCTTATTTTCTCTTTCTTGTCTCTTCAATGAATCACGGCGCTCTCCAGCGATAAAATGTTCCCAGCTTTTGGTTTTGGAGCTTTAATACCGCCTGACTTCAAGGTAGGTGTTGCGTGTTTGTGTGTGTAGCAAGGTTTTGTTCCAGATGAAAGGCAAGATCGTGTGTAGCTGTACATTGTGTGACGTAGCAGTAAGGCCCTATTTTCTTTGCCCGCATGAAGGTGTCGCATGATTTCGCCGTGAACTTTGATGAAGACAATCCGGAATGTGCCGGTGAGATGTTCAAACACACGCAGCCGTACTTGCTTTTTCTCAACTCATTCACATTCATGCATCACAGGATGGAAATAGTTCTACAGTGTCACTTTCTTCCGAGAGTCAGGCCAATTTTTCTCCTCCTGTATCGCACACACACGCCCAACTGGTAGATTTGTCACTACGCTGCAAAAAGTATTTCAGGCTATGGGACACAGAGAAAAATAACACTAATCTGTATGTGTGAAATGGGCTTCTGTTCTCTGCACATTTCTGCTTTCTTGCTGTGAGCTCAGATGTGCCAACTTTGGTTTGTGTGTATTATGTCACGATAAAAAAAATAAAAATGTCCCGTCAGCTTGCAGAAGAACGTGATTGTTGTGGCAAATACTTGCGGCCTCAAACTCTGCTTCTGCTGCTGTTGGAGCAGATGTTATTGTCTCGTTTGAAAAACTCTGCATTAGAGGTCCTGCCATGTCACAGTAGACGCTTTTCAGTGCAGGTTGGTGACACAGTGTCCCCCTCAGCGGGCCTTTCTTGTGGAGTACCCCAAGGGTCGATTCTAAGCCTTTTACTTTTTTCACTGTATCAGTTGTAATTGATCTTTTACCTTTTATTTTTTCCAAGTGATGTTTAGTCTAGTCTAGTCACTCACCCGTGTCTCCCTGTGGATCTGGGAATTAGTAGAATTATTTGTTTTCATAATTATGTTTTTTATTTAATAATTAATTAATTTAAAGAATATTTAAAATAAAAATGAATAATTAAATATTCAAACAATGTTAGAGTCCATTTTTTTTTAAGTTGTCAGAAAAGAGATTAAAAGTAGAGGAAAAACTTAAAATAAATAAATAAAATCAAATAAAATGTCCAAAAAGGAAGTGGAAAAGCAAAAAATTAACAATAAATGTACATGAAATTACATTTAAAAAAGGCATAAAAGCAAACATTATTTATAATTGTGTTTTTATTTAATAATTAATTCATTTAAAGAATATTTAAAATAAAAATGAATAATTAAATATTCAAACAATGTTAGAGTCCAATTTTTTTTAAGTTGTCAGAAAAAGAGATTAAAAGTAGAGGAAAAACTTAAAATAAATAAATAAAATCAAATAAAATGTCCAAAAAGGAAGTGGAAAAGCAAAAAATTAACATTAAATGTACATGAAATTACATTTAAAAAAGGCATAAAAGCAAACATTATTTATAATTGTGTTTTTATTTAATAATTAATTCATTTAAAGAATATTTAAAATAAAAATGAATAATTAAATATTCAAACAATGTTAGAGTCCAATTTTTTTTAAGTTGTCAGAAAAAGAGATTAAAAGTAGAGGAAAAACTTAAAATAAATAAATAAAATCAAATAAAATGTCCAAAAAGGAAGTGGAAAAGCAAAAAATTAACATTAAATGTACATGAAATTACATTTAAAAAAGGCATAAAAGCAAACATTATTTATAATTGTGTTTTTATTTAATAATTAATTCATTTAAAGAATATTTAAAATAAAAATGAATAATTAAATATTCAAACAATGTTAGAGTCCAAATTTTTTTAAGTTGTCAGAAAAAGAGATTAAAAGTAGAGGAAAAACGTAAAATAAATAAATAAAATCAAATAAAATGTCCAAAAAGGAAGTGGAAAAGCAAAAAATTAACATTAAATGTACATGAAATTACATTTAAAAAAGGCATAAAAGCAAACATTATTTATAATTGTGTTTTTATTTAATAATTAATTCATTTAAAGAATATTTAAAATAAAAATGAATAATTAAATATTCAAACAATGTTAGAGTCCAATTTTTTTAAGTTGTCAGAAAAAGAGATTAAAAGTAGAGGAAAAACTTAAAATAAATAAATCAAATCAAATAAAATGTCCAAAAAGGAAGTGGAAAAGCAAAAAATTAACAATAAATGTACATGAAATTACATTTAAAAAAAAGGCATAAAAGCAAACATTCAAAAAGTAACCATAAAATGTTCCCAAAAAAAGAACAAAAAAATCCCGAAAATTACCATAAAATGTCCACAAAATTGCCAGAAATGTCAGAAAATGTATAGCAAAAAAAGCACACAAAAAATAGCAATAGAATGTCCAAAAAAGGACAAAGAGAGGCAGAACATTACCATATACAGTATGTCCTTAAAATTATCAAAGATGTCAGAAAGTTGACAGAAAGGCAGAAAAATTTATAAACGCATTAAAAATTACTGACAGATTTTTTATTTATTTGGCCTAAATGGCTCTTTTGATAGTAGAGGTCGCTGATTCCTGGACTAGATGTTAAAATCACTCGCTCTTCTTCTGGTTCCAAAAACAAAAAGAAAGTTCAGAGGTGATCAGGCCCTTTCAGTGGTTGCACTAAGACTAGAACAATCTCCCGCTGAACATCAGACAGGCCAATTCACTTCCTGTTTTGAAGTCACTGCTAAAAGTGAGTTGTTCTCACTGGCGTTGAACCCATCTTGAGAGTTGACTTTGTTACTGTTTTTTGTTTAGCTTTCTGTGCGTTTTTCCTGTTTCATTATTGTATTGTTTTTATTAGTTTTAATTGTTGTTGCCTATTTTGGGCCTTTTTCTTTTGTTTTTGTACAGTGCTTTAAAAATAAAGTTGGCTTGGATATCAGTTTAATATATGGTATGTGTGTTGCAGGAATCCAAGGTGTAGTTGAAGCCTACCAGAATTGCCTTCCCAAGATTCAGCTATACGGGCCAACCAATATAGCCCCAATCATCCAGAAAGTAGCCTCGTCCGCCTCCGAGGAGATGCACACCAAAGAGGCCATGGTGAGAGAGAGAGAGAGAGAGAGAGAGAGAGAGAGAAAAAATAATACAATATGGTTTCTTTCCTTTTCATATGCTCCATATTCATCGTGGCAAAAGAATAATGTGTGACAACCAGAGGAGAGGATATATAAGAATGTATTACAAGCGGGAATTAACGGATTTATTTCAATCCAAATTTTAAAGTGCATGGGTCTCTGCCTTTATATTGATCCAGAATAAGAATGAGTTTGATTTAAATTTGACTGACAAGAGCGCACTATAAACCCTTTATAGAATTATTTTCCAACTTTAGTTGAATAGGACCCCTACGCACCTCACTACATGGCAGGTCGAACCGTGTCAATGACAATAATGGAAAAAGTTGAAAGAAAAGTTATATTTTGATATCAGTTTAAAAAATATAGACAATGGTGCTTTGAGATGTGAGTTTAATTGATTCCGTAATGACAATCGTTGTGGTAACACAAAACACTTTACAGACCCTTTCCAAAAAAATTGAATATCATGGAAAAGTTGATTAATTTCCATAATTCAATTTAAAAAAGCTTTGTAGATTATAGATCCAATGCCCATAATTTCAACAATTTAAAGTATTATTTTTTCATTATTATTTTTATTACATGAAAATGAAAAGTGGTTGCGAACGTCACCAAACCAAAACCAGGAATTAGGTGAGCCGTGATTGGCTGTTTACTGAGCCCTGAGCAGCTGTGATGTTGACAGCAAGTGGCAAAATGGCCGCCCCCTGAGATGGATACAATTTTGACTAGTGGGGGCACGTAGAACATATTATTATAAAGGAAATGTTTTGACTTGTCTTCCCCTTTAATATAATATAGGTAAAGCACAGACCAGAGAACTCAATTTGAAAATAATTGTATCTCGTTATTTATTTTTTACCCTTGATGATGCAAGTGGAGGTGTCATGTCCCCCTGTCTAATGCTTACTACTTTTTTTTTAACATGCCTCCACATCCTCCCCTTTCTCAACCTCAAAATGTCTCCCCTCTTGTGTCCCTACCATAGGAATATTTCATCCTCCTCATTCTGACAGATGGCGTCATCACCGACATGGCCGACACGCGCGAGGCCATCGTGCACGCCTCCCACCTACCAATGTCCGTCATCATCGTCGGCGTGGGCAACGCCGACTTCACGGACATGCAGATTTTGGACGGCGACGACGGCATCCTGCGTTCTCCCAAGGGCGAGCCCGTCCTCCGAGACATCGTGCAGTTCGTCCCCTTTAAGGATTTCAAGCATGTGGGTGGCTATGGCAAGCGAGATGGATGACATGTAGCAAGTACAAGTCTGCAATGTCTTTCTAAGGAGAGATGTGGCAACAGTATAAATGCAGCATATGTTATTGGCTACACATCTGTTTACCATTTGAACAAACTTTATTTTATTTAATAGCAAGATTAGAGAAAAAATGTATTCACTGTCTATACCAGGGGTCTGCAACCTGCGGCTCTGGAGCCATATGTGGCTCTTTAATACTTCTCCTTATGGCTCCTTATGAATCTCTAAAAAAGTTAGTAGAAGTTATTATTATATTTTTATTTTTTAGACAAAATATTATTTAAATTAATTACTTACTGATTTCGATTTTTTTAATGAATAATGAAATATTCCAAAATAATGTCAAGAGTCCAAATTTTTAAGTTATCAGAAGAAACAGGGACGAAATGTAAATGAAAAAGTAAAAAATAAAAAAATAAACTAAAATGTCCAAAAAGTGACCATAAAAAAGACAAGAAAAAGCAGAAAATTACCATAAAATGTCCATGAAATTACCGCTACAGCTACAGCGGTAGATAATGGATGGATGGGATGTCCATGAAATTGCCAAAAATGTCAGACATTTTTATTTAAAAAAAGGCAGAAAATAACATTTACAAAAAAACTATAATATGTCCTAAAACAAAAGAAGGAATCCTGAAAATTACCTTGAAATGTCCACAAAATTGCAAAAAAGTCAGAAAATGTATTTAAGAAAATTCAGGAAAGAAAATGTTTCAAAAAGTAACAATAAAATGTCCAAAAACAAAAGAAGAAATCCTGAAATTTACCATAAAATGTCCACAAAATTGCCAAAAATGTCAGAAATTGGTAGCAAAAAAAGGCAGACTTTTTTTTTTTTAAATGGCCATAAAATGTCCAAAAAGGAAAGATGAGAGGAAGGACGTACCGTGTCCATAAAATTGTCAAAATGTTAGAAATTTGGGGAAAAAAAGAGGCAGAAAATCTAAAAATGTATGAAAAACGAAGCATAAAAATAATAATAAACTGAAGACGAAAGGTAGAAAAAATGAATCTCAAAGTATTAGATGCTGCATATTTTTCTATTATGGTTTAGCTCTAATTGGCTCACTAACTAACACACATCACAATGTTCAAATGTTTTGCTGCTCCCGACAGATTTTTTTTTTTGGTGGGGGGGGCCCTAAAATGGCTCTTTTGACAGGAAAGGTTGCCGATCCCTGGTCTATAACATAAATAATCAACTGTGAAGAAATCACCTTCCCCTTATTTACGACAACTTCCCCCTAAACTCTCAGCAAGCAGAGCTACAACATATGATGGCCAAATGTGGTTAGTGGGCGCAATAATAAGCACATCAGTGATCTGTCTGTGTGTAATTGTGTGAAAGCGTGTGCGCACGAGTGTACACAGTGGCATTGATTTAGTCAGGCTTTGACAGGGCCTGTTTGCCCGGATTTGTTACGCTAAGTTTGCTCTGTGGCAGGTTGAGAAATCAACCAATTACGCTCCAACCAAACAGAAAGTGTGTGTTCTGTTGTTTGCGCGCGGCCGGATGGCAACTCAATAAAAGTGGGTGTAGGAAGATATGAACCTGAACATATTGATAAAAAGGATGTGCAGGTAGTCGAAGTAAACAGTCAGTGCGGAGGCGAAGGCGTGGTTGGTTGGAGCGTGGGCGTTTTGGCGGGGGAGTGGGTCAACAGGAGAGTGGAGCTAATGACAAAAGGGACCAAGGGAGTGTGTGACAGAGGTGGAGAGGTGATTTTCTGCTCTGTCGTTTCTTTTCAGAGGGGATTAAGAGGAGCGAGCAAGTGTGTGACAGGCAGAGTTGGACGTATCAGGTAGGAAGGAGCGCAGCACCGATGGGGTGGGGAGGGGGGGGGGAAATTAGAGGAAGAGGAGGCCAGCCGACTTTGATGGCGCATTGTCTCGGGGAATTATGTTGAGATAGACAGAAAGTGACTGACTTGGAGGAGGTTGTGTGTGTGTGTGTGTGTGTGCAGGCTGTAAAGTTAAACGTGTTGAAAAGTTCGGCCTTTACGAGCTGACATTCGGTTGTGCTATTTTCACCACTCACCCAGCACTCAACTTTATTCCTTTTAACTGTCAAACTGTACAGAAAACAAAAGAAAATTACGCACTGTGTCTTAAAACTGCAGCATAGCTTTGCCTTAATCTCTACTAGCTTAATGCTAGCCCATAATGGGAAACACAATAGACAGGCTAATCAGTGTTTTATCCAGCCATACGGCAACTTCTATACTGTCTAAAATGGCGACAAGCTTCAGCTTTTTCAGCCCGCCCAAATGCAATCTACAACCCAATTTGCTGGGTCAAAAATAATTAACCCAACCTTTGCGTAAAAGAAACCCTAGGTTACGAGAACAGCTCAGCATTTTTGGGTGTGTGTGTAAGAAGCTGAGACTTGCTCCATTTGCATGTCCAGAGCCTTTTGTGAAACATGATAAATGTACATGGTAACCACACTCATAGCTCAAAACATATATGTCAAATCATCTTTCCCCATTGAAACTAATGAAAATGACATGAATCGGTTCCAGCCTAAAATAATAATAATAATAAAGTGGTCATGTTGTAAATAAATACAACACATTTTTGCTTCAATTTAATCTACAGTACTTTGGGCTGCTCCTTCTGGTGTACAGACCTTGGCCACATGGGGGCAGCATATGCAGAGCTATATAGAGAAAGAGTTTGGCCAACTTGGTTTCAAGCAGGGTAACAAGATGGCTGTGATTGGTCAACTCCTGGTCACATGTCAAATGGACACCATCTTGTTACCCTGCTGAAAACCGAGTTGGCCAATCTCTTTCTCTTTATAGCTCTGCATATGCTGCCCCCATGTGGCCAAGGTCTGCACACCAGAAGGAGCATCCCAAAGTACTGTAGATTAAATTGAAGCAAAAATGTGTTGTATTTATTTACAACATGACCACTTTATTATTATTATTATTTTAGGCTGGAACCGATTCATGTCATTTTCATTAGTTTCAATGGGGAAAGATGATTTGACATATATGTTTTGAGCTATGAGTGTGGTTACCATGTACATTTATCATGTTTCACAAATTCCTCTTCACAATAAGCATACCCTTATCCGACTTCAATCTTTTGGAACGAATTTGAAACTTTCCACTGGAATAAACAATAATGGAATAGAAATGTGATCAACTGTATTATAGTCCCTTCAGGGAACTTGAATGAAAACAAATAAAACATCTTCATTTTGGTCGTAACAAAGAACAGATGTTATGCAAATTCAGTGAAGTTTCTACCCTGCACTGGGCATCCCTCAGTCTCCAACGCACAGCACACAATTGACTGCAGGGCTATTGATTCTATTCAACATAGATCTGCCTTTGTTAATGAAGAAGATAACTTATTTAAAGCATTCTTCATTACTGATGTGTCATTCGCTGGTCTGACTCCTGGTATCATGGGATTGGCTGGTGACCAGTCCAGGGTGCGCTCAGCCCTTTGCCCCCAAAAAACGGCTAGCTCCAAGTCACCTCCAAGCGTTGTTCACAAAATAAAACAAAAAGGGGTGGAAAATATGTTTCATTGAAATTGGCAGATGTGGAATATCGTCAAAATTACTCACGCTATACTTCCCATGGCGGTAGAATAGTTATTAGCACATCACAGTCAGTTCAAGTGCTTTAAATGTGAGTCTGTCACGTAGCGTCGGCGTATAATCTTGCTGTCTGCTCACATTCTCCTTCTTATTCGCTCGAATCCCCGTGTGGCCGGTCCTTTTTGAAGTGAAAGAAAAAGTAAGACATAAGTGCAGAGTCTTAAGTTTTGTATGAATTTGCAGGCATATTTTACAAGTTTGAGTTCAAATTCCTAATTTTATGGCCTATATGGAATTCAACTGTGTTGGCAAAATATAACAAGAGGTGCTTAAATAGATGTACAGGATAATGATAGAGAATATAGAAGAAACTTATTGTTATGAAATAAAAAAAACACAGGGTGACAAATGACAGGAATAAAAACAGAAATGCTAAATTAGCTCATGATACAAGAAAAAATATAGTTTAATTATTTTTCTAACACAATTTTTTGCATCACTTTTGCTATGAATCATTCTTCTAGCTGACAACACCAAACAATACTCTTAAAGAGCAAGTCAACCCAAAAATAATAATCATTACAATAATATGCGCTCCCACTAAACGCTCTAAATGCAGCATTCTGATTGATATTGCGTTTGCGGAATATAATTAAGCAGTAAAATTCACCTGGGTGTGTCAGGCGATTACAATTTTTAATCATAATTAATCGCAGGATTTCAATAGTTAACTCATGATGAATCGCTAATTTTATATCTGTTCTAAATATATATTTTTTTAATTTTCGCACTCTTGTAAACATAACAGTGGAAAAAATGTTAAATAGAAATATGGCTGCATCTTTTAGTCATTGATAAAGTGATTTTATATTCATTCATAAAATTTAATTAAAAGTGTGATATTTGTTTGTGTTGAGGTCATTTTTTCTGCCACTAGATGGCATAATTGCATATGTAAAACATTGGTGACTGCTCAGTGCATTTTTCTTTTCATATTAAGACCTATCTCATCTTTAACATGAAGTAACTTGTGAAATTCTGCACATTTTTTTAAATTGTAAAATACAACTTGACCCCAGTCTCCACAAATATATGCATTATTCTTATATTTATTGCTGACAAATTTTGACGTGGACGAGTCTGCTGTTTTGCGACTGGAATTCACCCAGTACAGGCTTTCCAAGTAAGGGGTGGTCATTAAAAAAAAAAAAAAGAGTGGCATTAAAGGAACTTTTTCAAAATGAACGCACTATTTTTGACACCCCTAGTTTTTATCCATCTCAGGGGGCGCCCATTTTGCCACATGCTGTCGAGTGAAAACGATATCACAGTTGCTCAGGGAACAACCAATCACGACTCGCCTGTTTTCTGAAGCTGAGCCGTGATTGGTCGTTAACTGAGACCTGAGCAACTTTGATGTCATTTTCAGTCAACATGAAACGGAGATGTTAAAAAAACAGGTATACATATTCCACAAATAACATATTAATCAGAATGTTGCACATACAACATATATATTGTTAAGAAAATCTTTGGGTTAACTTCTTTAAATAAAGCAATGAATCTGTTGTGGCCGTTCCTCCAGGTTTCTACTGTCCTTATTTTTTTCAGTCCTCACTTCCCTTTTCGTAAAGTGGTCCCCTCTCGCATGCCAACCAAGCCCCAGAGGACCACATGTTTGAAGTTTTCGGGTTCCCCCGTACAAGCTTGTCTGATCACGTCAATCTCACTGTTGCTCAGCCTATGACAGCATCAGGCCCAACAGTGAATTCCAGCCTGCGAGAGTCACGCATGGCTAGTGATGCAGAAGTCTTCTATTCAGTTTTCTCCTCTCTCTCTCTCTGTCTGTCTCTTTATTGGCAGGCGTCCCCAGCTGCCCTGGCAAAAAGTGTTCTGGCAGAAGTCCCCAACCAGGTGGTGGATTACTACAACGCTAAAGGCATCAAACCCAAGTGCATGTCGGACTATGAGTCAACAAGGACCTTCAGTCCCTGACGATGATGGACTTGCTTTATACACGTTTACAATAAAATACAAATGTGCATTGCTTAACCCCCCCCCACACACACACACATTCATGTAAATATGTAGACATTTGTCTAGCTCAGAGAAATAGCTTGTTCTGGTGTACTAATTTGAACCCCCATCAATGACTATTGCATGTTTGGCCATGATGGCTTTACCTGGGAATTCATAACTTGCATATCTTACAGATGTTTATAGAAATAAGTCTACTGAACCAGCATGCAGACCTCAGCCAACCCAAAGAAATGACTCCATACCTTATTTATATAACGAGCAAGAAGCGCATAGATCACGCAAATGTGATGAATGTATTCTGAGAAACTAGCATTGCACTTTGTATTTATATGAATATTAATTTCCCTGTTAGTGTTTTGCATAAATGCATGCATAATTCTGCTAGCAAATCCCTCGTAGAGGCTTGCTGGTTATGAAATAAAGTATCTGTCATTTCAAAGATGGGCTGTTTTTTTTTTCTACAGAATTGTTTTCGGGGCATAACTGAATAATTGTAATAATTTCCTAAAAACCTTCCTAAATTGTAAAGAGTTTTGCAGGGATAGATGTGCGTTGTAGACACTGATCTGTGAACTGTTATTTCCCTGTAAACTGCATGTTGATTATAATAAAGGCATTTTGTTTTTCTCATTTGGTGTAGTTTTCAAGAGTGTGTGTTTAAAGTGGAAAATCGATCCCAACTGTGAGGGCAATTGAAAAAAAATGAAGCAGATGAATACACAAGGAGAGGCTGGGGGGCGCAGATGTCTCATACTGGAGAATTTAATGAACTCTGCTGAGGAGGGTTTAGCAATGCGATGGGAATTGCCCAAGTTACAGAAGCACTGACTTGAGCCATAATTACATAATTCCCATAATAGTAATGTGGACATTTTGTTAAATTCTTGATTGAGTAATTATGCAATAGATTTTTTTTTTTTTTAATCTCCATTCATCAAAATCGCAAGTTGACCCAGAGGACAAGAAGGCAAAGCAGGTAGTGCAGTTTGTTTGGTTTTGATTGTCTCAACCCCTTTGGCTCCATGTCTCTAAGTGTGCTGAATGTAATGACAATTTGCATAATATGCAAACCTCCAGTGAGCCACTGAGGATAGGACTCGTACCCAAGTTGTCAGTGCCACAGCTGCACAGACTTTGGATACACAAATAGCAATAGTCCACAGACATTTGGGCTGTTGGAACTCAATCATCATAAACGTATTGTCACTTTCTTTTCTTTGGTCCTTCCTCGGGTCTCCTGACGGCCTCACGACTCTGGCTGGAAGTGTTCGGTTTAGGTGAACGGTTTGGGATTTTTTGAATAGGTTTTAGGTGAACTAATGAATACACACGCACGCACGCACATACACATTCTCACCCACATACAAAAAAAAAAAAGAGAGCAATGATGATGACATGTCAAATCGGTAAAATTACCGAATGAACAATACTGAGCTCTCCGGGGAAAAAAATAAAAATAAACGTATTGTTTTTTTTCAAACATGTGTCTGATAATACATATATTTGAATTGTATAAAGTGTATTGGCCAACTTTTATTCGTCAGTGGTTGTTGTACCAAAATGCCTCATTTTAGTTATGGAACTAAAAATATCACATGTGAGTTTTTAGTATACTGTAGATTAAGAAAATACATGGAATATAGCTAAGGGGTTAGCTTCCTTTTGCCTTAAGTCAGCTGGGAAAGATTCCAGCTATACCTGTGAACAAGATAAGTGGTATGAAAAAAATGGATAGAGTCATCTGTCTTTTCACAGTCTTTATTATTGGAAACAGAGCAAGAAAAAGGTCTGAACTGCAATTGGGTCAGTCAATACTCTCAGTAAACTGCACACATTTTTCTTAAATGACAACCCCAAAAACCCAACACACGCTACACATGACCTTGAGACAGATGTCATTATATGAAGTCATGCTCCAAATGGCATTGCACTTGTAATATAAGTGAAGAAAAGCGTCCAATAATTGTCACATTTCCCATCGTGTAATTGAATTAATAAATTAACTGTAATATGTTACATCCATCTATCCATTTCCTATTGTCCTCATCTGGGTCAAGATTTGAGGGTGAGAAGGAGCCTGCCCACACACATTCACACCTATGGACAATTAAGAGGTCTTTATTAAACATGACAATCATGTTTTGGAAGGTGGGAAGAGCAAATCCACCAACCACAAGGATGACATGCAAATCACAGGAAGGCAAACCACGAACCTAATAGTGGGCAGACTACAGGGTAAACGTGTATGATACTAACAATTGAATGAAGTGGAATTTTAAATTACACCCCTCATGTATGAAAACAAAAGTGTATTAAAAAATATCACATCATGCACGAAACCAACTAAAGTTCCCTCTGCTTTATTGAGAACCACAAAAGAACTAATTTAAATAATTTAAACAACTTTAAATATTTGGATTGAACTGACGTTTACCAGTTCTACCTGAGCATTGAACAATATAAAACTGGGGGCAGGGGGTTTATATAAAAGACACAAAAACCTTTCAAGATAATATAGAAGACGAAAGGATTATTATTATTTTTTTAATCTAATTTAATTTACTGTATTTTTCCAGGGAGACCAATTTTTTCTTGGGAGGAACGTTTGTCAGGGAATCCGTGCACAGGGGAACTGTCTTCTCAGGCACCGGAAATGAGTGGAGTGACATTTGGATCAGTGCAACATTGGAGACATGTGAACGAATGTCAATAGGACTTACTAGTAGTTAAATCTTGGACGATTATTAAAAAAAATATCTATATCTATATTAACATAGCAAGAAACATAACGAAATAATGACGTGGGGTTGCCGACTTTTTCAGCGGGGAATCCGTCTGCTTTCTCTCCGAGCAGCAACTGAAAGGTGGCTAATGCTAACTTTAACATATTTTTGTTAGCTACATTTATTGCTACGATGTGTTTTTGTCAAACGCCCGTTCATTTCGTTTAGTGTCTTTGCGCCTTCATTTGAGAATTCAATGCAAAATAGTGTTGACTAGACATGTTTTGTTATCACGAACAAGATGACAAGACGCAGTGTCTGAACTCAACGAGGAAATAGAGAGAGAAAATGGATTCAAACATATTGGTCCTCTTATGTAGCTTATTAAAATACCCATCATTCAGTAATAGTAACTGAGGGGTAATGTTTTGAACCATCTTCAACTTGTCTTATGCCTCCTTTTCCAGCTCCATTCAATCAACTACTTGTGTCAGAACTTTGAAGACGCCAACATGGTTTGAGGAGCACCTCACAGAAGAAAACCAGCAGTACATGCGGAGGGAAACGGGCAAGGAATACAGACAACAGATTGCAGACAAACTCAACCCTCTAAAAGACGAACCATGGCAGCGACACGAATGGACGGAAGGTGGGTGTCTTGATAACAAGCCATCTTGTCTCCGTGTCATTTGTTCTTGCCGTATTTTTTAAATCTGGGTTTGTTTTAGGGAGTCGAAGAGTTGGGCTGGTCGCTGTGAAGTTGGGGATGGCTCCCCTGTGGACAAAAACTGGAAAAAGACTTGTCGTCACTATGCTGCAGGTATAAACAGAATCTTATTTAGCAGTTCTACTTTATTTACTTGGAGGCTTTCTTCAACAGTGATAATAATACATTTTTCCAAAACTGGGTTCATGTAAATCAGTAGTGGTTGTAGAACAGGGAGCCCTGCTGGGTCGATAAATGCAAGCTAATGGCTAAAGCTAATATCAGCAAAACTTGACTACAATTTTCAGTTGTGTAATGAACTATTGTAAATGTTCCTGCGATGCAACCTTTTTTCCCACTGGTGTGCTTTTATTTTGAAGACCAGACTTTACCGCTTACAGGATGTGTTATACAATTGTTGCCTGAGTTTTGCCGAGCAGTTTGAAATACATCTTGAATGCATTAGTTACGGCTCTTGCATTGGATGCTATAGCAACATTTTTTATAGTTACAGAACTGTATGATATTGATTTGGACCGGGGTCACAGGAGATCCGGATACACTGTTGTGTTGTATTGTAAATGAAGGATCCTTTTCTTTTCCTTTTTCAGGTTCAGGACTGCCATGTAATACAGCACATTTCTAAAGAAGATTTTGACGGACGCACCGCTGCTCTTATTGTAGGAGGAAAAAACGCATCACCATTCTACGTGAGAAACTTTTTATTGTCGTAAAAATGCATTACAAAGAGGTTTTTATCCTTGACAATATGTTTTAACGGAATGAAACAACAGGATGTACACACATTTGCTATCTCTGATTAATAACAGTACTTTAGTGCATTTGCTGTGTGTGTGTGTATTGGGGTGTTCTTTATTCTATTTTTCATTATCTTTTTTTTTTTACCTTCACAGATTGAGTTACATTGACTTAAAATTGATGACACATTGAAAAAATGATCTAATTTTACCCGCAGAAAAGTAACAGCTCGTTAGGAGTCAACGCTAGCGCATTATATCCTGTGATCTACGCAGCATGAATGCCTTCTCGGCCTTGATTGAACGGCGTAATAATATCGCTCTGCCCTAATGCACTCAGCCAGCACATTGTTCCTTATTATAGTTCTGGCCACATATCATGAGCGGAACAAAATCATATCAGTGCGTTATGGAAATATAACTAGATTATAGCATTGAGCTCCTATTGGGACTTACCCTGTATTTTTTTATGATGGCGTTCGCACAGTCAGGAAATTATAGTCACCCCCTCACCGTGCGTGTCAGTGGGTAGATGTGTGTGTGTTTAGTGTGTGACTGAGTTAGTCAGTTTGTCTGCCCATGTCTGTTGTGTGGAGGGGTGTTCAACAGGGTTTTTCCTATGTACAAAATTCAGAGGCGGCTACCTCCACCTTATTTGCTCGCCACCTCCAGCCTGAGTGACTGATCATGAATGAATGCTTTAACATGATAATAGTCATATTCTTATTGGAAATTCTTATTATTGAAACGTGGCATTATTATATGTTGCCTGTAAAAAATGAAAGTGAGTCAGTTGAATTTACTGAATACATGCACGTCATGGCGCATGGTCAGGATTAGGGATGTTCAATACCACTTTTCCCCCGACCAATACGCAACTCTTGAGTAGTCACTGCTATTGATACCAAATACCGATACCACTAGTAAATAAAATTCCCCACCCAAAAATGACAGATGATTTTACCGAAAGACCTATATATCCCAATATATAAATTTTCCTTACAATTGCATGAAGTTAATGGCAACTTTGTATTCATCTAATATCGTGTCGCAGATCGTAAAACGGTCGCAGGCGGCCGATAATGGTATCAGTCACCGCCGTGAGTACCGATACCTTAAAGTAAGACCGATACCGATACCTGGTATCGATAGTCACCTATCATAGTCAGGATGATACCACTTCTGCCTCAATTTGAGCCAGGGAAATACTTAGCTATTTTTGAATACCAATACTATGCACCGATAACACTCGTACTTTTCATACATGAAATAAAAATTAAAAAAACAAAACAATGACAGATAATTTTAAAGAAATATCTATATATCCCAATATAGCAATTTTTCTAAAAAATGCATGAAATTAATGCCAATTTATGATTCTTCTAATTTCTAGAGTCCTTAGGGCTGCTCATTTATGAAGAAAATATTCATCACGATTAATTTGGTAAAAATTGCAATCGATTAGGACAATCGTTTGTTTTTTTGGTACAAAACATATAAAAAATATTTAGACAAATACATTTCTTTGAAACGCTATAATTATGCAAGTTCCTTTTGGACCAAACAAGATTTATGAAATTAATCATTTTAAAATTAAAAGAGGTGCAAATAAATACATTTAAAAAACTCAAAATTAGTATTAATAATCTTTTCTTTTTGTTTACGATTATGCCGATTTTATAATTGTGGAGTGTAATAATTGAAATTGTAATTGAATTTCGATGAATTGCACAGCCCTACTTACACTGGTCCATCTGTCTTTGTGCATGTATGTGTGTTCATCTTGGTTCATATGTAGTTTGATTGATTGATGGCGTGTGTCTGTATCCGTTGTGTGTGTTTCTATCTGTCCCTGTGTGCCTTTGTGTTTCATTCCAACTGTCTAAAAGTAATCGAAGCTCAATAGATTTTACAGCTGCTTTTGTCCCACCAACACTGACACCCGCCGTTCATCTGGACGCTGACTTTGACGATTCTAATAAACTTGAAGGTCACTCAGACCCACTTATCAGCGCGACGGCAAGCGCTCAAGTGACAACAATTTATTGACCTCGGCGCTCGGAGGAAAGATGTTTAAAGTCACTTCTTCACGCCTAACTGTTTGCCGTCTTCTCCTCAACTGCTTTCGAATTCTTTTCACACTGGAGGCGCAGGCCGAGATTGTCGGAGTGAAGCGTAGTTGGCAGGCTGATTCTCAGGCAACAGAAGGAGAGAGAGCTTTTTTGGAGTGACTGGTCGGGCTGAGTAGAACGCGAGCAAATGTCAGACGCGTTGCCAAGTGTGTCTGCCCGTGCGCGTGCGTTCACTTGGCTCCCGCGCGGTCCTAACAGGCCCGCTGTCAGATTTTAAAATGCCAGCATCTGACTGCGGTGGCTCACTGCTGGTTCTTCTTCATTGCTTTATCGCTCCCCTCTATCCACACGTCTTAACATTCACTTTTTATGTGCTTTTCTATCCACTTGACTGACAGAAATCGGAAAAGCGAATGGAGTTGTTCATGAATGCGGGAGTGCCTCCAAAACAGAAAACCACCATTTTTAAAGTCTCGGACAACGCCATCATTAAACCTGGTACGCACGCAGCCAATTTCTTACAAATCACGTGTCCAAAAAGAATCTGAATGTTGGCTTCTGTGTGTGTGTGTGGGTGTGTGGCCAGGCACTCCTCTGTATGCTGCACATTTCCGCCCAGGCCAATATGTGGACGTCACAGCCAAATCGTAAGTTCAGCACTTCCCTAGTGAACCTTTGTCACGACTGCTGGGAAGTCAGATACTGTATAGCGCACTTGATTTCGGAATGCTCGTGTCTAGATAAGTTCGGTGTTTAAGTTGTGTAGTCCACATGTTTACATATCATTTTTTCATGAAACATATAAAAAAGGCTTCAGGCTGTTTATTTATATAAAAAAAAAGAAGAGAACTACACTTTTAACTCTTTTACTGCCAAAGACGTTAAATGACGTTCTGCAAAAACCTACGGAGGAGCGCCAAAGACGTTAAAAGACGTCCACCCATTTTTTTTTTTTTTTGGGAAACGGGTAGAGGGAACCCTAACCTCCGCATCTTAGGTGAAAGTTTCCATCAAGTCTGTTGTGCCTAATGACTATTTTTGGCCCCTAGAGGGCAGCGATGACTCTCTTTTGACAAGATTGGGTGGGCGCCAGTAGAAGACGTGAGGCGGGGCTAGCGTGTTGAGGGGACATTGGCTGAAGAAGCCCTAATGGCGGCCGCTTGCAAGCAGCTCACGGTCGAGCCGTTTTTTTCAAAGACATCGACCAACGATAAAGAGCACATTGATGACGACGATGATGATCATGGTGACTCCGAGGTTGACGCCGAAGTTGGAAGCGCTGACGCGGCGGCTATGACGACGTTATAAAGGTTCACGGGCGAGCGATGCTGACACCGGAAAAAACGGAGCACAACGCTCAGACGGACAGGGATGTGATTTTTCCGCTAATTCGCGGAATTCCGCTTTTTTTTTTTATCTCCCCCCCCAAAAAAAATAATCCGATTTTTTTTTTTTTTTTTTTTTTGTAGTTCATTGTGTATGCACATGACTCCGACAGATAACATATTCTGCTATAACAAAGACATTTGTGGTATGCTCTAATTTGAGTTACTTTTCATTTGGTCATGATACAATTATTTGTTCATGAAATTTGAACTCTTCAACATTATTTATGTGTTAACTTAGTAATCACATTAGTTAGATATGATGATATTCTCAGTGATAGTTTTTAAAAACAAAGGCAGTCCAATGTTTTTGAATGTGACTGATTTTGAGTTGACTAAAACTGCCATTTTATATGGGATAGTTCAATATACATTGAAAATTTATGCTGTTGTTTTGTCTATTTCTTTGTCATGTGAGTGCATTGAAAGTACTTAAAAACACGGAAAACCCATGAGCCCCCAGACCCCCGGCTAAATTTTCAGATAATTTCACTTTGGTCAAATCACATCCCTGGGCGGACGTTCAATCGGACGACAAAGAGTGCCCCAAGTCCAATGCATATTCATCGGAGGAAGTGTGTACAGTCTGCTACTTGCTATTTATTCCCCGGAAAAAAAGGCCGTCTAACGTTTGCACGCGAAACGCACAAAGCGAAAGTGAAAGTAAACTGTTGTGCGAGTCCAGCGGCGTCTCCTTGCACGCAGGGTAGTGTTACAAAAAGAAAAACTGTATTTGAAACATCCACATAATTGTAAGTAGTACCACAGTTGCACACATTTGTAAATAGTTTGTGAAATTGTTTTGTCAAATTGTTACACTGTTGAATGGAAATAAACGTATTTTGCAAACTAAAAACACTTTTTCATTGTTGGTGAAAGCGTTTTACAGAAGTAAAGCACTATTTAGGTGTTTGTGGCATCATTCATGGACAAAAAGAAGTGTAGAATTCACTAGAGTGCATGAAATAACATCGTTTCACAAAAAGCTCTTTTTCTCCGCTTTTTGTTTCAAAACAGAGAATTTCGGTGAAAGTAACCATTTTCTATTGTTGATTACTGAAGGACGGAATAAGGTAGAAACAAACTTTTTTTTCTGATGAAAGATGAGAGTCCAATCTTTCATTTGGTAGTAGGTGTGTTTCCATAGTCCAAACACAACATTTTCTGTGGACCTTGAAAGATCAGTCAAAATGCTTAAATCGGCTGGCACTGGCGACATCCCGTTTCTGAAAACGTCTGGCAGTCAAAGAGTTAACAACCGCTTATCGTTAGCTTAATGCTAACAAGAAATAGCATGTGTGTTGGAGCACTATGTCCCTTTAAAAGGGAGGTCAACTCCCCAAAAAATCTTTATAATAAAATGTTATGTATTATGTTATGTTGCTATTGTGTTTGTGAAATCCGAGTTTAGTAGCAAAATCCACCTGTTTTTATTGATCTTGGGGGCGGCCATTTTGCTACTTGTTGTCAACTGAAAATGACATCGCAGTTGCTCAGGTTCCAACCAATCACGGCTCAGCTTGGGAAAACAAGTCGGCCATGATTGGTCGTTGCCTCAGCCTGAGCAACTGTGATGTCATTTTTAGTTGACAGCAAGTGGCAAAATGCATTAATTTCCTACTAATTGATTAGTTGGGCATTACTGAGTGGAATTCCATCAATATCCTTTTTGGTGAAAAGTGTAATGCAGCAGAATGTGTACTGTGTGTGTGTGCGTGTGTGTGTGTGTAGTATTGGTAAAGGCTTTCAGGGCGTGATGAAGCGTTGGGGATTCAAAGGTCAGCCAGCCAGCCACGGACAAACCAAAACACATCGCAGACCTGGAGCTTCCGGACCCGGAGGAGTAAGACGCACACACAAATTCTATCCACTATTAAAATGAACAGTTGGGCTCATATAATCTGTTAATATGAGCATGTGTGGTTTGGATGTACTCTCAGGATCCAGGCAAAGTTTTTAAAGGGAAGAAGATGCCGGGTCAAATGGGCAACGTCTACATCACAGCTCATGGATTGAAGGTGAACACGTACACACACACACATACATAAAAATAAGGGCAGCTTTGACCTTGAACGTCCGTGATGGCAAATTCAGCGCAGTAATTTTCTCATTTGTCCGCCCTCTCTGACAACTCGCTTCCAGATATGGAGAGTCAATACCAAGCACAATGTCCTGTATGTGAACGGCTCCGTCCCTGGCCACAAGAACTGCTTACTGAAGGTAAAAAATAATCACGCACGCGCACGCACGTCTTTAAAAGTGAACTTTGAAAACCCACGCTTGGTCGTTGGGGGGGGGGGGGGGGGCAGACAGTGATGGGTGACCTTGCACCTGTAAAGGCGCATCTCACCTGTAAGGCACTGCGATCCATCCTCATTGACACCGTGCTATATCAGCATTGTGCGTGCGTTGACACGCCTTAATGATCTTAGTGATATCCACACCATCCATCTCCATACTCGGCAGGCCGGGTTCATCACGCTTGTGCGTGCACAGCCTATTATTTGTTTTGCAGGCGAGCAATAATGAATACAAATGCGCTTAGCTTTTCACCTCGCTCAGCCTTCTAAAGCGCACACGCACGCACCCACCTCCACCGGGATTCACTTCACATGACATTATCCCAAAGGGTACACATGCAGTTTAATAACATTTGTTATTGAATCTTTTGTTATTCTGTTGGGTCCTCGTGTCTCAGGCATGTGGTTTTAAAATGAAAATTACACCTTTTACCAAGGACATTTTTTCCCCCTGTGCGTTCCCCCCAATTATTATTTTTTATTTATAACACTATATAGTGAACTCCCATTTATCACAAGGGATATGTTACAAACCCACCTGCGGTAAAAATAAATAAATAAATCTGATATAACACAAATGCATTTACTACTTTAACACTTGTTGGTAAACTTATTAAATCACATGAGTAGTCCTTACTTCCTGTTGTCACTGCCACACTGTCAAAAAATTGGAGACTATTGTATAACATTATTTTGACAAAGTCTGGATCAGATCCAGATTAAAATTGGGTCATGTATTGAGCTGCAAACTGTTGAATTATTTTTTATTCTATGTCAGGGGTTACAAGTTCTCCGTCGTGGGGACAGATTTCCGTCATTTTGAAAATGAGACGGGTGCACCCCATAAACAAGTCCCCATGGGGGACTGGACTGCACGTTTGTTGTTTGAGATGCCATCACTAAACTGACATTGCTTTCACGCATTGAATGTATTAATACCACCTTAGAAATTCTTGAAAAAGTATCTAATTTTAATATCTGGGTGAGGTCTTAAATTTCACGCTGTGTGTACCTTCTTCGTGGAGAAGCAGGAAGCCAATATTAGGAGAAATTGGCGGAACTGTCTGTCTCTAGAGTGCAGAGTGGCATTGCGGACCGGACATGTCGAGAGTCGAGTCCTCCAATTTGAATGTCGGAGGGGAAAGAGGATGTTTTAATCGCCATTCACTGTTTGGAACGTACTCACTGAAGAAAAGGGAAAAGTTTGAACTGTCAGCGTGCTGCGGCGTCCTGCTACGGAGGAGCCAGTTGCTAACACGCTACATGCTAACGTGAGTCAGAGTTCCACCTTCTTTACATATTACGCACCGATTTACTATTTAAACACCGTATTAACAATAAAAATGTCAAAACTAGCGACTGGGATAAAAGTTCGTTTTTTTGCAGTTGATGTAACGCATCGTCATCGCCGTAGCTTAATTAGGTCATAATTACGGCGCGTGGGTGCGTGTTTGCGCGCGCGTGCGTCTTTGTGAGAGACGAAGGCAAGGTTATTTGGATGTGAATCTGTAAATGTTGCCTTCATAAGCGTTATTTGTCCGCCTTTTCCCCATTTCACACGTTATGACGGCAACAACTGCTATGGAGAAAGCAAATCTAGTTTCCTCGTGGGCTGAATAAATAATCTATGTATCTGAGGTGAACAGCTCACCATCCATCCATGCATTTAAATAGATTACACATGGATTTTTGTTATTCGCAAATAGTTGGGGTCCACTGTTACTGTCCAAGTTACATTATTTTAATAGTATGGTGATTGGATTACGTGAATAACTACATTTCTTTTTAACAAATAACGAGAAACTGTATCAAAAGAATACAATTTAAAAGTAAGCCTCCCAACCCTGCTTATATAGTGTAACATGACCAGGTATAGATAGATATTTTATTATACATTGATGTTGTCTTTTAAGTCTTGCTTGATTTTTATCCCTCATAATGCATCAAATTGATGTTTTTAAGTATGTATTAAGTATTTTAATTTTTTTGCATTCCCAATTACCCTCCTAGAGCGGTCGTATACTTGTCACATTTTTCATCCCCGATTAATATCTAAATATTATTATTTAAAAAGAATCTGTGTGCGCCCTGTGTTAATTGACCGCAGTCAATTTAAACATTTTTTTTTTCAGTCAAATGATTTTTTTTGTTTAGTTTTAAGCCTTGTTCTATGTAATCATGTCATTTCTGTAGAGTGCTGATTTTCTCATAATCTTTTTTGGGGGAGACTGGAATGGATTAAATAGCATTTCTATTCATTTCATTAGGGTATGTTGTTTTGTGATACAAATGATATACACTCTAAAAAGAGAATTGTTGAGATTACAAATTGAATTGTTTTAATTGATAAGTTTAATGAACTCATAATTAATTAAAATGAATGATCTCTTATTTAATTAAGCGTAATATATTCACTTTGGATTAACTTAGTTCAATAGTTTGTTACCAATTGAAGCATTTAAAAAAAAATTGATCAACAATTCAGTGTGTAATCTTAAATTGCTTCAATTGGTAACACATGGTTGAATTAAATTAATCCAAAGTGAATATATTAAGTTTAATTAATTATTATTTAACTTAATATATTTAATTAATTATTATTTAACTTAATATATTCACTTAGGATTAATTTAATTCAATTGTGTGTTACCAATTAATGCAATTTTTTAAAAAATTGGTCAACAATTCAATTTGTAATCTTAAATTGGTTCAACAATTCTCTTTTTACAGTGTTCGAGTGTGGCCATGGAAGAAAATAAACTCATACGCATACATGGAAGAATATAAACTCATACTCCAAGCAAGATGAATTGAATTTTGAAAGCGCGAGGAATTTTCATGACTCATTTTGTATTTTGTCACCAAAACAACATCCGTGGAAGAATGCCTATCAATATTTAAAAAAATAAATCCACCTTGACTTATTAAAAAGCAAATTAGCCCACATAGCCTCTTTTGCAGCAGTAAAAAAATGATTAACACTCTTCACACCATTAGAGAAGCCTGAAATGACAAATTAAAACGGGTATACACACAGATAAGGTAAATTGTGTACAAGATGCTACCACCCGGCTTAATGATGTTACACACCTGCTTGCATCAGTGAGCAAAGGATCTTCGCGCGCCATCTTCCTGCAATTATTTTGTGTGTGGAGACACACACAACAGAATGTCAAATGTTAATTTTAGTGCTTTTCATGCACATATGCCTTTTAATTTACACTGCACAGTTTTTTTTGTCATCCTTAGTTTTGCTGTCAATATACACTTTTTTTTTTTAGTTGTAAATATTTAGAAGTCTTATATTGTTTTGATCAGTTTTATTTTTGTAAAGTGTCTTCTGAAAAGCGCTGTGCAATTAAAATTTATTATTATTTGTATTATTATAACCCTTAATGAAAGAAAATCCCACAGTGGTTACAGAAATAATAACTTGACTCTGACAAAAGTGAAAATAAATGAAGAATTTAATAAAAATTAACCTATGAAAATTAGTCTGGTTCAATGGGAAAAAACATTTTGCAACAGACCTGGACAAAAAAAAAAAAGACATTCAACTAAGGTAAAGGTTGACAAGTAGTCACTGTGCAGTTTGGTGACATGGTGTGTACCACGCTAAAGGAGAAAAGAGGAAGCAAAGGAGGAAGTTGTTGCAGGAGATTATAGATTGACAAGCATGTCAAAGGTCAAGGCTATAAGACCGTCCTCTAAATTAATTGCTTGATGTTCCTTGTAACTACAGTTGCACAAATTATTTAGAAATTAAAAGATCCCCAGGACTATATATATGTATCAGGATCTGTGTATGTGATTTGTTCCAGGTGGGGGATAGCACTCTGCCAAACAGGTTTGCCACTTTGCGCAGCCCCCCCTTCCCCACCTTCTTCACGGAAGAGGAAGGCGACCTCGCCGAAGACCTCTACGACGAAGACATGTTCGTTCACTCGGAAGCGTCATTATCACTCGCCTGACTACACATTCGCGCACCCCTTAATGTTATTGTAAACCTTCAATAAAATGCAACGCAGTTGAACCTCTTGAGTTTCTTTCCCGTGAAACCATGGCAACTAGAAGTGATGTCATGAGAGGATCCCCAAGCAGAGAGAGAGAATGAAAGAAAACGGGAGTATAATATCAGCGAAGGTGCCAGCAACCGCAGACAGGAGGAAAATGGGTGTAAGCCATGGAAGTTAGCACAAAGGTGTTTTAAACAGGAAGGGCAAAGGTGAGCCAGCGGAAGGGCGGAGGCTGACAAAGGTTTGACATTTGTGCTTAAGAGGATAAACGAGGACATTAATAAATGTTGCAGCAGGAGGCGGCCGGTGCTTAAGCGCGCCTGTGTGTTTGTGTTCAGCACTATTTAAATGAGGAAACGTCCTGCTGCGACCCTGCGACTTCCTCCCTTGCACCGTGGGGACCCTTCAAATGAGAACCGTGGCCTCCAAATTATGCTTATCAACACTTGTATTCTATTCGTGGCCACCTTTCAATATTATCAAGCACGGAAGGATACCTCAAAACAACCATGGATGGGAAGTTAGGAAGATGTACAGAACTATACTTGGTTGGTATTTAGCTTTCCAATAACTATACACTGGTGCCTTGAAATAAGATTTGAACTCTTTCCATGGCCATACTCGTATCTTGAGTCATCTTTACTCATTAAAATTGTTGAAATGGGTTTTATGATGAGAAAAATAGCTCTGTTGCATTTAATTCAATATTTTGTGCCACATTTTTGCTTAAATTTGACATTGTGCTGCTCATTCTGTTATACTCATTCAAATGGGGTTAATATAAGACACACACACACACACACACACACATATATATATATATATATATATATATATATATATTTATATATATATATATATATATATATATATATATATATATATATACACACACACACACACAAAGAAAACCAAACTAATAGTCACTTGTTATGGACCAAAGCTGCCCAAATTAAAAATAAATAAATTAATAAAAGTGAAACTAAAAATGAATATAAAAAATGGAATTCAAAAATTTAATATGAAAAAAATTATATAAATGAAAATAAAAACAATATATAACCCCAAATAAATAAAAGTAAACATAAATATCAAAATAAATATATAAATAGAATTAAATATAAATAAATAAAACGCCTCAGTGAGTCATCACCTTAACATGGTGGAGGGGTTTGCGTGTCCCAATGAGTCTAGGAGCTATGTTGTCTGGGGCTTTATACCCCCCCTGGTAGGGTCACCCATGGCAAACAGGTCCAAGGTTAGGGACCAAACAAAGCATGGCTCAAAAAGACCTGACTGATCGGAGCTGCGGCCGTAAGGTGGTTGGTGCCTGTCGTAGCGGCAATCCTCGAACCCGCTGGTGCACACCAGTGGTAAGGGATGCCGTCAAGCCGAAGGAGTCCTATTGGGCCTTTTTGGCCTGTGGGACTCCAGAGGCACCTGACAGGTACCGGCTGGCCAAGCGGAATGCAGCTTCGGCGGTCGCTGAGGCAAAAACTCGGACACGGAAGGAGTTCGGTAAGGCCATGGAAAACGACTTCCGGACGGCTTCAAAGAAATTCTGGCCCACCATGCGCCGTCTCAGGAGGGGAAAGCAATACACCATTAACACTGTATATTGGAGATGGGGTGCTGCTGACCTCGACTCGGGACGTCGTGAATCGGTGGCGAGAATACTTCGAAGACCTCCTCAATTCCACCGACACGTCTTTCTTTAAGAAAGCAGGGTCTGGGGACTCTGAGGTGGGCTCTCTATCGATTGATATTTTTCTATCTATATATTTATTTTTGTATTTATTTTAACATTTTATTTTATATTTATTTTTATTTTTTGAGTCTCGTTTTTTAATTTTGTATTATTACTTTTTAAATGTATTTAGTGATATATGTATATATTTTGTTGATTTTATGTCCATTTATATTTATTTTTTTGTATTCCATTTTTGAATTATATTTTTTATATCCGTTTTTCTTTTATTAATTAATTTTAGTCATTTATATATTTTTAATTTTGGCAATTTTGGTCCTCCATACTTCGTAGAATACACATGACTGAGTATTGTATTTATCTGTAGATGCTCCACTGTTCAAAATCAAATATCCATTCCTTATACATATAATAGGGGTGGCGTGGTTCAGTGGTAGAGTGGTCGTCTCTCATGTGCGCGGTTGTTGGTTCGATTATCTCTGGTGGCCATGTCGAAGTGTCCTTGAGCAAGACACTGAACCCCGATTTGCTCCCAATGGACCTGGCAGCGCTCTGCGTGGCAGCAGTCGGCCATTGGTGTGTGAATGCGAGGCACCATATGGTGTAGTTAAAGCTCTATATTTAAAAAAAAAAAAAAAAAAACTGTCCTATATATGTAGATATAGATAGCAGCAGGTGCCACTTTGAAATGCTAATGATATCTTTTGAACGTCCTGTTAGGTACGGCATATAATCAGGCTCAAGGGTGGGGGGTGATTAGTATTAGTCGGGGCCTGTTTTTGTCTGTTCATCCAGAACAACACTTGCGGGCAGGTTTCACTGAGAGATTAAAAAAAAAAAAAACGTTCTACTTCAACCCAAACATGTTTGACAGAGGCGAGGTCTCAAGTCGGTTCGCACCAACCTCTTCTTTTTTGTCTTCACCAGCAACAGTCAACAGAAAAACGGAGCTAAAATTCTAAGACATAAATTTATCCGAAATGTCTAGACTTAAGGTCCATTCCAACCTCTCATTGATTAATCCATTGATTAAGAGGTGTGGCTATCAATTATTTTGCCAACTTAGTGTACACAATCTAAATTCTTGATTTATGTGTTTGTTTTTCCAATGATGAAAAGAGTAAAAAAATAAATAAGGAGCATTAAATTGGATTAAGTGCTTGAAAGGGCTTGGCATTAAACTAAAGTTCATTCACAACAAACAGCTTACTGAACAGTTTGCTTGCATGGACAAATAAAATATGACTACTACTTTGTGTGTCCATTTTAATTCGTTTGGATTTCTTCTCCTTTGACTATTAAAAAAATGCTTAATTTATATTTGTATCTTTTAAGAAAAACTGAGTATTATTGCAATTTACTTGAGTCACTTACAGTAGATGTGAAACTCCTCTTTGTTTGTGTCTGCACTGTAAAAAATGTGGAGTGATGTTTACTTGAAAAAAACTATAGTATTATTTTAGTAATAATGATAGTAATATATTTTTCAGTCAGAAATTCTCAGCAAATTTTACAAGGAGAGTTTTGAGTACATTTTACCAGTTTATTTTAAGAAAAAAAAACTACTCAAGGGTTGAGGAACTAACCCACAACCTTCTGATTGGAGTCAGCCACTCTACCAACTGCCGCTCCTGCTGTGTGTTAGTATATTGACGGTGTCAGACGTACTCAAAACTCTCCTTGTAAAATTTACTTAGAATTTCTGAGTGGGAAAAAAACTTTAGTAGGTTCTTTCGAGTAACATTACTTTATTATTATTATTATTATTTATTTATTTATTTATTTTTACTATTTTTTCCCCAAGTTTATTTTCACTCAGAAATTCTGAATACATTTTGCAAGGAGAGTTTAATTAGAATTTTACTATAGTATAGTAAAGTCTTTTTTTACTGGTAAAAAAAAAAAGCAAAAAACTAATATTACAGTACTTAAAAAAAACAAGTAAAGTTTTTTTCACAAATTTTACAAGGATAGTTTAATTAGAATTTCTCAGTTAAAAAAACAAACAAACTAACTAAATATTGCTCCCCATTTTTTTCAGTGTGGCTGTCCAAGACCCGCACACCGAAAGAGCCACAGTTAATTAAAAAATGATGCAGAAATGGTTAGAAATGTTAATTTTCTATAAAAACAATTTTTTTTTGTACATTTTTGTTTTTGGGGGGAGGCTGTAACAGATTATTGGCATTCCCATTCATTTCAATGGGGGCTGTTAATTTGAGTTGTGACTGTTTTGGGTTACAAGTGTGGTCACAGAACAAATTGAACTTGTATCACAAAGCACCACTGTACTCAGAAAATGAAAAACTTTTTGGTGTAGGGTATAGTATGTATTATGAGAACTGTTTGAATCCGTTTACAAATGTGGAAGGATGCGGACAATGTGAATATTGATATTGGAAATGTGTATTATAGTCAGTGAAAAAAAAAATCAATGTCATGGAGGTTTTACAAGGACAAAAAAGTAGGGGGAATAAAAAAAAAAAAGATTTTTGCTGCAAATGAATCATCATTCACGCTATGATTATGACAATGTCGATGATAATAATCAAGTCTTCTGTCTCAAGTATTGCATTTCTCTCACTTACATCTTGAATGAAACTTTCCTCTAACCCCCTCCCACTCGGTTCCCTGTCGATCAAAGTGTCACATCCCCGAATGCCTTGCAATTTGTTAAGTACTTTTGGGCTGAATGCAAACATTTTAGAGGGAAATTGCTTGGAACGTCGGACCGAGGGTCTTTTGGATTTTGCGCGCAGTGTGACATGATGGATCTGGCCTCGGCTTTTGCTGGCTCAACAAGCCAGCGATCTGATTTCCATTAGTAACGAGCTCTCACAAAGACGCGCACCCGCGCACGCACATTTTAATGTCCAAGCAAGCAAAGATTTCCCCGAATCAAACCGGTCAGCACTTGTTGGACCGGCACACACACACAAGGTTCAGTCCGTGTGTAATGTGTGCGTGTAATATGAATTATTGAGTGTGTTATTTGAGGGACAGCTGGCTCTCGAGCACATGAACTCCCTCAATCAGACGTGCGGTTGCAAAGCAGTCGCAGTTGAGCTGCAAGAGAATATTCAAATGAAGGAATTGTTCGTGCAATTTCACACTGACTTGTTAACAGTCATCTTGGATTTAGCATGTTTGCGTGAGCTCTTGCGAGGGGTGGGATTAATCAATGCTTTTCGGCAGGGAGGACATTTTTATTTAATTTTTTTGCTTGATTACACCTCATCTGAATGGTGTTAATTATACAGCTGCTTACGAGTTGATGAATGACGTCAGGATATGATGTGCTGCGCTTAAAAAGAAAGAGCAACTTATTTTGGTCACCGGCCACATTTCTGACAGATTTTATTTTGGAACTAATCTTACTTTCCATTGTTTATGTACTCAGGTCTTCGCGATAACAATATTGCTTTGGTGCCACCTGCTGACGTCCTTGTGCCAAGGATTCATGTTGAAGTGAGGTGAGTAGTTTTATTTGGGCAAAATCAGTTTGTGGATCCCTGTGGGCGAATAGCGAAAATATGCATAATAATTGACACGCTTGATTGTAATTTGCGTATAGGTGTCAAATCATGGCAAAAAAAAAGCACTTAAAATAGAGGCGACAATCAAGCATCAACTCCATGCATCTAGCATGGACGCAGTCATGAACCCATGTTACATAAATGACAAACCCCCTTCACGTGACGCTCATCAGCAAATAAATATATATTATCACTATGATTTCTGAAACAATCATATATAAGCATAAACTGTACTTCTGAAACGCTGTATTTATCTAGACATATATTAACTCATTCACTACCATTGACGGCTATAGACGTCAAAAATTCATTTGAACTATTTCTATTAGAAAACCTAGGGGAAAAAATTACATTTAGAACAGATATAAAATTTGTGATTAATTGTGAGTTAACTAGTGAAGTCATGCGATTAATTACGAAAAAAAATTAGTCGCCTGACGCCCCTAATTTTTAATAATCTTTTCTTCTTTAAAAGAAAAGATTATAAAAAATTAGGGGTGTCAGGGCGATAACATTTTTAAATCATAATTAATCGCATGACTTCACTAGTTAACTCACAATTAATCACAAATTTTGTATCTGTTCTAAATGTACAATAAAAAAATTCTAGGTTTTTATACTCTTGTTAACAAAAATGAAAAAAAAAACATTAAACTAATAGAAATAATTTAAATGAATTTTTGACATCTATAGCCGTCAATGGCAGTGAATGAGTTAATAAATTAATCAAATATACATACGTATTAAAAAATAAAACATACCGACTGAGCAAAATTAGGGCTTGGTTTAAAAAAATAGAATAATCAATATTGAATTGATTTTAAAATTTGAGTCTGATATCGATTCATAAAACCATGAAGCAATTATTTTAATATCTCTTCTTTACATAAATTCATGAGAAAATCTGATTTTAAAGACCTTTTTTTTTCTTAATGTTTTCTTTAAATTTACTGTTCGCATGGATTTAAAAGTATTTTCTTACATTTATGAAAGACCGGACTTATTGCACGTTAAGCCAGTTCAGTCTTTCTAATTTATATTTACAATTATTGATTTAGAATAATGAAAATATTTTCATCTTGTCCTTGTTGATCTCCATGGTTGTAACACGTGTTACTTTCATTAATGAACTAAATAATTGACCCAGTAACTACCTTTGCAAAAATTTTATTTGGAATTTAATGTTTTTTATCATGCCGGTTTTTTTTCAATCATGTCCTTGATAGAAGAATTGATGTTCCGTAATTAATCAATACTGGATTGAATTTAGGTGAATTGCATCGAATCGGAAAAATCTAAATCAAATCGAAAACCAAATAATTATTATTACTAACCAAAATATTTTTTTTGCCACAATTTCAATCTTTTGCAATTTGAAGTTGATTAATTGTTCGGCCCTTTTTTTTATACAATATACTGTAGTTTTTTACATTTACATTTGACATTTTTACATTCACCAATTTGTTTACCGCCTATCAAATCACGCAACTATATTTTATTTATTTATTTTTATTTTTGTTTTGCAATAGTCCAGTCCAAGTCAGGTTTGGTCAGATCATGCAAAGATAATAAAATAAAAATAATAATTTGTATTGCTTTTGGCCTAAGCACAAAAAACACACACACAAACATACATTTCTCTGGTAGGCGGCTTGAGTGTAGCTAAGCTTCATTTAATGCAGAATAGCTTGTAGCTTAGCTCACCACATTTTCCCAAGTAGCTTACATAACTGAGTCTATGACGAGAAGGGATTTGGTGGGGGAAAAGGCAGGAACCGTCCCCGGGGCCTTGAGTGTGACACCTGCGTGTTAGAATATCACCGCACGCCTTCAAGCTTTACACCCGGTAGTCTCGCTGTGCACGGCCCCACCCGTGCGTGCACATCCGCGTCCCTCGGGTGTGTGCGCCTTTGTGAATTTGGGCACCGCCGGGTGAGACTCAGCGGGCGTTCCTACACCTGCCTTCTTTACGTGCGCGCGCGTGTGTGTGTGTGCGCACTCGTGACTTTACAGCAAGCACTCTCTCCTACTTTCTGTTATCCCACTTGCCCCCCCCCCCACACACACAATTAGAGGTAGGACTTATGAGGTATCTCCATGGCAACGCAGCAAGAAGCTCTTACTTCCTCTTCACCTCATCTCCTTTTGCACTTTGAAGGCGAATTGAGGAGATTGTTCAATCAAGGTCACACATGCTTCCCCACTTGACTTACAGTAAAGGTGTCTCATTTCTCAGGGTCGGTCGCTTGGTGCCCCGTAAAGGCTCCTCGCCATCGCCGGATATCAAATAACATCCATTAAGCCGACTATATAACCTTTCGGTAATTTGTAAGGGGGGTGGTCTTAAATGAGCCGTGTTGTGATTAGGAGGGAAATGTCAGTGGTTTTTTTCCCAGCCGGAAATCTTCACCGCAAGAATGTAACCGCGGGGTATGTGGAGTAAATCAATAGTGAAAGCGAGCGAGGAGGCTGAAGGGAGGAGAAGAAGAGAGGAGACGGAAAGGGAACAACGAAGACATCAGAAGGGAGAGAGGACGTTGTCCCGGTCAACTTGTGTTTCCTCCGCGTGACCTTTGGCGCGCAGCGAGCAGCTTCACTGTTGACCGTGGGACAAAAGAATTAGGACATCGTCAATTATTGAAGCGCTCGGCGAAACTAAAATCTTCAGCCAACCGAGATGCTTTGAACAAATCATTGATTCGTTTGGGGAAACGTCTTCGGGGTTAGAACTATAAGTAGACAGAAAGTCTTTGCAAAAACTTGGAAGTCCTAATACTTTTGTAGTGGAATTTACCTTTTTGTATTAACTGTACTTGACACATTGTAATATTTGTTTGTTAAGAGCTTTTGAGTCATTCTTGCAACAATAATACATACAATGGTTATAAAAAGTCTACACACCCCTTTGCGCTGCCAGATTTTGGTGATACATAAACAAAAGTTAGACAAAGATGAATCGTTTCAAAACTTTTTCTACCTGATGTGACCTTGACTGTTCTCAACTCATTCGCTGCCATTGACGGCTATAGACGTCAAAAATTAATTTGAACTATTTCTATTAGTTTAAAAATTGTTTTTTATTTCATGCTAACAAGAGTATGAAAACCTATAATTTTTTGGGTGTAAATTTAGAACAGATATAACATTTGTGATTAATTGTTAGTTAACTAGTGAAGTCATGTGATTAATTACAATAAAAAATTTGAATCGCCTGACGGGCCTAATTTAAAAAATATATACATTAAAAATAAGGGTTGGCTTCCATTAAAAATTATTAAAAATTAGGGGCGTCAGGCGATTAAAATTTTGAATCATAATTAACCGCATGACTTATTAGTTAACTCTTGATTAATCACACATTTTATATCTGTCCTAAATGTACAATAAAAAAATGTCTAGGTTCTCATACTCTTGTTAACAAAAGTGGTAAAAAAAATTAACTAATAGAAATAGTTCAAATGAATTTTTGACGTCTATAGCCGTCAATGGCAGTGAATGAGTTAATAGGGATGTCAGGCGATTAAAACTTTGAATTGCAATTAATTGAATTACTTCAATACTTAACTCACGATTAATTGCAAATTTTATATCTGTTCTAAATGTACAATCAAATATTTTGTTTTCCAAATTGTCATACTCTTGTTAACATAACAGTGGAAAAATGTTAAACTAATAGCAATAGGGCTGCATCTTTTAGACATTGATGCAGTAATTTCATAATAATTCATAAAATTTAGTTGAAATTTAAAAAAAATGTACTGCACTGTAAAAAACGAGTTTGATATTGATTTGTGTTGAGGTCATTTTTTCTGCCACTAGATGGCATAAATGCATTAGTAAGGCGTTGGTGACAGCTCAAGTGCATTTTTCTTTTCATATTAGCTCATTTGCTCCCAAAAACGTATAAATATGTTCTATTTTAAATATTAGCAGTGTCCCAAAAACTTTTTTGTTTCAAATGCTTTTTTTTTTTTTTTTATGCTAGAGCATACAGGAGGCTATGATGCAGCCTCTGAACTGAACGATTAAAGCAATGGTAATTATTACAAAAATGGCCAGGAGGTGGCAGCAGAGTATAAGAGATCAACCAGGGCCATGTTGCAACAAGCTCTTTCCCCCAGAGTTTAAAACAGATTTGTGAATAATGAAGAAACTTAGATATATTCTAATGCTAATTGCTGCAAAATAGAAACCGATACAAATATACTTTTTTCCTGATAAAGGAAGAAGAGCCTCGAATCTTTCTTTTGGTAGGTTCCATGTTTTTATAGTAATAGAACACAATATTCTGTGGGCCTTGCAAAAAGGGAACTGCTTCAGTGAAAATGGCTAGAAGTGGATGAGTTTTAAGAGCTATCTCGTCTTTAACATTAAGTAACTTGTGAATTTCTGTACATTTTTAAAATTGTAAAATACAACTTACATCTGATGAACCATTCATAAAGTTCATAGTAGGCTTTTCTTGTTCAGAACAGTAGCCAGTGCTAGCACAAAATCTTCAGCTTCTGCCAGAAAGCAACAAAAAAATAAAGAATAATAATCAGAAAAAGCCTACTAGAACAGCTGAAATTTTTATGGAGTTATTCATTGGTTATTTCTGAACACAGCCAATTTTAAGAGGGTGTGCACATTTGTGCAACCACATTATACCGGTCTTTATTTTATTATAATTATTCAATTTTTTAAATTATTTTTTTATTATTATAATTATTTAGATGTTAAGCCTTGGTAATAATATATATATATATATATTTTTTAATTACATATAGCAGAAAAAAAAGGCTTTTGAACAGGGGTGTGTAGACTTTTTATATTTTGACAGTTATTTGATGGTACGAATTGACAGTAAAACTACTGGCAATATCTTCAATGGATATTTAACATTACCATCTGTAGCTATGAGAAAGCAAATAATTCTACTGCCTCATAGTGGGCCAAAAAATAAAGTAAACATTGTCAAGGGCTATGAGATCTTTTTTGAATTGACTTTTGGAGACACACATCGCTCTCACCTGTAATTTCCAAGTAACAATGATAATTGATATGATATGATATTCGAACACATCTCAACACGTTAGAAAGGGCTGCGGTCCGCATGGTGAGGAAATCTGACAGTATGTCGATTGGCGGCCATTTGGGTGAAGTGACCCTTTAAGGTGGTGCGTCCGGACAACATAACACACTTCCTTTTGTACACTCACTCGCACACTCACGATGACATTTTCCCCACCTCAATAGAAAGGGCTCGCAGACAAAAAAAGCAAACACAAAAGAAACATCACAAAGAAAAGTAGGGATCGACTTTTTTTTTTATTATTATCCTTCATAATATTGCTGCGCATGAAAGAATACTAAGAAAACTGAAATATATGAATACATAGCTGTCTATTTTTGTGTGGGGACAACAAGATTGGGGATTGCGTTCATCAGATTTGAATTGTGTCGTTTGCAAAAATATTTTTGCCAATTAATTCCATTCTGTGTGTTTTTAGTAAAAAAAAAAAAAAGCAGCTAATTATGTACTTTTTTTTTTTTAAACATGGCTTAATGACATAATTAAAATCAACAAATGAATTCATTGATATTTAGTTTGTGTCTGTTTGTGCGTGGCAATCATCAGAGGGAATCTTCTTCTTCAGAAGATCAGAAAAATCATCCGAGGAAATCGCTTCTTCTTATTACTTTAAAGATGTGTGAACTTTTTTATTATATATGTAGTGCATACTCTACACATATAATATAAAGCACCCCCAGTGCAGAAATGATTACTCTGACCGAATCAGCAGACGATCTCGGCCACCGACAAAGAGTGAATTTAAATGAAGATGCAGATGAGTGGTTTGATTTCAAAGTGCCAGAGGCGCTCAAGTCTACAGTATGGCAACGCTTTTGTGGCGCAACACTGCCATCTAGTGGTTCTTAAAATACAGCCGGAGTAGAGAGAGAAGGGTTGTGTAGGGTAACGTCTCAGAGGAAATGGTGCAAAAAGCATTTGAGCAACTGCGTGGGAAGGATTCTGCTAGTGGAGTGTGCTCTATTTACTATCTGAGGGAACCATTTTATCCATGTGTGATATTATAAAACAACTGTATTTATTATGGTATTATATTTATTTTTCTAACAGAAAATGCACAGTGTGGATTGTAACAATGCTAGTTATCCTTTTTTTTTGTGGAAGACGATGTTTTTACTTTTGAGTATTTTTGGAAATGAGTTCAGACGTGTTCTAAATATTTAATCATTTTTGTCTGAAAAACACACAGAGCAAGTCTACGTTGTTATTTTAAAATAGTCATCATGAGTAGCATGCTCATCCCAGCTAATGAAATACTTGACACTGACATATCACTTGCCCTTAAATTTTAATAGAATTTTTGGGGAAAATCTGGACTTGAGTCCAAGTGGTTTAAAAAAAAAAAATATATATATATATATATATATATATATATATTGTAGCACATAGGACCTTTTTTTTTTTGGTCTTACAATTATGACGAGAGCGAGTCAGAGTGCTTTCCAGAAAGAGTTGAGTATCACCTCGAGTGACACAAAGTCCACTTTGACTGATGCCAACCTATTTATAAAGACAGAGTGGCAGGAAGGACGACTTCACCTTCACTCGATCCATGGGCGAATGCAGGGTGCGCTCCTCCGAGGGGTAAATCAGAGGAGAGAAGTGAGCCAACGAGGCCCGCGGCTGTGTGCCAATATGGGCGAGCTGGCAAATATGGGAGATGTTTAATTCAAAGTGAACAAAGAAACTGACGTGTCTGTGACTGAAGATGGCAGATTCACGTCCTGAACACGAAAGAGGAATTAATCACAAAGCCTGACTTTATGAATCATTTATTAAAACCCTCCAGAACAGCAAGGCTGTGTAGGAGTTGGAGCATTTCTATTGTTTCATTGGACTCAACCTGATGTTGTTTTATAAAATGGATAAAAATTGAACAAAAATTCATAAGCTATATCAGTAGTTGGTGAACATTTTACATTAATTACCAATCCCCCAAAAATACTTGGCACTCCTAGTAGCACCATAATGACCAATATTCAAATACTGGAGCATAGTTGGGCTAAATATTCATCAAAAATGAGACCAAGGTTAAATTCCTGGAGTTGTAATATTACAAAGAAAATACATCACATTATATATAAATTCATAATATTACAAGGAATAAACTACTGTAATTATAAGACAAAGGTGTGATATTTTGGGAGAAGTAAAAGCCCATAGTTTACAGGAATAAAGTTGAGATGTTATGAGAGAGAAAAAAATCCAAGTCAATAAAAAAAAAAAAACTAAATGAAATGTCAATAGTCATTATACAAAAGTCAAATTTAAAAAAAACATCTAATCTAAATAAAAATTGATAATTTTATGAAATAAACTTAACCATAAGTAATTGTAAATAAAAAAATTGCAAGAAAAAAATGATTAAAATGCACTGCACATAAAATACACACACACACACACACACACACACACACACACACACACACGCACACGGTCTAATCTCGTTGCAATGCATACATTGTCCACAAGGTGGGAGCAGAGCTCCTCATCCATCTATTAAACTACTGACGAATTCTCAATATTCCAATCAATAAAATGCTGCATGTGTTGTATTATCATCCATTTATTGGAGAATCAGAAACATGTCAACTGTAGCAAAACATGAAATACTAATAATACAAAAATGTACTGATAAAACTAAAACTATATCCATAAAAATGTACTGACATTGGCACCAGGTTAGGACGGCTTGTTCACACTTGACGGGTCATTTTGTGCTTATTTTGCAAGTTTTGTTTGTCCTGAGTTTGAATTCTTCTTGTAAGTTGTGTTGTGTGTGTCCCAGTTGCACTTCTTGCCCCTAAATGTGGCGAGAATGTACTGTGTTTGTATCCTATGAGCCTAATGAAGGTTAGAATCCTAATGGATGACGGTTTACATTAGAGCCATGACACACTTTTGTTTTGAAAGCCCTTTGAGCATTTATTCCATATCTTTGATGTCCATCTTAATGTTCATGTACTAGTATGCTCTTGATGATTCAGTGCACAAATAAAAACGACCTAGCTGCACTAGTACTAGTAGCATGTGTCTTACTAGTAAAATCTTTAAAATTGCTACATGCTACTAGTTAGGCAAAACTGTGCTGCACTTATTGACATCTTGGTGCTACTAGTACACAGTAAATTCTGGGCAGTAAATTTTACTCTAAACCAGAGGTGGGCAATCTCGGTCCTCGAGGGCCGGAGTCCTGCAGATTTTGAAGGTTTCTTACTTCTAACACAAGCTGATTCCAATCAACAGGATCGTTATCAGGCTTATGCAGAGCTTGCTGATGAGCTGATCATATATCAACTGTGTTGGAGAAGGGCAACATGCAAAACCTGCAGGGCTCCGGGCCTCAATACCCACCTCTGCTCTATTTGTCTATTTGGTTTCACTCTAAATAGAGTAAAAAATTACATTTGGAAGAGAGTAAAATAAAAAATAAATAAATAAAATTTAGAGTAAAAAAAAAAAAAAAGAGAGAGAGTCACTCAAAGAAAGGTCCCACTCTATATAGAGTAAAAATTACACTTGGTAGAGAGTAAAAAATAAATAAAAATAATAATAAAAAGACAGTCACTCAAAGCTCCCACTCTAAATAGAGTAAAATTTACATTTGGAAGAGTGTAAAAAATAAATAAATAAAAAGATTTACTCAAAGTTCACACTCTAAATAGAGTAAAGATTAAATTTGGAAGAGAGTAAAATAAAAAATAAATAAATAAAATTTAGAGTGAAAAAAAAAAAAGAGTTACTCAAACGTCCCACTCTAAATAGAGTAAAATTTACATTTGGAAGAGAGTCCCCAAAAAATGGAAACAAAGATTTACTCAAAATTCCCACTCTAAATAGAGTAAAAATTGCATTTGGAAGAGAGTAAAATAAATAACATTTAGAGTTAAAAAAAAAAAAAGTCACTCAAAGGTCCCACTCTATATAGAGTAAAAATTACACTTGGTAGAGAGTAAAAAATAATAATAATAATAATAAAAAGAGAGTCACTTAAAGCTCCCACTCTAAATTGAGTAAAATTTACATTTGGAAGAGTGTAAAAAAAAAATTATTTGCTCAAAGTTCACACTCTAAATAGAGTAAAAATTTAATATGGAAGAGAGTAAAATAAATAAAATTTAAAGTGAAAAAAAAAGTCGCTCAAAGGTCCCACTCTATATAGAGTAAAATGTGCATTTGGAAGAGAGTTAAAAAAATAAAATAAAAATAAAAGATTCACTCAAAATTCACACTCTAAATAAAGTAAAAATTACACTTGAGAGAGAGTAAAATAAAAGGTAAAAAAAAATAAAAATTGTGTTACTCAAGGGATGAGGAACAAACTCATGACCTTCAGCTTGGGAGACTCTACCATCTGAGCTTATGGCACTCCTATTGTTTGATTACATCCAAAAGGAGACCAAAAACATTTCTTGGTGTTACGAAGATACCAGCTGACTCGAGCGATATACTAACACACAGCAGGAGCTGCGTGGCTCAGGGAGTAGATTGGCTGTCTCCCAACCTGGAGTTGTGGGTTTGTTCCTCAACCCTTGAGTGACTTTAAAAAATATATATACATATATTTTCCAAGTGTAAATTTTACTCAGTTTTTTTTACCTTACTTTTATTTAGAGTGAGTAACTCAATTTAGAGTAAAATTTACTCTACATTGTGTACAATTTGTGAATTACTAGACGTTAACTAGTGGAGTAATGTATCGCATTACAATACAGTAAAAGCCCCCCGATACCTTGCTATCATGTACTAATACTGTTACGATCAGCGTTTTTGTTGATTTGGATTCGATTTATTTGACGTTCGTGTTGTATTGTTTTCTTGTGTTTCATGTTTACATTATAGTTGTTGATTGTTAGAAGATCGAGCTGGATGGAATAAATGCTGAAATGGCTTTCTATTCGCGCATTTGAGTGCATGAGTCACTAGAGTGGCGGTAAAGATCGAGTGCTGACCGGGCTGCACTTGGCCCTGGATGGCGAAGAGGAAGGCTGAGTGAGATGAGGAGAGGAAGGAGACGGACGAATGTGTCCGTCTTCTCTCTCCACGCCGGAGTAATAAGAACTGGAAGGCCGACCTCTGGTCGAGTGATGGGGAGAATGTTGGCGCGTGGGGGCGGAGTATCCCCCAGGCGCGGAATGGCGACTAGGTGACGGGTGCCTCCCGGGTGAGGGGTGCAGAAATGGTGAGGAGTGGCGCCCGGAGAGGGGCTGGCGGTGACCGTGACGATGGACCTTGGAGCGTTTGGGCGATTTGGACATCTTGCATGCACTCTTTAGGGTTTTGGGGGATTTGGTTGCGTGATGGGAGGCGGGGGCAGTTGGGTCTCCGTTGTTTGCGACCTTGTAGAGGAAGACGTCATAGTGGAGGGGGGAGCTCTTCTCGGGGCGCAGTTTAGCATCTTTGGGGAGGAGCACCTCCAGGCCAATGGTGACTCCTTCCTGGTGTAGAAATATGGCAAGTAGAGAAGGATGCAGAAATGCAGGGACATTCAGTGGGAGGGATGCCAAGCTATGCAGAGTCAACTTAAATGGAAGCCAAATTGGGTGAAATAGCTCCAGCCAATGCTGGGTTATTTTACCCAACGCATTGGGTTGAGGATTTGGCCCAACACATTGGGTCAAGATTTTTCCAACACGGAGTAAAAAATACCATACTGATGAGCTAAAGCTACCAAGAAAGGGGTTACCAGATCATCGGAATAGCTGTGCTTAAAAGTGAAAAAAAGAAGAAGAAGAAGCAACTTTCTCTCCTGTCAGTGGTCACCACAGCGAGTCACCGGATGCCTTTCCTGACACAACCCACCCTTTTCAATCTAGGTTTTGGACCAGAGGTGGCAAATGCAGGTCCAGAAAGTAAAAACCCTGCCACAGTTTGGCTTTAGCTCCTGATGCTAGCTAGCTAGCTTCCTAGCAGGTAAATGAGCACCATGGGAGCTAGCTAGGGAGCTAGCTAGCTAGCACCTGAAAGTAAAAACTCTGCCACAGTTTGGCTTTAACCCCTGATGCTACTTAGCTAGCTAGCTCCCTAGCAGGTAAACGAGCACCATGGGAGCTAGCTAGCTAGCACCTGGGGCTAAAGCCAAACTGTGGCAGGGTTTTGACTTTCTGGACTTGGATTTGCCACCTCATTTTAGGACCGCCAGTGTCTGGCAATCTGCATAATGTTACATAAAATTTACTTAAATTTCAGTACACAACAAAACTATCCAAAATGGCGACCATCTTCAGCCCGCCCAGATCTAATCTTCTGGGTCAAAATAATTAACCCGACCTCTACTTCACTTTTATACTTGATTCATTGAGCCATTTTCCTCAGTAAAAAGTTAATTTTGTCCAGAATTAATTTGATAACTTGTACAATTAATACCTTTAAAAACAAATCTTTCCACTTGCTGTCGACTGAAGATGGCATCACCTGTGCTGAGGAAACAGGTAACGACCAATAATTGCTCACCTGTTTTTCTGGGTTTGGTCAGCAAACTGAGCCATGATTGGTTGTTACCTGTTTCCTCAGCACAGGTGATGTCATCTTCAGTCGACAGCAAGTGGAAAATTAGTTTTAGGTATTAATTGTTCATGAAATATAATGAAGTTATCACATTAATTAATAATTATCTACAAATTATTATCATATTAATATTAAAAATGGCTCAATGAGTCAAGTATCCCTTTAAAGCTACCTAGCGAGTGGGTTAGGAAAATAACCCAGCATTATTTAGTGTGTAGGTGGAAATATAATGCGGCACTGGGTCCCTTGCATGATTTTAATTATGGTAAACTCAATTAGTTAAGTTGTTTAATTGCAATAAATAATCACACATAATTTTGCCTTGAGATTAGGGCTAAAAGTAACAATTTTATTAATCAAATAATCAGTCGATTATGAATCAGATTTTTTTTTTATTGCCATTCACACAACTTATACTATACATATATATATTTTTAACGCTGACTGGGAAAAGCCAAAAGTCACTTCTTCTTTTAATGTTGCATGAGATCGCACCATTAAAAAAAAGTTTACTGCTTAGCATATATTGACCTATATCATTTGTTTTTTGTTTTAGCTTGTTTTATAAATGTAAGGCTTATAAATATTTTTTTTGTATTGAAAATTTTGGGACATCCATGTTTTTGGTGCTACTGTACATTTATTTGTATACTTTTTTTTTTTTTTTACATCCTCCATTATATTTGATTTTTAAATCTGTTTACTTAATATTACGTTTCTATAAAGCAGATTTTTTTTTCTTCACCTTTTGTATTGGATCCCATTGGAATGTGCACGTGTCCCTAATATATTGGCCGGGGGTGAGTGTTTATTTCAAGCTCCTATGGAATTCTAATAAGCAAGTGGCTGTCCATGGTGCTGAATTGGCACTTTGTGTGTGTGTGTGTGTGTGTGTGTGTGCGTGTGTGCGTGTGTGTGTGTGTGTGTCTGTGTGTCTGTGTGTGCGTGTGAGCAGCCTACAGTAGCACAAAAGCGGGGTCAGTGGAGCGTTCGGTTATTATTAGCGAGGGAGCAGCTGGGCGGCCGTTAGCTTCGTGAGCAGACATGCAGACAAAGAGAGACACCGCAGGGAAAGTAGAGCAAAACACGGGGACCAGTTGGATAAAATGAAAAAGATTTATTTCCCACAGCTGTTAACTATCATCTTTCATGTATAGCCCAAAAAGTACAAAATAACCTCAAGTACATAAAAGTATTAGAAATCACATTGAAAACCAAGACACAGCGTGTTTAATATATAGATTCCAATATCGACTCGAGCAAATACTTTGACGTCATGTAACCTAGACACTTATTAGCAATGCCGAACATGAAAAGTTGCAAGCACAGATCCACTTAGTTTCCACATTTTTTGTGACTTTTTTTGCAAATATTTTCAGACACTTCACTTTGATTAACACCGATGCATGCGAGCGGAAAAGGGACAGTTAGGCGGGGTGGACAAAAATGGGACACAATGGGGCGAGTTCATTGGCCAAAAGACCAAGGCAGGGGCGTCAGAAGCGGGGGAAGGTCAGTCATTAGTTCAAAGTGGTTAGAGGAAAGGAACGAGACGGGGCCACTATGGAATCAATGGTGACATTGGAGCCTTGTAAACATGTATCCTTCAATTGTGTGTGCTTACTTTGAAGTGGGCGGGGCTTGAGGATACACAGTGTGCTCTTTGCAAGGTGTAAACAACTCACTGCTATGTGCTCTCGGGTGCTCCGCATTGGATGCGTTTTTGGATTTTAGACCAAGTTGTTGTGGAGCACGTTTACCTCGGGGTTGTCGTCGGTGTGGTTGGGGCTGCGGCTGTGGTCGTGGACCACAGAGTTTGGCCGGTTGTTCTCGTGTTTGGGGGAATGAGAGTTGAGGATGTTCATGGCGCCCTCTTCCTTGGCTGGAGGGGACTTGGCCGGGTCTTCCTGCTTCTGGGGGTCATCCTGTTGGGAAGTTTGCTTAGTTTTTAGCTCAACTTCAAACAATAAAGGGGAACTGTTAAGGAATAAAAATAAACAACTAGATATGATAAGATAATGTGGTAGCAAAAGTGTGCACACCCTCTCAAAAAGTGGGTATTCTATGTGGCAATGTTTAGAATTAACTAGTCAAACTCATATTAAATGTGAGTCAGCACACACCTGCCTCCATTAAATGTGCCTAAATAAAATTCTGATGTTCTAGTAGGCTTTTTATGCACAGGTCGTAGGTCAAAATAGCAGTGGATTAAAAAAAAAAGTTTATTTATTTTGGTCTCTTTTTTTTTTTTATCGAAAAAATTATTGATATTTGAACATGGGTGTGTAGGCTTTTTATATCCACAGTATTAACAATATTGTCACCCTCTTAAAATAAGTATTTTTTTTTTTTGCCTAAATCATCTCCTCGTGATGCATTGCAGTGCATTTTGTGTTTCCTGAAAAATCTGAAAAAATGACTTGGCCGATTATTTTAAGAAGGTGTCGATATACAATATGTTCAGAAATGTTTAATAAAAATGTTAACACACATACATAAGCTACATCTACACATGCTAATGAGATCCAAAAAAGGAAATCTGCATTTTTAATGTACGTACAGTATAGATTGTGTGATTTTTTTATTTTATTTTTTTTGTCATAAAGGTAGTGATTTAATTATTTTGTAGTGGTACAGTAGTATCTAGTAGTAGTATTTACTGGTATGGCCTTTTGGGTATTAATACGTTCGCTTTCAAGTATTAGCATGCTCCCAAAGACGTATTTATATGTTTTTGGTGTTGTTTTTTTATGCTAGAGCATACAGAAGGCTTTGATGCAGCCTCTGAACTGAAGAGAATGGTTGAAGCAATGGTAGTTAGTACAAAAATGGTGGCAGCAGAGTATAAGAGATCAACCAGGGCCATGTTGCAAAACGCTCTTTCCCCCAGAAACAAACAGATTTGTGAATAATGGGAAAACTTTGCTATATTCTAATGCTAATTGCTGCAAAATGGAAACCGATACAAATGTATGTATTTTTTTGGGGGGTAGGTTCCATGTTTTCTTCTGTGGACCTTGCAAAATCAGTCAAAATCCAGTAAAACAGCCAGGAGCGAAGGGGTTTGCTTCAGTGAAAATGGCTGGGAGTAAATGATTTAATGGTACATTTTTATTTATTTATTTTTAAGTATTTTCATTCATTTTAGCTACAAGAGGAGCAATGTGCGATTATGAAAACTGAGCATTATTTTGCGAAGAACTCATTGTGATGGTAGGAAGACGCCAACATTTAATTTACTATACTAACGTAAAACATAATCATCATTATCATCTTTAAAAGAGCTCAAAAGCTGACTGCCTAATCATGTTTGCACATTGAAACAAAAGAATCAAATCGGACCTGTGGCATTTCAACTAGTGCATTGCAGGCCGTGTGCCTGCGGGGGCTTTTTAGCCTCTCAACTTGACATTTCGAGCAACCGAGAACTTATCATTAACTGCTCTGAAATGCCAGCACGGCACTATTTGTTCCTATTACTTAGCCCAACCAATTATGCGTAATATATTTAGCATTCATTATATAAGCCTCAATAGGGTTCTTCTCTTTAAATGTAACCTACAAGGTTGTGCTCATTAACTCTAAGTTGTGCTTGTGTGACGAAAGCGAGTGGAAATTAGAGGCTTTGTACATCTGCATGCGTCGGCTCGTTCGGGTCGTTCATTGATCGCCATGTCACAGGCAGCTGAAGGTCACAGTCGCAGCAGGCGATAAGTGGGCCACCACCATCGATTGGTCGCGCAGGGCCGCGGGCCGGACGCTACTTTTTAAATGTCCTCTCCCATCACGCATGATCACAACCCAAAGATTTAAGCATCTGCTGATCAACGTGTCGTTACACGTAACTAAAGCACATTCAAATCAGGAAGTAAATACACAAGACACCCATAGACAGCTGTAATTGTATCCCACCAGGATATATTGGATTAATGGCTTTAATTAAATTGCATATTATTATGCACAGGCAGAAGCTTTATTTTCCGAACAGTGCTTGAGCCAAAAATGTCATCCGTATATTCAATATTATACAATTCCTTTGTTTTTGTTGCATACTGAAGACATTTGGTAGTAACTCATGACAGTCACAGTAGAATTAAATCTACAAGACCATTTTGTTTGGCAAATTACAGAAAAATTTGTCCTAATTAATCAGGAGACGTGTAATAAAGAGTGTCATAAAAATACAGTAGATCTAAATAGATGTATAAACTGTGTGAGCATAATTTATTATAATGAATGATTTCAACTAGTTGCTTGTTATCAAATATGCCCTTTAAAGTTGAATGATTCAAGCATTTACGTTGCATATCTGTGTTGGGTTTATTAAAAAAAAGTATTGTTTTATTAGGGGTGTCAAAATTAGTGTCTTTAACGCCACCATTTTTTTTTACACGCGATTACTTGGAAATCCTGTACTGGGGGAATTCCAGTCACAACCCAGCAGACATGTCAACTTCAAAATTTAGCAGTAGTAAATTTAATAATGCACATATTATAGTTATATTTTACAATTTTAAAAATGTGCAGAATTTCACAAGTTACTTTATGTTAAAGATTAGATAGTTCTTAATATGAAAAGAAAAATGTGCTGAGCTGTCACCAACATCTTACAAATGCAATTATGCCATCTAGTGGCAGAAAAATGACCTCAACACAAACCAATATCACACTCATTTTTTACAGCACAGTACATCTTTTTCATTTTAACAAAATGTTATGAATTATTCTGAAATTACTATATCAATGACTAAAAAATGCAGCCATATTTCTATTAGTTTAACATTCCCACCCCCCACTTTTATGTTATCAAGAATATGAAAACTTAGGAAAAATATTTTAATTGTACATTTTATTGTACATTTAGAACAGATATAAAATTTGCGATTAATCACGAGTTAACTATTGAAATCATGTGATTAATTATGATTAAAAATTGTAATCGCCTAACACCCCTAGTTTTTATATTAAACAAAAAAAACATTTTTATTGTACATTTAGAACAGATATAAAATTTGCGATTAATCACGAGTTAACTATTGAAGTCATGTGATTAATTATGATTAAAAATTTTAATCACCTGACACCCCTAGTTTTTATATATAAAAAAAAACAGTACAAAATGGCTGGCGAAAGTATAATATGTCATTATATTAGTATACTGCATGTCCGGTGGGATACATGTGGTGATCTATGACCATACATTTCTACTTTCCCGTTGATGCACACATTCCAATACAGAATGCATCTTGGAGGAGCAATACATGCGCAAGCCATAGCAGGGAATTTGGTCAAACACAAGAGCTCGGAAGCCGCAAAGGCGTTCAGGTAAAGCGGGCGAGGGAGGCACCTTGCAGTGTATTTGTGCTGAACAATCGATTGCAGGGAGCCTAGCAGCAGGGTGATTAATCATTCCACGATTCAGGGGAATATTAAAGTAGCTCGTTCCTCCCGCAACAACAAGATCGATGCAAGATATTGTTGTGGGCCGGAGGAGTGTCAAAATGTGGCATTTAATAGCTGGATAGGTCAAAGCGAAGCTTGGGGTGGGGGAGGGGGGAGCAGGATATTGCAACCAATGCGGATGTTCCGCTCCGCTTACCTGGTAGTGGTTATAAGAGTTTCTGGGTTTAAATTCCCAGGTAAAGGTGGTTGATGATGGCCTCTGAGGGAATCAGTGAGTGTAAAAAGCCATCAACATACATCCATACACAATATATACCTGTGTATATATACGTGTATATTTATGCATTCTAAGTAAGCTAGCTTGGATTAGCATGCGTATTTTGCCCGTAAAAGATATCAGCAAGCTGCCAAAGACGCACCAAGCAAGCACATAGGATCGATAGATATCGAGGTCAATAATGGAAAAGTGATGACAGCGGGAAAATAGTGAGGAATAAAAGGAGAAAGGGCGGAGAGTTAAACATGAGGAAAGGTGGGGGCATACCTGACAGATAATGTTGTCATAGTACGCCAGGTTGTGAGTGTGAGCTTGGGGCGCGGGCGTAGGGGAATCGCACAGTTTCCTTACGTTTGGCTGCGAGCCGTCGGCCGTGGTGGAAACGGAGAGGCCGTCCGTCTGTGGCTCCGTGCTCTGCGGACGGTACTTACTGAAGGGGAAAATCAGAGATGTCGCCAGTTATATCCACGTAGATTCGAACCTAGGACCTCTTCAATGTGAGACAGAACGATGAACACTTTAAGTTCTTTATTTTTAGTTAGTAAATATTAGTATCATTTAACACTGATTTGACACAAATAACGCACCTTCGATAATACTCAAAAATATACATCTCACAAAAGTGAGTACACCCCTCACATATCTGCAGATATGGAATTATATCTTTTCATGCTGTATAAATGACATTTTGACACAATGAAAAGAAATCAGTGTACAGCTTACATACCCGTAACCGTGAATTTATTGTTCCCTCAAAATAGCTCAAATTACAGCCATTAATGGCTAAACCCTTGGCAACAAAAGTGAGTACACCCCTAAGTGAAAATGTCCAAATTGAGCACAGTTGGTCATTTGATACTTTATATACATTTAAAATTTAATTTTATGCCTTAAAACAGATCGGTCTTATCGATATCTTTTTTTTTTTATTATATATATATGTTATCTTTTTTTTTTTAATCAAAATGGGTGCAGTAAAGTATATAATTGACCGTATACATTCATTTTTACTCTTTGCTTTTACTTTACAATTAATTGTATTTTAACGTTTGTACTTTGTTTTTTACTTTTACTTAAGTAAAGGAGATGACTCAGCATTTCTACTTTTAGCAGAGTATTTTTTTTTTTCTTTCGACTTAAATACAGTACGTGAGTACTTTTTAAACGGAGAGACAAAATCAATTGAGAATAGACTTTTGTTACAATTTCTGAAATAGTCTAAGTCAGGGGTGTCAAACTCGTTTAAATTCAGGGGCCACATTCACCCATATAATATTTCCTGTTTTTTTGGGGGCGGGGGGGGGGTCAAATAATTACAAGTACATTCTGAAAATATTTGAATTCATTACCTTATTGCAGAGTAAAATAATAATAATAATATATATTATATATATATATATATGTGTGTTTTAAAAAAGAGTAAAATCGTTGTATCAAATCCTGACTAAGCCCAATTTCAGAATGTCATTTAAGTACTTGTCAGTGCGCCCTCTAGTGGACACAATTCACAATAGCAATTTTGTGTTCCGTCCTCACGGGCCAGATTGGAACCCCTGGTGGGCCGGTTGTGGCCCGTGGGCCTTATGTTTGACAAACCTGGTCTAAGTTATCATAACGAAATAATAAAAAAATATTTTTGATTTTGAGTCATGGTACTGCAAAGGTTCAATCAATGCAACTGGACTCTTCCAGTTTGTTGCAAAAAAATTTTTTGCTTGTTTTTTACGAAAACATAGTAAACAAACCCACACCTGCGTTTGCGAAGCCGCTTGTTCTCGTTCTTGAGGCGGTGCAGCCTCTTGGCGAAGAACACCACGATCATGAAGAGGAGGAGGATGGCCGCGGAGGCCACGCCCACCACCACACTCATCACCTGGAACTCCGTGATGGCCCAGTCGCAACGCGTGCCTTTGTTCCAGATGTAGTCCTGCACATTGCACCTGGGATGCACAGTCGAAAACCCAATGAGGGAAGACGTTCATAATGTTGATACGGGAGTGTGCCTGCACGTGATTGGGCAGCAGTAGCTCGGACCCGTGAGTTGCTTAGTTTGGTTGAAGTGTGCAGCAACAGCGTCCGACATATTTTTAGCATGAGAAGAGGCTGATGCTGTCCTGAGGTCTGTCTGCCAAAGCTGGGATTCTCCCTGCAGCCGAACCCTTAATGAGCTCAAAGGATCAGTGTGTGTGTGTGTGTGTGTGTGCGTGCAACAGATTCAATGTGCAGTTGCAAACATGCTCACCAGCACATTATGCTGTGTTTTTTTTTTTTTCTGGTAGCAGCTCATTAGTTCTTCATGAGTCCGATCTTGTGATGCACTTGAATATAGTTGTTATGTCCTACTTTAAAAACAACAACATAATAGACATTGAAACAGTTAAAACATTGATCGTATTCTTACTTTTGCCACTGAATTGCATTCGTCAGTTAGGGTGCGGATATTGCATGTAGCGTAAATAAAACTCGTGATGGCAAAATTCGGAACGGCTTGCTTACTGGCACTTTGACACGTTTGCTTGTGTAATTTGGCATGCACTCCACGGCCCAACAATTTTCCAAAATTGCCTATAATACGTCCCCTTTAATGAATCTGTTTGTGAATAATGTCAAGGTTATTATAGTCAATGAAAACTAGTGAAATAACTAAAAAAATTAAAAAAAGAAAGAAGTCATTCATCAAATAGTATACAAATGAGAGTACTTAAAAAATAACTATTTAATATTTATAAAAATTTAACTAGGTATGATTATAGCAAAAAAAATGAAATTAATAAAAGTAAGCTTTTATGGTTGATTTTAAATGTATTTATTTCAATATACTGCACAGCCGTAGACATAAAGGAAGATCAAACAGTCATACGTAAATTGTAGGGATGGGCGAGTACCAATACCAGGTATCAGTATTGGGCCGGTTCCCGGCCTTATTTCTATGTATTGGTACTTGCGACGGCGATTCCAGTATCGGCCACCCTGTGGCCATTCTACGATCAGGGACTAGAAATTAGAATAGAAGACAGTCATTAATTTCATGTAATTTTCAAGAAAAATGCCACAGTATTTGAGATATAGAGGTCTGTTGTTGTTGTTTTTTTTTTAAAATACATTTTCTTTTCTTTTTTACTAGCACTAGTGGAATCGGTATTATTATCGGTGACTACGCAAGAGTTGAGTACTGTATTGGTATCAAACATCGCTACTTTATTGCCCTTTTTTCCCCATCCTGCACTCAACAATTACTCCATATATATATATATATATATATATATATATATATATATATATATACACACACACACACATATATATATATATATATATACACACACACACACATATATACATACACATACATATTAGGGGTGTGAATTGCGTAGTACCTGGCGATTCAATTCGTATCACGATTCGATTTGATACCGATTAATCTCGATGCGAATCTATAAATTGATTATTGCGATTATTATTTTTTTACTCAAATTTTGAAAAAACGAATCAGTCAACTTGTACATTACGCTTTAAGATTTGTATGAAAATGTATTTATCTGAAAATTTAGGCTTATAACTGAGCCACTGCATTTAACAAACAGGTCTGTTTCATGTTTGAACAGCACTGAAATCAAATAGTAAGGCTTTATGTTCCATTAATATAACATTCTTCCATACTTAATGTGTGAATCCTAACCCTAAGTAAGATGTTTTGTTGAAAATTCCCATTAAAAATTATGTTTAAAAATCGATTCGGCAGCATATCGAATCGATTCAAGATTTGCGCGCTGTAATATTGCGATATATTGCCAAATTGATTTTTTCTAACATTCCTAATATATATTTATATATAAATATATATATATATATATATATATATATAAACATTAAATAAAAAAATAACACTAAAACTAATGCTAACTAAACTAAAACGGGAAAAAAATAAGAAAAATTAACACAGTCTAAAATTAATCACAAATAACAGAATTTAACAAACAAAAATGAAAATGAAATAAAAACTAACTATAATGAAAACCCAAAACTTTTATGACCCTGGTGAGTGTTTGTTTGATTACTCAGCAGACACAACAAGATGAGCAAATCGTTCACCTCATGCAAGACGAGCACAGATGGTGCCATTTAAACAGCATTGAATGACCGTGTGTGTTTTGTTCCTTGCTCGCACCGTCGTCACCTGAGTGATACGCTTTGTGTCCGTGTCAGTGACAGCCTAGTGTATATATGCACGCACACACTTGATCTCCTGTCTTCAAAATGCATGCTTATCCTTTTTTGGTGACCCTGCTGATCTTCATGACACATTAATCCAGCCTTCTGTCACTATAAATATGACCTAATGGCGTCCTCAATCTTTTCTTTTGTTTTAGTGACTAGCCATATTGGAAATCCTCCCCCGGACTAGAAATTAAATTTAGGGAAGAGTCAACAATCCACCCCGATTTAGCCTAATGCTACATGTGTGCCATGTTGCACAGTTGTTGTTATCCATTTACCAAATATGGCCCAAAAAGGATGACTACGTAAAGATGAGCTTACTCCGTGGGAGCCGTGTAGCATTATGTCACCATAAGATTTTTTTTTTTTTCAACAATAACGACCATATTGGTCGTTTTACCGTGCACCAAAATATAACCGTATTGTAGTTAAACGAGCTTTATCGGCCATGTTGTATCAGCCATGTTAAATAGCGAAAAAGAGTCATGGGAATCGAACTCGGGTCATCTGGTCAGAAGACAAACGTTGATCTTACTGAGCGGGCCGGTAATGATCTTAGTGGTTTTTTTTGTTTTTTACTGTTCACAAGTATGTCAATTCGCCGTCACGGACTAATGGTTGGGGTTAGGATGACGTTTCACTTCACTTTCCTTTCTTTTCTTTGGTCCTTCCTCGGGTCTCCTGACGGCCTCACGACTCTGGCTGGAAGTGTTCGGTTTAGGTGAACGGTATGGGATTTTTTAATAGGTTTTAGGTGAACTAATGAATACACACACACTCACATACAAATTCTCACCCACATACAAAAAAAAAAAAAAAAGAGAGAGAGGAATGATGATGACATGTCAAATCGGTAAAATTACCGAATGAACAATACTGAGCTCTCCAGAAAAAGGAAAAATAAAGGATGACGTTTCAGGTTCCGGACCGGGTTTGAATCTTGCTTTTGGATTTTTGCGCTATTTAACATGGCCGATAGAGGTCGCTACACTTGGTCGTGATTTGGAACCTTTTCAAAACGACTTATGTGGTCGTATTCATTAAAGAACTGTCTCTTTTTTTATTTTACACACTAATGAGTGAAAATAATTATTTGTACATACATTTAAGTAAGCCTGTTTTGTTAAAAATGGATTGCTGCAATGCTTTGGTGCAAAGTGAACTAGTCAGCCGCGGAAATGACACAGCGACAATATGCAAATATGTGTTTGTGTTTTCTTACCTGCAGAAAGCTCCCACTCCTGCCACCACGGTGCACACGCCTTCATTGAAGCAGAAATTGGGTTCGACGTCACACTGAGATACACACATCCCGGGTCCCGAGCGCACGAAGCCCAGCCGGCACCCGTCGCTCCCCATGGCGCCGCCCAAGGTCAAGTCCTCATCATTGTCGGGTTCCGGCTGGGGCTGGGCAGGTAAGGCGGGCTTGTTCTCCACAGCGGGTTTCACAGTGACGGGACGTGCAGGGGCGCCGGCCAAGAGGGGGTTCTCATCCTCCATGTCGGCCGGGGGAGAAGGGGAGGGCTCGGGCTCTTGGGTGGGCGCGGATGCCGAGAGATCGTCGTCAGGGGACAGGTAGTCGTAAAAGTCCGACAGCGTCCAAGCTGTGGGGCTGCTTCCTTTTTGCTTCTGGGGTTTTGGAAGTTTAGCGCCGTCGTGATCGATATCAGACGGCATCAACTCCGGCGCCGGACTGTGGAACTCCACGGTGATGATGTCATCAGACAAGGGGTTCCCGGGCTGATCCGGCCCCGCTCCTCCAGCAGTGAGCTCCTCCCCGACGGGATCCGGGTCTAGATGGACGTGTTTATGGGAGCGGTGATGTTTGGAAAAAGTGGGGATCCCTGCTTCGATCAGGTGGTCTCTCTCTGCTGAGTCGTCGCTTAGCACCATCCTGGTATTCGAGGCTTCCCGGTTGATGGACGACTGGTTACGGTGATGATGACGCCTGGCCATCGAATGCCTCCCTGTCGATTCGAACCGAAAGACAAATGAGGTAGTTCTTTATGAAAGCGATCAGGCTCGAATAAATGCATAAGCAAATACATTTTTAAAAATTCATCTTTGACGTCTATAGCCGTCTTTGGCAGTGAATGTGTGTAGTCCACAAGGCTCTATCCTCTACCACCTTTGTTTTTTAATATTGTGTGAGAAGCAAGTATGTAAAATGCATTTGGCAAACCGTGATGACACAAGATCCACCAAGTATGTCGAAGTCTGTCTATTGAGGGCTCTGTAAGTGACTTTTAAAATATTGTACTGGAGCATGAAATAAGCTCAGTTTGTTTGTACCTGTTAGCGCTCCGTGATTGACTGGCAAGCAGTCTAGAGTGAAGTCTGCTTTTTGCCTGAAGTCAGCCGAAGTCTATCTATCCATTTTTCCATGTTATCAATTTGTCCTGAAAATCAACCAGGTTTGCCTCAAGACTTCCCCAGGCTAAGTGTCTGTCAGGAATCCGCATACAAATTCCTGTATGATTTTTTATATATTTTTTTAAATCACATTAATACAAACTCGGTCTATTCCAAAATGATGAGAAAACAGATCGTGGACCGCGCCAACAAATCCGTGCAGTTTGAAAGGTTCAAAGGTCAAGCGATTTACTGTAAATGACAGCCAAACACGAGTTCAAGACTGCAGTGTAATCAAAGTGTGACGACGCAGGATTAGACACACTGAATGACTGACTAATGTGCTCTGGTGACTGAACGAGGATTACATAGATTAGGATTTAGAACCATAGGTTAGAGGCCGCTTGTTTGGGTACGCACACAAAAAAATAAAACATCCACAGGGGTACAGAGACATGTAAATAGATGCTTATTAGCTTATTATATGGTGTATGAGAAATGTGCATGAGTGTAGACTGAATTGCATTAAACCTTTTTTATTGTATTTTTAAAAAAAAAAAATTAATGCTACATTTGTCTCGAAGAAGTTATGGTAATATTTGGCTGGCCAACGCCAACCAAGCAACAGGAATATTTAGCCGGGAAGCGTTAGCCGGCTAATGGAGTGCTAGTATCAAACGATGAGGGAGTTTTGTAACTCGGACGCCAGAGCTGAGAGACCAGCTAGCATAGTGCTAGCTAGGAGGAAGCTAGTAGCAACGGAGAGGAACAGACATCATTTGTTCTGCTGTTGAGTTGGGTTGGGTTAAAGTAAGGTATTTTAAACTAAAAAGGTTAACCTGCTGGTATGTGCTACTACGATATGTTGAAATGAGAGAAGTGAATATGGCTTTGTAAACATCAAGATAAAAAGTTATATTACTGCACTCCATTCATCATTTTGATCAAGTTTGATTTTTCATTTGTTGGACTATGATGTGTTTTTCAGCTCAAGTACATTGCGTAACTCATTGGAACTGATTCTGTCATTCAGTTGCTAATGCTAATTGGAATTTTGATTTTTAATCCTTGTCCATGCTTACCCGTTAACAAAATTAAACTTTCACAGCCAGCGAGTTGGGTGGAACTAGTGTTAGATTGCGATAATGTTCCCGGTTGATTGAATTTCAAGGAGACACTTCTACACAATCTCCCGCACATTACGGGCCAAACTCAATTGAGCACTTGGCTGGACATCCGTCTGTCCGTCCGTCTGTCCGTCTATCCGCGTCCATTGAGATTGCAGCTCATTGTCAGGCACACCATTCAGCGCCGATGTTAAGTCCAAACCGAATGTGCCCGAAGGCACGAAACCTTAGCGGTGGCCGAGGAAGCATGAGAGTCGCACACACACACACACACACACACACACACACACACACACACACACACACACACACACATCTACACGCGCACACACACACAGAGCGCAGTTGCCATGGTGAGATGCAAAGAGGTGGCAGGTTGAAAGGAGGAGAGAAGCGAGGGTGCAGTCGCGGAAACAGAGAATCCAGTGTTTGCTGCTGCTGCTCTTGTTTTTTAATCAATCAGCCAGACTCACTCTAAGTGATGCCTGCCAACTTCAGCTCTGGAGAGAGAGGAGGAAAAAAAAAAAAAAAAAAAAGCAAGGTAGAGTCAAAGTCTTTGAGAGACACCGAAACTGATGACGATTGACTCAAACTATTTCTTTTGAAGATGGTATTTGCCAATCTGGTCTGCGTTGGGGCTCAAACGTCGCATCCTGTTTAGCAGCTGGCAGTCGTGGCCGTTCGCAAGCGCTAAATGGAACATGGACAGATTACAAGAGCAAGAGGAGCAAATTGAATGCACAAGTCGCCGCTGCTTCACAAATGGATTCCTTCCTTTGAAATGGCGTGGTTTGTGCCTTTAACTGCCACTCCGATTCACCGTCTCTTGTCACCATGGTAACAAGTTTGACTAGAGGTGGCTGTCCTCTTGTACACTCCCAGACGCCATCGCTAATAGCCAGGAGGGCGCAATGTCAGAAGGTTGAGAGTTTTTGTGGCGGAGGATCCAAGTGCAAGACAGCAAGGAGTCTATTTATTTATTTATTATTATTATTATTATTAAAAAAAAAAAATTAAGACCTTAAAGTCTAAATACGCATAACATACACAGACACAGACTGACAAAGAGCTGATTGGTAGACACAAGGGACCGGGATGACGAGAACAGGTGTGTGTGTGTGTGTGTGTGGGTGGGGGGGGGGGGGTGTTGAGACAAGATGTAACAAAATGGACACAGGGAAAACGTAACAAAAATACAGATCATGACACATAGTGGCAATTAATGGACGTTATCCTTTCTGAACAGCGCAATAGTGTCAATAGACTTGTGGAATTGATTGTCGATAGAAGCAACTAAGCAAAATGGAGCATAACCAATAGAGGTGCCTCATTCCTAACACACTTTCCTGAAAATAATCTGGCATGATTATATAGTTGTTTTTAAAGAGGAAGTCAACCGTAAACATTTCTTGACAATAATATGAGGGTTAGGGTTATGAATATTACATTTGTGGGTTATAAAGCCAAACCTAGACTTTTTATCCATCTGAGGGGGCGGCCATTTTGCCACTTGCTGTCGACTGAAGATGACATCACAGTCGCGCAGGGCTCAGGCAAAGACCAATCACAGCTCACTTGTTTTCTTAAGCTGAACTGTGATTGGTTGATACCTGAGCCCTGAGCAACTGTGATGTCATCTTCAGTCGACAGCAAGTGGCAAAATGGCCGCCCCCTCAGATGGATAAAAAGTCTAGGTTTGGCTTTATAACCCACAAATGTAATATTCATCAAAATACCTTATTTAGACTAGTGGGGCTGCAAAGAACATATTGTTGTCAAGAATTGTTTTTTTTTTTTTTGGGGTTGATTTGAATTCAATTCTTGATATTTAATGCCCCTATTCTCAAATCAATTATTATTATTTTTAATGGTATTTTGGCATTTGGCTCATCTGAGCTAGTTTAGGAGCAAGTGGTTAACACATCTGACATAAATTCTGGGTTCAGAGCACAGCTTGCATGAGATTTCTCTAGCTACTTTCAATTCCGAATGAGCAGTAGTATGTAAATATTTTTTTTATACATGCTTTTATCGCTAATAGACTCAATTATTGCAACCGTCTTCCAGTCAGCCGTAGAATACATTTTAAAATGATGCTACTGGTCTATAAATGACAGAACGACTTTGGCCCTGAATACATTAAAGAAATGCTGATGGAATATAAACCCAGCGGGGCTCTGTGCTCAGCAGACTCGGGTCAATTAGTGGAAGCCAGAGTTCAAAGCAAACATGGTGCATCAGCACTTAGCTGTTATGCTGCATGCAAATGGGATAACGGAAGTTACCTACCCGTCTAGCAGAACAGCATTTAAATGTTCCGCCCTGTCACTATATGTCAATAACGTGGATAGAAGAATTCCGATTTTTGGACCATTTAAGTGAAATGTGATCATTTCTCACGTATAAACCACAGCGCACTAGTTTTGAAATCACTGATGCTGTCTACCTAATTGACTAGTTTTAATAGCAATAATTTGTGTCAGCCATGGGAGATGCTCGCTGCTATTTTTGTGACACTTCACATGCTTTGCGGGGACACAAAGGCAGATGGGACCCCGCAGTGCGAATTCACGCACACACGAGAAACACAAGATGGTAGTCTGGATTGTTGCCACCATTAAAGATGACTTTGTATGCAAGTGTGTAAAATTGGCGAAAGCGGACTGGCTGGCTCTTTGTTTTAAAATACTGAAGTTAGCGTGACACTAATATGACCTAAATGTTTATTGTTTCCATTAGCTCTAAAATAAGTAACTCTTTTACTCGTTTTAATGTCATTTTCAGCTGCCACTTCTCATCTTCCCCGAATGCCCGTTGTAGCATGAACATATATGACACCGCACGCATTATGTGTGTTTATTGGTCATGATGCTGCAGGGTTAACATTCAAGTGAGAAAAAAAAAGGGTGGGGGGTAGGGATGCTCGTGCACGTGAACCCCTGCGACCCTCGACGTGCACGAGCCGCCTGTTGCTGGGCAGCGGCTGCAAGCTAATTTTCTCCCCCCCCCCCCCCCCCCCCCTCTCCGATTAACACTTTCATTCCCATTACTACGCCCCCCTCCGTGTCTCAAGAGATGCAAATGAGACGGGTCGGTTACCTCCATGAAAATCTGCAGGAATTGGAATCGCGCTACTAATTGGCCTTGCCCACATGTGCACAATGTCTGCATGTGGATGACGTCATAACGAACGCTAAAAATCAACATGCCATCATTTTGTTTTTAAAATCATGACAACCTGTTACATTAATTTATTTTGTGCCCCCAAAAAATCTCACCACACTTGTCAATTGCGCTAAATGAAGTCATTTCTCATCCATTACGAGCAAACTTACCCCTTTCCCACCCAACCCAAGACATGCTGCAGGTGCAACGTAATTCACGCAAGAGTGCTTGCATGCATGCCACACACACACACTCACGCACACTCACACTCGCCTGGGTGTGACACGTTTTCGTGCATTTCTGCGGTGGCCCTTACCGTGAGCGGACAGCGGGATTAGAACCATGGAGATGGCGAGAAGGACCTGCCAGGTCCACACGCGGCTGTCACCGTCGCTGCGCGCCATGCCGGCCGTAGACGACACGCAGGCTTCTTCCTCTGACGATCCGATGCTCAACTCCGCTCTGATCCTTGTCTTCAGATAGTGCGCGGCAATACACTGGCGTCATTCAACAGCTTTGGTTCGGGTCCATCGCGTGCGTGCCGAGTGGCCGGTCCACTTTTCCGTACGCACCTTTGGCGCCCCACCAACGCGTCTTTATAGTGAATACTGGCTGCAGTGTAGTAGTAGTAGTAAATGCGCGCGCCTGCGGATGGACGGAGTCTCTGCGGAATGGTGTTTAATGAGCCGGGTGCGTTCGGAGACGAGAGAGCCGGCAGTCCTCCGCCTCCGTGCGTGTCAAAGTGGCTGCGCGTGCACGACGTGCAGAGAATTGGTCCGTCGGACTCAGTCAGCGCGGTCTGCGAGATGCAAAAGCTTGCGCGCGGGGGTAATCCTCTTACTGTTTTATTGTGCGAAAGGCACCAGACAATAGCATCTGCTCTTGAATTACCTCGTAGGGACTTTGAAGTAGGGACCGGGGGAAGGCAGTGCCCAACTGCTCCCAGCAGATGGCGCTGTGGTTTTGAGATTTTTTTTGTAGTAGCATTGAAATGTATATTTGTATAAAAATACAAAAAAACTTAAATAAGTTCAGATATGTCGTCAATAAGCATTGGCTCCACCCCACATTTTTTTTTTTAAATATACTTAAAATGTATCATTAAAAACAGAAACCAATAGGCTATATCGTCAATTCTGCTCCATTTGTTGACTTCCAATTTCCCAAGCCTCATTTTGTCATTGGAAATAATGTTAATTCGCTGGTTCTAGGCTTCAACTGTGGCCATCAAAACCGTTACAAGAATACAGATTTTGTTTTTAAATTAACATTAAAAATAAACATTACAACATTGTAACAATTTTACATTCTGATACCTATATGGAAGTGCATTGCATTAACGTGGAGAAAAAAAAACTACTACTGTATAAGGGGGAATTATTATTTATTTTTACAAAAAAAAACTGAAAATAATTCATCTAAAAAAAAGGGAAAAAAACAAAAAATGAAAAAATTATTCCTTAAAATAAAAAAATATTTTTCATGAAACAAAAAAATCATTTTAAAACATAAACAAAACAGAAAAAAACATTTTAGTTTTTGAAGTGAATGCAATACACTTCTGTAAGTCATGAAGACAATTCAACGTCTGTATGATAAAGCTAAACTTTTTATGCATGTTATGTAACGCCTCAACAAATAATTTGCTCATGCCAAAACATAGTTGCTGTAAAATTTACAGTATTTGACCGCTAATTATACAGCAAATTACTATACTTCGTTTTTACCCACAATGCACTTTGTTGTTCCATAATGCATTGCCGTATACATTTAAATACTGTCAAATAATTTTTTTTTTAAAAAAACAAGATAATGCTGTAATTTTTTACAAAAATGTGTTTCAATGTAACAGTAAGCACATTTTTCAACATTAACACGCATTCAAATATCGGAAAATAAAAACCTGTACCTAAAGATTAATTTCAAATGTATTTTATATTAAAATTAAATTAAAATTGTAATTGTACCTAAATAAATATTTGAAAACAAACACCATAAACAATTAAATTCAAATTCATAGTACTTGAAAGTTAAATACAACTGAATTTAAACATTCTTTATTAGATTTTTTAAAATATTTTTTTTGTTTGCATTTCAGATTTTTTTTTTTACCTCTACCACTAGAGGGAGCTCATGTACAAGAAGTGATGTTTTGAAAAGCACGGTTTCAAATCACAGATGTCAAACTGGAGGGCCAAATCCGGCTAATCTATCGTTTGACATTCACATGTTTACATTGTACTTAAGTAGTTCGTAAACCACCAAATTTACACATGCACACATATTGCTCACCGTCACAGTGATTACATTTAACTCATTCACTGCCATTGACGGCTATAAATGTCAAAAATTCATTTGAACTATTTCTATTAGTTTAACATTTTTTTCCCCACTTTTGTTAACAAGAGTATTAAAACCTATTTTTTTTGGGGGGGGGGGGGGGCTGTACATTTAGAACAGATATAAAAATTTTAATAATCTTTTCTTCTTTTTTTTTATTAGGGGCATCAGACATTTTTTAATTGTAATTAATTACATGACTTCACTAGTTAACTCACGATTAATCACAATTTTTTTTATCTGTTCTAAATGTACAGTAAAAAATGTTCTAGGTTTTCATACTCTTGTTAACAAAAGTAGAACAAAAATGTGAAACTAATAAATAGTTCAAATGAATTTTTGACGTCTATAGCCGTCAATGGCAGTGAATGAGTTAATTATACTGTACAAAATTATACACAAAATGTTGAAAATAGCTGCAGACATATAATGGCTGCTGTGGCTATGAGTCAAATATGTTTCTCCCTCTTCCAAATGAACAAATTGCAATCCAATTCCCTAATTGGGAAGCAATTGATCCAAACCCCTCGGAGTGGAGTGGCCCACTTTTCACCATCAATTACGATCAAACGCACTCGAGTCGAAACTCAAATAACTGTTCCGTTTCATGACAAGAGCCTGGCAAAAGGAGAGATGGCATTCCGATATGAGCAAGCAAAGCTGCAGAGAGAGTGGTTGGTGGTGACGGCGAAAAAGAAAAATGTTCACGGATGCTCTGCCAAACAGAGCAGAACCAAATTGCTTCCGCGACACACACATGCACGCACAAGATTTACACACGGAAAAAGCGAATCATATCATACGTACACACAAGCACAGTCGTCCTATATTAGCAACATTTTCCACCCAAGACTTTTTTTCTCTCAATATTTTGCGTTTCTATCATGCTGGTTGACCAGATGGATCCAACCGAGAACTAGAAAGGAACTATACTACATCTCATTTGATGCCAGGCTATGTCGGGTATTTCATCCTGTTCCCGTGATAAACAGGAAGGGATGGCAGGATGTCCAAATCCCCCCCACCCTTGTCCATGTTACAGCATCAGAGGAAGCGGAGACTTTGTTATTGCGTGCTTACATACCTGCTCGCTTATCTTCCTCTTCCACTGTTCGGATTCTCACAGACAAGTTCAACAGAAACCTCTTTTACTTTTAGTGCTAAAAACTGAAAGAAAAGAGCTGACTTGGTCCAACATTTATTTGTTTATAAATTCAATTCTGCACAGAATTTGTCATTTACCCTGAGACCAGTGGCATGTAAAGTTGTGGTGGGGCGGGCATCATCCTCATATCACCAGAGTGTAGGAAATATCAGACAAAACCGCTCAGTCGCAAGCGTGATACTTACACTAGTGATAGGCGAGTATTGAGACCAGGCCTTATTTCAAGGTATCGATACTTGCGACGGTGGCCGATGCTTGCTCCCTTGTGGCTGTTTTATGATCAAGAACATAAGGCACACATATTTGTCAGATGCCTATTAATTAACATTTTTTTAAATTTTATATATATATTAGGGGTGTTAAAAAAATAAATTCAGCAACATATCGCGATATTACAGCGCACAATTCTCGTATCGATTCAATATGCAGCCGAATCGAATTTTAAAGCTCAATTTTTGGTGGAAATATTCAACAAAATGTCATCATTAGAATTAGGGTTCACATTTTAAGCATGTAACAATGTTATATTAATGGAACATTAAGCCTTAAAATTTGATTTCAATGCCGTTTAAACATGAAACAGATTGCAACCTGTTTGTTAAATACAGTGGACCACAGATATAAGCCTGAAGTAGATTTTCATACAAATCTTACAGTGTACATGTACAAGTTTACTGATAAGTATTTTCTAAATTTGAGTATAAAAAAATTGCAATAATTGACTTAAAGATTCGTATCGGAATTAATCAGTATCAAATCGAATCGTCGAATCGCAAGCTACTAGGCAATTCACACCCCTAATATGTGTGTGTGTTATGTTTTCCGTCATTAAAAAATATTCAGAAAACTGAAGGAAAAAAAATTATCCCAAGTTTCCTTTCTCTTCAGTTATTTATAGAATCTTGCCATTTTGGACTTTTGATAATTGAGGCGATTTGGATAATCTGAGTACCTTGTTTGTTTTGTTCTCTTGGAAAATGATTTTGTTTTGGAGTACATCCTGCAATTGTGCCCTCTATGCTGCCTAACTGCAACATTTAGGGCTTTAAAAGGTCATACAAATATTGCTTGGCGTTATTGTGGTTGTAAAAGCAAGTGTTTAGCACATTCTTAGCCATAACTGTTGTTGTAGACACTTTATAATGATACAAATATAAATACATCTTATTTCTATTTTATCCTTAATTATATACAACCTTCGCATTTTTCAGCTATTGCCGGTTATGCTGTTGTTTTCTTACAATACTTAGTTTTGCCGTTTGTTAAATCAGCTTGAGCCATGCAACGGCATTTCACTAAAAAATTGTATACTGTATAAAATGACAGTAAAGAGTGTCCAAAGTCTACTGCAGTATCAGTTTCGGTTTGAATCTGGCACCGCCTCTCGTGTGAAGCCTGCAAACAAACCACTTGGCAGGAAGCAGTAGGCTGCACTTGAATACACACTTGAAACATTGGCGTGGCTAAACTCCTGAACTCTCAAGATGCCTCAGATATTGTAAGTACAGAAATACTACATTCAAATATTTGTATGTTAATAACTGCCACTAATTGTATTTAGGGGTGCCGTTAAGATAGTGAACGTGTTTATTCCAGAGGTTGTCGTTAACACAACTGTGACCGTGGTGATGCCATCTGCAACCGCAGTCGTATTGGTTGGTGGTGCTCTTATCGCACTAGGCATCGTCATCTACTACAGTATGTGATTCAAAATTCATCCAAATTTAAATATCTCCCTTGATGAACTACTTTGGTCACCCTTTGTTGTTTTTGCTCGTTTCAGGAAAAGAAATCCTTGCTATCTTGCAGGTAAATACTGTATGTTCTTGAGCATTAAAGTCTCTAATAACCAAATCAGTACAAAAGTATATTTAGCATTCGACTGAAAGTGTAATAAATTGACATACAGCTTCTTGTATTGCAAATGCCAGATATCCTCGTTGTGCGAAAATAGGATTTGTCATAAAATTTGGCTTTTTTTTTTCTTAAGTTATATTTTAAATATATTTTTGTTTTTACGTTGGATGTCAACAGGGTTCTAGACGACGAGAGGGAACACTGATGACTTGAGAATCTCCCCTCAGGACAATGCAGTGGAACAAAGATGGCACGCAACTACTTCACTTTCACTTTCGTAATTACTCAAGATTAGATTAGGTTGTTTTTTCCTGCTTTCAAAGCTATTGTCAATTGGTGAATAGCGTGACTGCATGGAGGGTGATGTGACAAGTCGTAACAAGTCAAATAAAAAAATGTGAAAAGCAAAAACGCCCTCTCAGCCTGATTCTGTGACTCAGACAGGACGACGAGCCCGTAACTTATAAAACAACTTTAATGAGTCGAGATAAATCTGAAGATTCCTCAACTGGTAAACACAAATGCAGTGCTTTGTGAAAGTATTAGCCCCCTTGAACTTTTTTTTATTTATTTTTTTATCGTTTGCTGTATTTAAGGCTTCGAACAAAGATATAAAAAAAAATGTTTTTCATTTTTGCACCAAATGAGACACAATTGTGGCCGGCAGTTTTGCACAGGGTTCTGCGGTTTCCTCTTACATTACAAAGACTTTCACAGTAGGCTAACTGAACACTCTAAATTGTCCATAGGTCTGATTGTGATTGTTCGGCACTGTGTGCCCTGGATTGGCTGGCGACCAGTTCAGGGTGTACCCCGCCTACCGCCTGAAACCGGCTGGGATAGGCTCCAGTAGCCCCGCAGCCGTTGTGAGGAATAAGCGGGTGAGAAAATGGAATGGGACATAATAGTGAAGTGGAATGCAATTTATACAACAGTTTTATTATTATTTTACAATTAAATAACTTAAAAATAAACTGTGTGAAATTATCCACCCCCTTTTCTCTCAGTGCAGCCAACTGACTCCAGAAGTTCCCTGATGATTTCTGAATGATCCAAAGTTGACCTAAATGACTAATGATGATAGAGCCCACCTGTGTGTTGTAAACTAAATAGCTTATAATTGTCATTCCACTTTGTGTCAATTCTTCACAATTTTTTTTAAATTTATATTCATGGTTGAAGCCTGAAACGTGACAAAAGGTCAAAAGAGATCAAGGGGTGCGAACACTTCTGCAAGGCACAGTATTTCACAGACTTTTCAATTCATCTGGATGAGCAACTCCGCAAACAAACACGCGCGCGCGTACGGCGTCTGTCCGTTCAGCTGTGACCAGATGCCGGGAGTCCGGGCTGAGCGGCTGTCATGGCGTCGGGCTGCGAGGGCGGATCTGGAACGGCGAAAGAAAGCGATTCAGGCGTTGCTGGAGGTTAACGGCGGTTAGAACCCGTGGCACAAAGTCACGAATGCTCACACATGCCATTGGGTGCTCCGGGGTGGCGGGGGGCCATCGCCTGCATTTGCCCTCCACTCGGGGTCATCCGGTTCACCATGGACTGACCTAAGGCGACAATGGCTTCTGTTTAAACAGGTGTGTAGGCTAGTTTTTCCTTTCTCCACAAATTCTCCATATACCGGAACCTGAATGCTGCATTGTGAATCCTGGCTGGGCCTGCTGCTCCCTCTGCTGGTGAATCTTCATCTCCGCTTGTTTGAGCTGCTCTGTATGGAAGGACTGCCTCTCTGTAAGAAGCTGCTGCCGTTGCTGCTCCAACTGCAGAATAGGAACATCTTAAAGACACAAATCCGATGGAGAAAATGCAGAACCGAAACCATGGGGAAATTTGGCAAATTCGCTCACAGCCTCTTTCTCGCGGTCCATGATGGTCTCCAGTTCTTCAAAGTGCCTCAGTTTGATCTCGAGCTTCTTCATTTGTGTCTCCACCAGCAAAGCCACAAGAGATTTCACCTTTCTCTCCTCAACCGCTGCCAAGTGCTGTGCGAAAGACCAGGTTTGACGCGCTAATGATTTTGCCAATGTGTCCTATATGCGTGCGTGAAATACATGATTGATATTTGCTATGCTATTCAAATGTATTTAAAAATGCTTCGGAATCCATTTGGTGTTGAAAATATTGCACATCTAATTTGCCAATGTTTACCTTGGCCTTAGTAGCGGCAGAGGCCAAAGCGGCCGCTGCCGCCGCGGTAACGGTGCTCTCCACAAGATCCAGCTCCATCACTGCTCCCCCCTCGTCCCCTTCTCCCTCCTGACGCTGCATGCCATCGTCCTCATGACCTGTGCCTGGAAAACGTCGGACTCTCTAGTACAAATCTTTGATCAAAATCGCTTTCAAGTACAGATATCGCACCGATGTGAATGATGTCGCTTTCTTCTGCGTTCTCTCTTTTGACTCCTCCCACCGAGTCAGCAAGGAGCCCGTCGGCATTGGCAGCGACCTATGTGAGGGAACGAAGAGGATCGACATCGGGGAGGTCAAATTAACATGGCTGCTTGCCTACCTGATGGGAACTGGCGTTCATCTGAATTTGTGAAGCGTCCATCGAGTCTGAGGGGTGAAAAGAAATGCGTTACATAGATATCAATGTACTTGGTTAAATTTTTTATTTTTATTTTTTTAAATTCTGGAGAGCTCAGTATTGTTCATTCGGTAATTTTACCGATTTGACATATCATCATTGCTCTCTTTTTTTTTTTCAAGGGTACTTGGTTAAATTGTACTTCAGTCTCACCGCTTAATTTCATTTGGTTGCAGGTTATTCCATTCAAAGACTCTTCCTGGACTTGCGAAAATTCCTCTGCACACAAATCCAATGTTTAGACGCAGCACAACGAGTTGAAAGAGTTCTCCCTCGTCTCCTCACCCAGTGCGGCCTTAGCGGCAGCTGAGGCGACCCGCGGATCCACCACGGATGCCAGGAAGGCCACAGTGCTCATCACGGGGTTCTCGGATTGGCTGAAGGGCACGGGCTGGTACGCCAGCGGGCCGAGGGAGGCGGACGAATCCTCCAGATACGGATCCTCTATGGGCAGACGGAGGAAGTGGAGGATGCAGTCGTCCTGCGTTCTGGAGCCGACGTGCTCGGAGACTTTATTCCAGTCGTCTCGATACACCTCCAAGGCCTGAGAAAAAAAAGTTGAAACCAAATATATACGACGGGAGGGACTGTTATATCACGATTCACAAAAATGGACTGAAATCTCACCTCTAACAACAAAAGCGTCTCTTGCTCGGTCCATTCCCGTCCTGCACAAGCGCCCTTTGTCTAAAATGCACGAGAAGAAACATCAGATGTTTAAAAAAAAAAAAGAGAGATGTTGATCAAATACGTAATTGCTTTCTGCTGTGGCGGAGACCTTTGGGTGTTTCTTGGCGTAAACGTCCATGCGCAATCCGAAATTCTGGCAATCGGAAGGCTTCTCTCGGCTCCTTTCTGGGAAGCACAACATGTGCTGTGATGCTGTCACCTGCAACAGTGAGTATAGATCGTTAGAATTGATCCAGGAAATGTAATATTAGCAACTGCGGGATCTTTTATAGATTAGAAAATATGCATAGAAAAAAGAAAATGTGCATTGAGGTCCCAAATATGCTGTACATGTGATTTTTTGCATGTACCTGTAGTGGTTTATGTTGTAACGGGGCCAGCCCAGTGGGCGTGTCTGCCAGGACGTTAAAATGAGGAGTGGGCGGCGGCCCCATGGGGAGCGGTCTGCTCTCTGCGTCCACCTGGTAGTTAACCAAGCCCCATTGCTCTAGAAAGGCATGCACCCTGAACACAAATGATCGCCAGAATCGTGTTGATGTACTTTAAAGAGCGCATAACATATTCTGTATGAAGACAATTTAATTTCACATATGTTTACCTTAAGATGGAACAAACGTCTCCGGTAAGACTGCGCCGGCAGGATGTTGAACTGAGGTATTCCTGGGGGTTGAGCCGATATGTGTCGACCATGAAATTACGGTAGGCCAAGAAGCTATCATGTACAAAAAAATAATTTACTTTCTGATTATATATATTTTTTTTTTTACAGTGTGACAGTTCAGTCAGTGTACGCCACTCACACTTCCGGTGATTTTGACTTGTTCTTTCCATTGAAGAATTCAGGGAGGGAGCGTTTTTCTATTGAGTGGATGCTGACAAAAAAAAAGACGAGTAAATACATTTAAATGGAATCAATCCCAAATCAAACGAATGTTATATTCCACATATTTCATCACCTGTTGTTATTGAACCAAGACGTGTAACTTGGTATGATGATGTGATGGGTTTGTTCAGTGATGTTGTCCTCTCCCTCTAATAGGCGAGGGATCTCCACTCTTCCCTCCTCATCCTCCTGGTTTAGAAATTAGAATCCACACGCAAACACATCAACTGGTTAACATTATGAAAACATCTAATTCCGATATTTGTGCTTACACAGAAAAAAAATAGGGATAGACTGATAATCGGCCCGGCCGATAATCGAACACGATATTCAGCATTTTATGAATATCGGCATCGGCCTCTTTTTATGTTTTGATGGCCGATATATTAAAAACTGTTATTTTTGCTCTGACTGGCGCTTTTCTCCTCCGTCTGCCTGTTGACTCCCTGTAGCATTGGCCCGTCCACAGCACTGATTGGTTGCTTGTGCAGTCAATAAGCAGCAATTAGCTGCTATTAGCTGGCGAGCTAACCTAATAGCCATTTTTTAGTGGCTATTTAACCTGGGGTTAGCGTGTGGGTGAACGGTTAGCCCGCGAGCTAACAGCTCGCGAATTAGCAGGTATTTAGAGTTAGCGTGCGGGTGAGTGGTTATCCCGATTTAGCGGCCATTAGCGCGCGAGCTAACTGGCTAGCTCGCAAATGAACAGCTAACCTAATAGCTGTTTATTTGCGAACAACAATAGCTGCTAATTCTAACGGCTCGCAAATTAGCAGCTATTTGGAGTTAGCGTGCGGGTGAATGGTTATTCCAAATTAGCAGCCATTAGCCCGCGAGCTAACCGGCTAGCTTGCCAATCAGCTATTAGGTTAGCTCGCGGGCTAACCTAATAGCCGTTTTTTTAGCGGCTATTTGGGAGTTATCCCGGGGTTAGCGTGAGGGTGAACGGTTAGCCCGCGAGCTAACAGTTAGCCCGCAAATTAGCTGCTATTTGGGAGTTAGTGTGCGGAAGCCACATTATAGTTGGTGCAAAAGCTGATGGCAAACAAAAAAACTTTAACATGTTGCATATCTGCAAAAGCTGTTAAATAAACATGTCCTTGAAGGCATTTAAGCAGTCAAGTGCTGGAGTTTTTATTATTATTTTATTATTAAACATTTTGACACCAACTTTTTTTTCTTTCTGCAAATGTATATCGGCTTCTCCCTGACTACCGATAATTGCAAACCGAATCGTATCGTCCCTGAAAAAAAAAGCATATTGGTCTATCTCTAGAAAAAAAAAAGAATGCAATATGTATTTTAATAGCAATCAGGATTACCCTTCCTGGGAAATCGTCTTCCTGGTCATCTAAGAGAGAAATAGATCAGAGGATGAGAATTTATGGTGCAAACAGAAAACAATTCTTGAGAGCAATTGCTAAATTCTTGGCAATAGTCCAATGTAAATATTCAGTAATTTATCATAAGTGGCACATTTACCCAGGTCAGCCATGATACCTCCTTTGACAGGCGCGTTCTCACTGTCCTTTTTAAAGTTGACTGCAAAGGACAGAATAACAATACAGTCAAATACGCACAAATGTGGGATTTAATTCACAAATATGGATAGTACACAATGCATTGTTAGCTCTGTTCATACTATCATGACTTCTGTGATGACCAAAAAAGATTTCAAATGCAATTAAACAGTAAATAGTGATGTGAATTTTCTTCTTAGTTCAAGATTTCTGCAGGTATCAGCAAGGCTAATTAAATGCTTTTTAATGTTTTTAATGCAACTTAAAAACAAATGTCATGCCTGTCGTACTGCATATAATACACACCCGCACACACATACAGTATACATACAAATATACGCGTATACGGTTTGTAAATTTATTGTCAGTTACATTTTTGTAATTAATCACACTTTATATCTGTTCTAAATGTACAACAAAATGTTTTTCCAATTTTTCATACAATACAAATTTGCTTTTCTCTTGTCAACCATTGATACAGTCATTTAAGAGTAAGTAATTTGAAGTTAAAAGGAGTGTAAAACATTGAGTCGTGCCTTTTTTTTAAGGTAATTTTCTGCCACTAGGTGGGATTAGTGTTTCATGTTGGACGTTGGTGACAGGAACATTATGTTTTTCTTTTCTAGTTCAGAGCAATTGGTATTGGGACAAGAAGCAACTCGTAGACTCCGGGCCATTTTGTTCATTGTAAATTACAACTTGTCACCAGTCGCCACAAATATTGATTTTTTTTTAATCACATTTCTTATTGCCAAATTGCATTATAGTGACACCTTTGCATAACGTTGTATATAAAATAAAGTATGAGCAACAATGTTTTTACATCAATTGTATTTACATTTTTTATGCCTTCTTGAATTGTATTAATTTTTTGTAATCTTGTTTAAGGCCTTTAATTTAGCAAAATCCATTTAATGACTTTTAATGCTTTTTATTGGCTCAAAAATCACTAATTACAACATGAACATAAAACTTGCTGTAGTTTACCAATCTTGGGTAATATGATCTCCTCCATGTTTGGAACAGGAGTGGGGTCCTCCATTTCTTTGGTCAAGTCCTCCTCTGGCTCTTCCTCCTGCTGGCCACGTCGCCTCCTTCATGTAAACATCCGCAAGTTAATCACTAAAATACACAACAACACCACCATACAGGATTACAGTTGAAATTTCGCATACCCCTTCTTTCCTTTCTTCCTGGCTTCAGAGGACAAGGGAGATGGAGAGCGTCTTCTCTTTTTAAAAGGAGTGGACTTCACGTCCTGACACACACGTGGAGAATAAGAAATTTCCTTTCACAGCGACGCAAACGTAATATAAAACAGACCTGGTCTTCTCGTAGTTGTGTACGCAGTCGAAAAATGACAGGCAAGTTCCCTTCATTCACACAATAGTCTTCCTCGTTCATCCACTCATTGAAAACGTCTGTGTCCAGAACAAAACCAGCGTGGACCTGGAGCCATATATAAATAGTTAGAATACTGTAAAAAGTGAGAACATTAAGCTAGCAAGCGTGCTCACCCGCCACGGTTTCTCTGGATGAGGAGGCTCCTCAACATCTGCACTGACATCACTCGAGGGCAACCAGCTGTCGTAACTAAAAAAAAGCAAAAAAAAAAAGCAAACAGTGAATGTTTTGTTTGATAATCGAATGCATGTTCACGTGTGCGCCCTAATACCTGTCAGGGTGCATCCCCCAATGCACCAGGATATGGCTTTGTTTTCGCAGGACAGGCCGAATCCATTCATCTGGGACGCAATTTTTTAAAAATTTTTATTCCATCCTCACTGTGAAATATTTATTACAAACAAATATTTGTACCCACCTTCCTCTGTGGATGAGGGAAAAGGATATATATGGTGACTGGCCAGGCTTCTGTCCACACTAAGTGTGCCCTGCATGGATGAATGCAAAGCCAGTACAATTGAGTTCATACAAGATGATCACAGAAGGCTAAAGAAAATCCTGACATTGTTCAAAACACTTTACCTGGTGCTTTGTAACGACACCACTAATTCTGCTAGCCAGCTCCTGATCCAGTGAAGGGTCCAGATAAACCACTGGATGTGACATACAGTTGTGCTGTTGTCACACATAAAAAAAAACATTCACATTCATTTCTTTTTTTTAGGAATTTCTGTGTAAGTGTGTCATTACCTGTAATAGTGCTCTTTCAATCATCTCAAACATTTCAACATTCCTTTCAGTCCTAGATGGATTTTGCAAGTCAAACCTTCTCCTGTCAAAACAGAGAATGAAGGTCCAGTAATTGATTATCACACATAAGCAAAGAGAGTTTGTTGCACACTCACCAGCCTTGCACAGCTTTGAACTCAAATGCAGAACCTAGGATATGACAGAGTCCACCTCCTGGTCGCAGGTTCATGAAGCACTGTGCCTAAAAAGTTAAATATGCCTTTCAGTTCAATACTTTTCTTGCCATCTTTTGTGGGGGGTTAAGATATTTTTCTAATGTAGATTAATATTTCTTATAAATGAAGAAAAGGTAAGAGTCTTACGGGTAGTTTGTTGCGGGCAGGGTTTGGAACTCGTCTGCCAAATGCATCCTCTTGAAACTGGAGGAGCTGCAGCGTCACGACAGCCAGTGCCTGACATGATGGAGCGTCCACCAACACAGACTACACAAAAGAGATTTGATGAATATGAGGTGGGTGTGCATTTACTCCAATATTCTTCACTCATAACTGTTAAAATTATTACGATCAACGATTGGTGTGATGCTAGATGAGATTTCAATGCAGATGTACAGTTTCAATTTTGTTTATTGCAAGAAAATGTAGATGCAAACGTCAACCCCTAAGGGATGTCTGTTTACAATCCGCAGGAAGGAGGTGGCTAGCTTTTTAGCTACAAGCTAACTACCTTTTTGTAGTACTTCCCGATCCACTGACGCACTAGCTCCAGCTGAGCCAAAGTATCAGGGCTCTCCCAGAACCAAACTGACGGACTGCTGTCTTTTTTCCGATGTGCGGCGAGCCCGGAGCTGGTCTGACTTGTCCCTGGAAAATCAACGTTCGTTGCTCCGGACATAGTGAGAATCAACACTGATTAATATGAATCGAAAGAACAAAACTGGCTAGCGCGCATGCTAGCTTAGGTGATCTCGCGTTCTCTCGCGAGATGACAGATTCTCACGCGTCAACGTAAAAAAAAAAGAGGAGAAATTCTTCTCTTTGTTCGCTAGAGGGCGATAATTTACGCGTAATAATGAACATCACCAGTCAAAACTAAGAAGAAGACATACAAGAAAAGGGAGAGGTATCAAAAATAAGGAAAATACATCGCAGGGAAAGAAATCAAGCTTAAAAGTAGACTAGATGAACAGCACTGGAGTTGCCATTCGTTTCAAGAAAGGCGTGAATTTTGGCCAGATTCAACCCCCGGAGTTAAAGGTACGGAATATTATTTGAGAAGGAAAAGGGAACAAAAGTTAGCGAGACTTTTGGCTCATAAAGCCTCCATTCTCGGAGGAGTACAGTATGAGCAACGATTGTAAACATTGCTGGGACACAAAGAAATGAAGTTGTGAATAACGTCGTTCATGAACAAATTTGGAAATACAGGGTGTCTACAGTACAAAGTCTCTTAAGATTTAAATGCAGTACCGTTGTGTGATGTGCCTTGTGCCTTTAATGGGAACTAAATGAGACAAATTTGTACATTTTGTACAAAACAAAATAAATCAATTTTTTTCTGGACATATCTCTTCCTTATTCTACGCTCAGGGACCCCTTCTACAATTGCCTGATAAGTTTCAGTTAAAAATATCTACCAATAAGATCATACGGGGGAAATTCTGAGGGGTTCCCCAAATCAGTCAAAATTACAGTGACGTTCCCTAAAAAGTTGACTTAAATGTTAATTTTTCATTTCAATTGAGTTATACAGGTTACAGGTCACATTAATGCTGGAAAAAGTTTTGATTTCTCTAGGTCTGTTTTTTTTAAATGTATATATATAATGTATATATACCACAAAAACGTGGCATCTGAACATGGTGTGTGTAGACTTTTTACATCCATGATGTTGGTATACTTTCAATCTTGTCTTTCCAGAGCCTGAGATCTCATGGGCGTTCATGGTCTTACTACCTTTGTGGAAGGAAACCGACATTTTCTTTTTGATGTAAAATTCAGAGACAGCCGCCTGCTTGTCGACGGCTGCAGTTTGTATTTCAATCTCTACTTGAAGCACGGTTTGGACCGTCGACATGGAGGCGATTATGACGCCTTTGCATCCGTGGTCCTTCAGTTCCTCTCCGCCTTGGAGGCCTGTAATATTGAGCTATTTGTGGTTCTGGATGGAGGTAATTCCAACTATTTAAGATCAGATTTTAAGCTCCATTGCTATTCCTGTGGTAATTGAGTTCTTATAGTTGCTTATAACTCTTTTCAGGGATTGACCCAAGCAACAAGAAGTTTGACACTCTGCAGCAGCGTCTGCAGTCCAGAATAAGGGAAGCAGAGAATCTCTCTCACGGCCGCAATGGCTCGGTTCTACCCATCCTTACAAGGCAGGTTTTCATTGAGGTCCTCAATCAGAAGAGGGTCTCGCTGGTTCAGTGTCTGGCCGAGGCTGACCTGGACATTGCCTGTTTGGCTCGCCAATGGAGATGTCCAGTTCTGAGCAATGACAGTGATTTTTTTATTTTTGACCTGCCAGGTAGGTATCAGACTTGCCTCAAAATAGGTACAGTGCCGTGAGACTGTATGTTCCCCTTCCTGATTTCTGATCGTTTTGTTTACCACACCCATGTGAAATCATGAGTTCATTGATGGGCAAGTACAATACAGGTACAGCCTTGTTCTTATTTCAAGATATCGGTACTCGGACGCCCTCTTGTGGCCGTTTTACAGTCAGGAACTAGAAATTAAAAAATATAAAATTGCCACTGATTTCATGCAATTTTAAGGAAAAATGCTATACTGGGAGATCTTTAGTTAAAATGATAGGTCATTGTTATTTTGGGGGCCTGGGTTCATATATCAAAAAGTAAAAGTGCTATCGGTATTGGTTACTAGTGGTATCGAACGTCCCTAGTTTTGAACAATACATGTTTATTGTTCTTCTGTAAAAGTGGCTTGTGACCAGCAAAACTGGTCCACGGGTCACAACAGAAGAGAATCAATGGGCTTGAATAGAAGACCAAAAATCCAGAAAAATGAGAAAGAGAAAGTTTGTCAGACATTAAAATTGGCTTAATAATCAAATATGTGATCAATGTAAAGGGCGGGGAAAATTAGACATCAGAAAGGGGCATTTACTCTTCACAGCCGCTGAATATATTTTATTTGATGATAAAGTGTATTTTGTCTCATTCTAGGTGGATACCTGCCTTTCCAGTTCTTCAACTGGACCAACCTCAACGGTAAAGCCTCTCACTGCTACATCCCAGCTCGCTGCTACACCACTGAGGGTCTCTGCCGTTTTTACGGGGGAATGAATCCGGAGTTACTTCCTCTCTGTGCCGTCCTGACTGGTAATGATTACGGCGCTCCAAAAGAAGCGGAAAGACTCTTCGCCATGATAGATAGAAGAACTGGCGGTAAATCGCCTTCTTCCCGTATTGACGTCCTGCTTCGATGGCTGTCGTCTTTCCCGAGTTCGGTGCAAGCTCTGGCGGAGGTAAGGAGGCTCGTGGGAGAAAACAGCGGTGATGGGCTCAGTTCACAGTTGAACAGACTTATGGAGGAATATCATCTCACCCCTGAAAGCCCGCTGGCTTGTTGGTTCGCAGACAATAAGGTTCCACAAGGGCATACTCAAACATTACCCGTGAGCTTGTCGGCGGCTGCGCCAGGAGGACATTTGGCTCCTTTAGTGATTGATGCTTTGGTTATGCGGCGGGTGCTCCTCCATTCACAGGTGGAGAACAGCAGGCAAGCAAGCAGCCACTGTTGCGCAACAGCTATACGCCAGGCCATATATGGGATATTACTCCTCGGCGGGAGGCAAATGCATCCTGCGCACGACAGGGGTGGGAGAGGTCAAAGGGGCCTAGCGCGCGGGGGACTTCAATTCCCTCATCCGAGCGCAAATGAAAGATTGAGCTTCGATCAAGCCACCCAGCAAGTCTCCGCCGCCCCCGTATGCGTGGAGGAGTTCGATCGGCTTAACAACAACTTAAAGAGAAACCAGGTGGAGGCGCAGCCGCTAAAATCACATTTCCACGTGGAGACCCTCAATGAGGTAACTATGAAAGATTGACACTATCTTTTTCCTGTGCGTAATAGCAGTCAATTTCAAATATACTAAAATTAATGCAACACTATTTTTTATATCTTTGTTTTTCTATCCATGCTAGCAATGCATTGAGACAGGCAGAACAAGTTAAATAATGGTTGCCATTCCTAACCTTCAACTGTAATTTGGGGGATGTGCAGTGTTGTTCTTAGCCCGGGAACTCTTAGTCATTCTTTTTTTTTTTGTCTCATTTTTTCCATTCCAAGGGGTTGCCAACTTTTTATAACCACTGTACAATTTGTCTTAGAGCTGATGGCAGTTGTGTCCTCCTCCTTTCAATTATCCAGGTCCCAGTAAGAGTTCGTCGTAACGCCCTTTTTGAAGTCTTGCGGGTCAATCCGTCCGCTTTGGCTCACGTCCCCGCCAACATGTTGCTGCCTGTCGCAGTGACAAGCTTCTGGCTGCAGGAGGCCGTACCGAAACCGTCACAGCTTCAGCTCCAGGCCTTGATCGTGGGAATGGTTTATGGGGAGCTGGTTTTGATGGAGCAGAATGGAGTCATAGACTACCAAATTCCCGGTTAGTGATACTTTGTGACCAATGTAATATTTGCCCCATATTATTATGAAAGCTGCTCTCCTTAATGATCTGTTTTGCGGTCCACGTTTCCAGTTCCGAAAGATAAACAGCACGAGCGCCTTTTGATTGGTCAGCTGGATCGAAATCGTTCGTCTTCGAGACAAATGGATATCGGTGGGGCGCACGGTTTCAGCCAATGGCAGGCCTGCCTCTGGAGTGCGCAGTGTTTGAATCAGCTACTGTTGATGCCACTGAATGAAGTCCGCCTCTTACAGTAAGAGAAAATATTTACATTTCCTGACCATTTGACCATCTCTAAACTTCTCAATGCACATTTAAAGATTATAGTGTGTTCCAGCTATCAACATGACCAACTATTTTTTTTCCCCATGTGATTTAATAACTGTGTGTTTCTATTAGTCTGTTCAGTGGTACGATGGTGCACGGCGTTCTCAACTATCTAAAAAAAGGTGAAACAGTAGATCATATGCTGCCCAAGTTTCCTTACGACATTTTCTCCATCCTGATGCACGCCGTGAAGAACTGCAGCGTCAAACCTCAACCGTCTGCCGTGAGAGGGGGCACGGGCCGAGGGGGCACGGGCCGAGGGGGCACGGGCCGAGGCGGCGAGCGGGGAAGAAGAGGGAGGGGAGCAGCGGGAGAAAGGAGAGGACGAGGAAGAGGACGAGGAAGGAGAGGGGTTGAGGGTGCAAGCAACCGCTTTGCTGTTTTAGAAATCAATGAGTAAGACTTACAAGTGACCAAATGGAGGAAAATACATTTCATGGTATTTCAGAAATGCTAAGAAGCAAGCAACTCTTGAGTTATTTATTCTTCAGTTTCAGCTTGTGCCTTTGATAGATTTCACTCCAAACTGTACAATTGCATAAAATAGGATCAATTTCTGTAATCGCATTCTTAATTAATATTTTTAACTGCTATGTTTTATCAAGTGGTGTATGTATTGCAATTCATCTATTAATGCTTGCTTACACTTTTTTTAAATTCACATTTTAATATGCAATGCCTACATTAAACATGATCATTTTTACACCTTTTTAACATTTTAACCACAGCAGACAAGCAATTAAAAGATAGTTGAAACTAATACTATTGAGTCATTCTCTTTAAGTCTGGTTATTGGGCCGTAGTGGCAGCACCATAACAGGAAGTTACAATCCCTGATGATAATAATAATAATTATTATTATATGTACATTTTGGGTAGATTTTGTACAGTAAATATAATATCCACATTCAGCACTATAAAACGTAACCTATTGTAATAATGTGCACAGAGTTGCATTTTCTACTTCAATGCAGTGTGTGTACACACCTGACTACAATAATAAAAAAAAAAAAGATAAGCAAAGATTTCAGGAGTCATATGACGCTGACGTCACGATGTGGAATGTGGACTCAATTGTTTGAAATCATTGACACGAAAACACATGGGAGACACACCAATGACAGAAAATGCTCCGTTGCCTCTGCACTTGCTGCTTCTCAAATGAAAATTCCGACAACGAGGTATGTGTTAAATTCCATGAACTCGCTGTAAGGAACGTAAGTTAGTTTGCTTGAGCTTCCAGAGAAACGCTACACTGCATAAGAACTCGTGAACTAATGTGTTATCTCCTAATTAGGCAATTCAATCATCTGACTAGCGCATGATAATTTGGGATAAATGACACTTGTAAACATTGGAACAGGCCAAATGATGTGCTTTTTGTATTCATTGAACAAAAAATAATAATTAAAACAAAGCTCGCCTATTGATAATTACGAGTTCACGTCACAAGCCCAAATGGCGGTCAACTCAACTCGGTCAAAATATTTGGACTTTGTATCGTTGTAATTTAATTTGTGAGGATTATTTTGATTTTAAAATGTGATGAATTGTAATTTCTCTACTATAACAATCTCCCTGGTTTGTATACTATAGTCACAGCCTCGCAGGCAACTATCAGAAATGCCCGTATATGTTCGGAATTGTCAATAATAGTATGTGGCGTCTTTATTGAACAGTTACTTAAAAAGTAGTGGCTAGCTATAATGCTTTGGAATGGGTGCGTCACATTTGTTGTTTGTCTGCTTCCTGACCACTGTGGATGTTCCCTTGAGCAAGGCACTGAGTATATTGCATTATCAGCGGCAGCCTCTCCTGCAGCCCAGTCTGCCTGAACTAAATGGAGCTGAATCTGCTAGGACAGCACGACCAGTACACAGTGGTATGTCATCCTTAACTCTGAATAATTGCGATGATGGGCACTTCCTGTTTAATGAATATGTCAACGTGCGGTTTTGTGATTCTTTGCTAGATGTGCAGCAAACCGGCAGATTAGTGATGAGGCGGGTAGGCGTGCCACAACTGGATTCGAGGTTTTCCGATGTGGCTGAGACCTTCAATGAGCTGCAAGAGCGTTATGAGTCCATGGTTCGACACGTTAGAAACCTGCAAAAGAATTGTGGCTGTACTCACAATGATCCTCTGAATATATCTGAATGTGTGGGCAAGATCGGAGAAGAACACAGTGAGTAGCTTTAAGGAGAAGTCAAATTCAATGAGGCCTTCTTTTTTTTTGTTCATCTTCCTGTTATTGGTCTTCAAGGAGATAAATTCAAGGTCTCGCTAAGGATGAAGGGCTACGACTTCTCACTCTCTGTGGTTCCCGTGGATTCAGATGGCGCAGATAATGAGACTTTGGTTCCTCCCGCTCTGCGAGTAGCTCAAGAAGAGCTGAAGTGCACTTCGGAGAACACCAAGGCCGCAGTATCAAAAGGTACCATCCTTCAAGAGCTGATTGGCTGGCTACTCCGGAGCAAGGTTAAAATTGCCGAACAGGTGAAGAAGGTCGCGGAGACTTACCAGGAGCAAGGAAGACTTCATGAGAATCTGGAAAAGAACATGAAGGAAGTAACAAGGGCAAAGGAGCTGTCAGTGGAATACAGACAACATGCTGAAGCAGTCCTTACCGAGGCAGCTCAGTTAGCAGGTGCTCTTCTATAGTTCTTTTATTTAAAAAAAAAAACACAGCCTCCATGGGAAACTCTATAGGCACACGTTCACACATAACATACACCATAATACTAACAATACTACCAGGCATATATTCTTTAATCTATGCAAATATATTTGCATAGGCACATGCACATTATTGATAGACATTTTTTCATACCTGTACTGATATTTTACTCTTGTATCACGTTTTTTAAAATAAACGGAGCAGATACTGTACATTGTTGACAAACCTGTAGTTAAATGTGTTTTTGTACTTCCACTAGTCAACGCCAGAGGGCAGGAGACACCCACACTTATTATGCAGCGAATACTGTACCTAGGTCAAGAGAAAATGTGTTATGGTTATTTTTAACATCCTCGTGTTTAAATATAATCAAGCATTAATACTCCCGCCCTGAAATAAAGAGAACATAACAGGATGTTGAGGGAGCAGAGCTTTTCTGATTATGTAGGACAAAGTCAAATGATTATACAAACGTTTAATCTCATATTACTGTGAAAGCCTACCCACAAATCATGAAGTGCTATTTGATAATTTAGTTTCTATTCATACTCTATTGTTCCTAAATTCATGGTCAAATTGCCATGCATCATTTAACAGCTGTAAACTCAATCGAATAGATTGTTTCCTGTAGCGAATGTTTTCATAACATTATACTTTTTATACAATTTGACGTACAATAGTTTCTTTTTTTAAGTATTTCATTGAATTACATCTGACTCAGTCAAGCGTCGAGAGAAAGCGCGGTTGACAGCTACAACCTAATATGATCGTGGAAATTACCAACGCAATAATTCGATTGGCTAAGAAATTTAGAGGGCGGAGCAACTTGACTTCCTACTCATCTGTCATTGGCCCACTCGTCCTTTTCTCCTTCCGTTGATTCTGAGAGCTCTCACTTAAAGATGATTTGACTAAGGAAAGTAACCACGATGAAGGAGCGGGTCTACTGCATAACTGAAGGAAATCAAGCAGTAGGGAAGTGATGCTTATTTGCTTTTCGGCGGAACGCACCAGGACGACCCTCGGAGGAGTTTCGCTGATAGTATGCCAGTAAGTAAATAACAACTTGTCCCGGTTTAGTTGTAGTCGCGCCTTAGCCTAGCTAGCTAACTAACTAGCTAAACCTGTAGGCAATCGTCATGACAGGTTCGAAGTCATTCAGCAAGATTAAGAGTGTGTGGCGGGTTGAGATTAATCTCAATGGTGCTGTTAAACACTTAACACCGAACAAGATAAAGCTTGCGGAGTCACCGAGGAACATTCGAATTTTGCTAGGTTATCAGACAGTTTTTATACCACAAGTGCGAATTGGTGTAGTGGAGTAATATGAGCTGCACATTTGCAATTACAGTACTGGCGATGGTTACAGTTTCCAGCATATCAGACTTGTGGTGTCATTTTCAACGCAGAAAGACTTGGCATCCGATTTTTGTTTTACGCTGCCGTGGGTGTGTTCTCTGGCAGACAAACTACTACACTGTGCAATGGTGAAGTGTTTATATCTGGCCAAGGATCATGTGAATCATGTGATGTAGATTTCAGAGGGACGGATTCTATTGTTTTAGTGTGTGTCTCCTAAAAACAGGTTTGTTTGTAAGAGGTGATCTTGGTCCTGTTTTAAGCCATAGAAAGGTATTCATAATTTTATGCACAGTATAGGTACTTGAGATGGAAAATATTAGACCTCCCTGTTAGAGGTGATATGACCTTAAAAAATCTCTTACTTTTGATTGATTTCTTCTTCTTTTTCTCCTTTTGCTTATAGAAAAGGGAAATGACAATGACATTATTCAAACTATATTTTGCTTTTTTTCCCCTACCAGTACCAAACATGCTTTTTGACACAAGATGAACCAACCAAAATAAAGCTCATTCACTGCCATTGGCGGCTATAGACGTCAAACATTAATATGAACTATTTCTATTAGTTTAACGTTTTTTCCCACTTTTGTTAACAAGAGTATGAAAAGCTAGATTTTTTTTTATTGTACATTAAGAACAGATGTAAAAATGTGTGATTAATCGTGAGTTAAGTAGTGAAGTCATGCGATTAATTGTGATTTAAAAAAAAATAAAAAATCGCCTAACACCCCTCATTTTAAATATTTTTTCTTTTAAAAAGAAAAGATTATAAAAAAAAAAATATATATATATATATATATATATATATATTTTTTTTTTTTTTTTTTTGAAAAGATTATTAAAAATTAGGGGCGTTAGGTGATTAAAATTTGTTGTAATTAATCGCATGATTTCACTAGTGGTTTTTAATTTTAATTGAATTTAAATAATTTTATATCTGTTCTAAATGTACAATCTTTTTTCCCCCTTGGTTTTCATACTCTTGTTAACAAAAGTGTGTGGGGGGGAAGTTAAACTAATAGAAATAGTTCAAAAGAATTTTTGACGTCTATAGCCGTCAATGGCAGTGACTGAGTTAAAAATAATTACTTCTCAAAATTGCAGTATACTTTCACTGCATTGTGATGTTGATTTGAATTTGATTAATTGTAGGGATGGGCAAGTACCGATACCAGGTATTAAATAGGGATGATTCCAGGCCTTATTTTTAAGGTATCTGTACTCTCGACAGCAGCCAAACATTGCTGTTAGTTTTGTGCAGTTTTTAAGGAAACATGCTATATTGTGATAAATATATTTTTTTTAATTATCTGTCATTATGTATCAAAATTACAAGTGGTACCGGTACTTTCTATTGGTATCGTTGAGTACTCTCGTATTGTTTTTGGTCTGGGGGGGAAAAGTGGTATTGAACACCCCTAATTAATTTTCGTACGTCTCTCACATCTTTTCTCCTATAAAGTGAATTCATATAAATCAATTGATAAAGTCAATTGATTGCCTAACCCTACTCAGCATTATTATACGTGTGGGCATTTACTGTATTTCTCAGGACATTTTTTGACAGCCAAGCTGGTCTCAGAGCTCGAGGAAAGCGTTGCGCGGCTTGTCACCAAGCATCAGGTGACCACACAATCCTACTGTTCTGTGAATTATCCAACCACGCTGTGTAATATGCAGCATTTGAATTCACTGCAAAATATGCCACAGTATTCGTTCTTCTACAAAAATGCAATGCTGGAAGTGAAGATTCAGCATCAAAAATCTATTTCTGACCGTAGATGAAAATTGTCACGTTAACCACATATGCTCTCGTTATTGAAGGAATTGTGGTTGGAGAGAGAGAGGATCGCGTTGGGTGGCGACGCATCACCAGCTTAAGAGCGTAGGCTGCTACAAGAGGTTTCCTGTCTGTTAGCGCTCTCCATCCATTTTCCATAACAGCAAAAACCGCACGCACTACCAGTCGATATGTCTTTAACTGAGTGTATAGGGTTGATAGCTTGCTTGCTTGTGTGAGTGTTCCCACCCCTTATGATCTACACGTAACCTGCTGAACAAGTGTGCCCAAAAAAAAAAATCTTAATTTTAAATGTCCCAAAATCGATTTTATTTAAATTATTTCATACTGTCTTGCCTTTGTATGTGTGTGCCTTTTATTGGGAGGGCTGTTCATGTTGTACCCGCTTTGGCCACTTAGGGGCAGTGTGGTTCCACGCGGTCTGATACACTGTTGAGTTGTAGCCACATTAGAGAGTAGAAGGAAAAAGTCACGATCAAGTTATTCCAATAAAAGTTTTTTTTTATTTTTTTGCAGCGTTGAGCCGTTCTTTTGAGTGATAAGTAGAGTAGAGTACTAATTAGCATTAGCAAGTCAGACTGGAGTAGTTAATTACGATTCCTTGATCATCTATAAATTGACGCAACAATCAAAAATCGTTCTTAATCAAAAATCGATTCTGAATCGAATCGCGCACCCAAAATTCGGAATCGAATCGTGAGACATTCAAAGATTCCCACCCCTAGAGAGAACGTATCAGTGTTATCTTATTTAAAGCCCAATTAAATTAATTATTATAGCCATATGGCAAAGCTGGTCATCTGACTAGAATACTGGCACATTGATTTGCTGTCTGTTTCATGTATTTTTTGGGGGGGGCTGGCATTTTAATCATCATTATTATTATTTTTTAATGTATTTTATTTTTTTAAACTTTCAGTCAATGTGGTCTTGCCAGTGTCTGTCTATTTGCGATAATCTAATCTTGTACGCTGGCCTGTACCACAGGAAAAAGCAGCTGGGGCAGCTCTGCGAGTCTTAATACCACCCACTTCATTGTTTCTGTCTTTTTTCTTGAGTTCCTCATTTCAAGCTTTCTATCACACCACTGACCCACATTTCAACATGCACGTGTACAGGGAATAAACGGGACGTATGCTTGGCAGTTCTCTGCTATACTATTACAATTCTGGAAGAAAAAAATAATCTTTTTTTTTTTTTTAAGGTCCTCTTCCCATGTGTTTTTTTTTTTATTTTTATTTTTTTATAACAAACGCAAAAATAAATTTTCTCATCAAAATCGCAATTCCAGTAAACGATATCACATTATAAATACCGGTAAATAATTTTGGTCTTAGCTTAAAGTATAAAATGGTAAATTCAATTAACTTTACTGAACACTTTGGTATTTTGTTGTCGAAGTCAATGCTTAAAAGACTGCAAAACTGTCAGTTCATCTTATGACTGTGCGGAAGCTTTTTCCAGGCTCATACTGTGCCCCCCCCCCCAAATATTTTTTTTGATTTTTTTTTTTTTATGTTTTCCTTCACGCTAGGATTAGCTAGGATATAGAATGTGATAAATCAACATCTCATGAGTGAACCAGTATGTAATTTATTAGGGGTGGGAATCTTTGAATGTCTCACGATTCAATTCTGAGTTTTGGGTCTGCTATTCGATTCAGCATCATTTTTGATTAAGACCGATTTTTAATTCAAAATTATTTGATTGACAATGATTTTTCTACAATTTAACAGTGTATTAGACCGCGTGGAACCACACTGCCCCTCTGTGGCCAAACCGGGTACAACATGAACAGCGCTCCAAATATGTCTCACGATGCAATTCCGAGTTTTGGGTCTGCTATTCGATTCAGCATCATTTTCGATTAAGACCGATTTTTGATTCAAAATGATTTGATTGACAATGATTTTTCTACAATTTAACAGTGTATTAGACCGCGTGGAACCACACCGCCCCTCTGTGGCCAAACCGGGTACAACATGAACAGCGGTCCAAATAAAGGCACACAAAGGCAAGACAGTTTAAAATAAATTAGATTTTGGGACATTTAAAATCGATTCTGAATCGTACTAAATGAGAATCGATTTAAAAAAAAATAAATAAATGGGCACACCCCTATGATTTATACATATATGGTGTGGGTAGCTTGCTCACAGGAACAGGTTTGTTCAAGCCAGGCACTGAATAAACACACTTACACACTGACTGATTACTTGACACATTCTTCCTCACTTCCTGCAAAGCTGATAACTCGTCCTGAAACATTCGCTAAATCTGTAATAATTCATATTCAAAGAGTCAGTATTTCCCCGAGCGTTGTGTATCTGTTTCCTTGTCTCGGGCCTTTCCATTAGGCTTTTTGGCACAGGCGGTGTAGATCGTAATGAAATTATTTTATTGACCCATCCGTCTCACTTCAACTGCGTTATGGTGTTGTTTGTTTTGCTCTGACTTGTTTAAAGTAATTTATTGATGTGTGGTTCTCCTTTTGAGTCGCCTCTTACCAGCTCGCATCGATTTGTGTCGTGATCCTCGTCTCGAAGCGCAAGCAAACGAGATGACAGGAGGACAAATACGTTCCCGATGACATAATTACTCGGCGTTGTGTAATCTTCGGGCGGTTGAATTTCTGTTTCTTGCTTGAGGCTGTCACTAGTACATCAACAGAACAAGCAATTTCCTTTCTCTGGATTTATAGGCTGTTTTTGTTGGCTTTTGCGTCCTCATAATTCATTGTCATTTTGTTTTTTTTTGTACTTTTGTGGTGTAACACATCGCAAAATGCAAGTATACTCAATTTTCAACATTTCTGTAAATTAGCACAGTTTTATAATTACAGTGGTGCCTTGAGATAAGAGTGACCCAGTTTTTTAAGCAACAAGCTGTCAACTGGACAATTTTATTTTATTTTTTTTGCTTTGACTTGCAAGCGCAAACTTGAGATCCAGGCCCCAGTTTTGCAGATTTTATTTGTAAATACGGTATTCTTAAAAAAAGAGGCCTCGAGCTTTTATTTCCACTTTCAGCTGAAGGCTACTGTCAAACAAAACTCAGATAATTAGACATTGTTTATTTAAATCTACTTAGCCTCCGTTATCTAAATGCTAACACACAAAAGTTAACTTTACAAGCTAACAATTAGCATCTATGTGGTGTTTTGTTTTATTGTTTACCCTTACACAAACTGCGCAGCAACATGTTGTAGACCTACCGTGGTATGCATTCTTTATCCTCAGCAATGAACGACTAGTTTTCAGTACTGCATCTGTTGTGGGTGTTAAAAAAATTGATTCGGTGATATTGCAATGCCAATTTCTCGTATCAATTCAATATGCTGCCATTTTTGTTAGAGGTATTCAACAAAACTTCTTACTTAGGGTTAAAAAAATATCTATATTTTCAGTTTTTCAGATTTTTTTCTTTCTGTTTTACAGGAAAAAAAATTTCTGTCAAAAAATATTTCGAAAAACAGGTTGAAAAAAATAATTATTCAGAATAACATTAATTGAATTTGTTTGTTTTTTTTAAACAGAAAAAAAATATTTAAAAAAAACTGGGGGGTGGGGATATTTAAAAGAAAAACAGAAAAACAATTATTCAGAAAAACAGAGCTGGTGTTCTGTTTTTCTGAGTATTTATTTATTTTTTTTACCTTTGAACTCCAAGTGACTTGTTGCAGACTCGCTAATAGCGTAAGCGGACACTTTCCCGCATACCTCCATATGCGATAAGATGGTCATGTTTACTTTCTGGCTCTCAATAAAGTAACAAATGTGTGTACTGTATTGTGGTTTGTTCTCTAATATCTGAGGGAAAACACCTTAAAAAAAATCTGAAAAACAGGAAGAAAAAAATATTTTATAAAAAAAAAGGGGGGAAATTACTCAGAAAAACAGGAAAAAAAAAAAATTTAAACAGTGAAAAAAATACTAATAGGGAAAAAATTCAATGAAACAGAAGAAAAAAATACTCAAAAAAACAAAGCTCCCCCAAAAAATTAGCCAGAAAAACAGGACAATTTTATTTTTTTTTCAAATGAATGCAATACGCTTCCGTAAGCCACAAAGCTTCTGGGGAAAAAAAACATTTTGTTGGAACAATCCAAAAGCAATGCCTGATTTTCAATAATTAGTTTTCAGTACATTATTACTTTCCTTTAATAACCACCGTGGTTTGTTTTTGCCTGCATGTCTCATTTCTTTCCCTCCATTCATTCACTTGATAACTATAAATTGCACTCAAGAAACCAATATGGTTAGAAAATCAGCCCTTAGGAGGGAAACCGTCTTTTAAAAACGACTGAGTCACAGCCTTATTTTGTCGTCCTGCTCGCTATTAAAACACATGCTGTATACAAGCCACGCTCGTTACATGTGACAGAACACGCTGCCACAATGCACTCATTTAATTTCACTAAACGCAGGCTTTTCCGTCTCATAATCCGGCTCCTTTTTTCCGACTCCCCCGCTTGTCATTCTCGTCGCTGCCACAGTCCAAAAATGGACACCTGGCTGCCTTTTTAGAGGCCATGCACCGAAATAACACCAAATAAAGCTATTAGTTTTGTGAAAGTGGATTTCAGCTGGGGGGGGGGACAGCACAAAGGGAAAGCGACGTGAATTTGATAACGAGAGTGTTGTTGGGATATTAGTTGTCTCCCTCAGCTGAAATGTTATTACATTTGAGTACTTATGTTTCACAAGGGGAGGTAATAGACTGAGAGTGTTTGTGCGTGTCCTCAACTCACTCGTTCTCTTTTCAAGCGGTCTTTGTGAAGACATACCAAACATGGACTCTGCATTCCTCTTGCCCGTTTATCCAAGGTTGTGTTTACTTTAACAGCGTATTATTATTATTATTATTATTATTTTGAGCTAATATTTTTGCTTTTTTACGTTCTCAGTTGTAGAGGATGAATAATGCTGATATTGGTTGCGCCCTGTCGGTACCACTTGGGCATTTGCGATAATCTGTGTCTTGATGAGCCATAAATACAGTCACGACTCAGCACTGCGCCACTAGAACTGAGTTTTGGCTCATTGAAATGGGATCCTCTTTAACGATAGCCTTTTTTTTTTAAGCTGTAATTGTGCTTGATTGTGTTGCTCCATACCAGATTTTTTTCCCCGTGTTTTGTTATGGGCAACTTCCATTTTGTTACGGATAAATCGAAAATGTTCCTAAGCGGAAATTTTTGCAAAATAGATTTTTTTGGTGATGGCAGTATGTGTGTGACAAATGTTTTTTTTTTTTTTTTTTCTTTACTATTGTGTTGTATAGGTAGAGGTGACGCCTCTTCAGATGCAGGAACATGTTGGCTATGGACCAAGGAGTGGTGGAGGAATGGCTGTCAGAATATAAGGTACAGTAAATGAGATAGGCACTGTATAATTAAAAAAAAAAAAAAAAAAGTTTTTTGCTCTTCACATTTTAAATACAAAGTCCAACTTACTAAGACCCATATAAAAAAATCGTTAGCGCTCATTCTCCAAATAAGAGGTCAAATGTCCTCGTGTCCAGCTGTTTGTCACTCCTACTTGAAGTTCACTGTAAAACGAACACAAAACAAAAAAAGAGTTAAACATTGTATATTTAACTCTTTGACTGCCAGACGTTTTCAGAAACGAGATGTCGCCAGTACCAGCCGATTTAAGCATTTTGACTGATCTTTCAAGGTCCACACAAAATGTTGTGTTTAGACTATGGAAACACACATACTACCAAATGAAAGATTGAACTCTCATCTTTCATCAGAAAAAAAAGTTTGTTTCTACCTTATTCCGTTCTTCAGTAATCAACAATAGAAAATGGTTACTTTCACCGAAATGCTCTGTTTTGAAACAAAAAACGGAGAAAAAGAGCTTTTTGTGAAACGATGTTATTTCATGCACTCTAGTGAATTGTACACTTCTTTTTGTCCATGAATGATGCCACAAACACCTAAATAGTGCTTTACTTCTGTAAAACGCTTTCACCAACAATGAAAAAGTGTTTTTTGTTTGCAAAATACGTTTATTTCCATTCAACAGTGTAACAATTTGACAAAACAATTTCGCAAACTATTTACAAATGTGTGCAACTGTGGTACTATTTACAATTATGTGGATGTTTCAAATAGAGTTTTTCTTTTTATAACGCTCCCCTGCGTGCAAGGAGAGGGAGCAGGGTTTGCACAACGGATTACTTTCACTTTCCATTGTCCGTTTCGCGTGTAGACGGCCTTTTTTTCCGGGGAATAGCAAGTAGCAGACTGTACACACTCCTCCGATGAATATGCATTGGACTCGGGGCACTCTTCGTCGTCCGCCTGAGCGTGGTCGGTTGTGCTCCGCGTTTTCCGGTGTCAGCATCGCTAGCCCGTGAACCTTTATAACGTCGTCATAGCCGCCGCGTCAATGCTTCCAACTTCGGCGTCAACCTCGGAGTCACCATCATCATCATCGATGATCATCGTCGTCATCAATGTGCTCTTTAACGTTGGTCGATGCCTTTCATCTTTGAAAAAAATTCCCAAGTGTGAGCTGCTTGCAACCACCATTGTTTGCTTCCTCAGCCATCTAGCACCGCCTCACGTCTTCTACTGCCGCGTCAACGCTTGCAACCTCGGAGTCACCATCATCATCATCGATGATGATCATCGTCGTCATCAATGTGCTCTTTAGCGTTGGTCGATGCTTTTCGTCTTTGAAAAAAAATGCTCGAGCGTGAGCTGCTTGCAACCGGTCGCCATGTTCTCTTCCCTTCCCCAGCCATTGTCCCCTCTAGCTCCGCCTCACGTCTTCTACTGACGCCTACCCAATCTTGTCAAAAGAGAGTCATCGCTGCCCTCTAGGGGCCAAAAATAGTCATTAGGCTCACTAGACCTGCTTGAAACTTTCACCACAGCTGGGCAAGGCTTTACTCCACCCGTTTCAACAAAAAAAAAAAAAAAATGGGTGGACGTCTTTTAACGTCTTTGGCGCTCCCCCGTAGGTTTTTGCAGAACGTCATTTAACGTCTTTGGCAGTAAAAGAGTTAAAGTTGCTCTCTGTAACAATTTGTCCCAAAAATATTGTTACAGCAGCTTTTTGATTTAACCATTTATGACTGAAACATCTTAGCTGTTCACGTACTCCTGCAAGCCCGTAATTAGGGTTTGATTTTCCCCGCCCTCCGTTTGCGGATGTGCGCGTTTGTGTATGTGGAAAAAGAACAGGTGGGCAGTAGTGATTCAAAATTAAATGTTCTGCTTTATCACCAAAATGCTTAATCAAAGCAATTACTTTCATTTAAGCCAGCTAGCTTAATGCTAACATAGAAGGTGAAACATCATAGGTGCACTAAATGAAAAAAATAGCATTGATGTTATGATAAGTATAAACCTGGTACCTGCAAAAAATGGGAAATCCGTTAGAAACCGATCTCTTCAATACAAAATATGACGAACATTGTCAACACCCACAGCGCGTTGCAATCTTATCATTTCATGAGTTTAAACGCAGACAAACTTTACTGTGTGTATTTCAGACCTTGCCTGACAGCGCCGTGTCAGCCTATGCTGCATCACTTAAAGACAAAGGTGCCCTTGTCCCGGCACTCTACAAAGTCATCCGGGAGAATTACAGTGAAGTATGGACCTGTTTTTCCCTACTGGTTACATCATATTTGAAGTCATGCTTTGGTTTTGATATGTTGTGTGTGTGTGTGTGTTTAAATTATTATTATTTTTTTAATCATCCTCAGCTGCTGGAGCCGGTGTGTCACCAGTTATTTGAGTTTTATCGGAGCGGTGAGCCGCAGCTGCAGCGGTTTACTCTTCAGTTCCTTCCGGAGCTCCTGTGGAGCCTTCTGTCCGTCAGCGCAGCCAGGGACCCTCACACCTCGGGCTGCATCGAGGCCCTGCTGCTGGGCATTTACAACTTGGTAGGGGAGGCGAGTGTGTGTGTGGCGTGTGTTAGTTGAATGCAATTTTCAAATATCAGAGGTTGGAATTTTTGGGTGGATATATGCTTCATTTATTTATTATTTATTTATCGTTTATATAGTTTCTTGATAAGTTCAACCCTAATATGTTTATTGCGCGGTTGTCTGATTAACATTGCATTTGTGGAATATGAATTAAGCAGCAAAATGCAGCCGTTTTTATCCATCTCAGGCCACTTGCGGTCGACTGAAAATGACATCACAGTTGCTCAGGTCGCGGCCAATCATGGCTCAGCTTCAGAAAACAGGTTAGCTGTGATTGGTCGTTCCTTGAGCCCTGAGAATCTGTGATGTCAAAATGGCCGCCCCTTGAGATGGATAAAACGAGTGCATTTTGCTGCTAATAGTTCATATTCCACAAATGCAACATTAGCTCATTCACTGCCATTGACGACTTTAGACGTCAAAGATTTATTTGAACTATTTCCGCTTTTAACAAGAGTATGAAAACCTAGAAAAAAGTTATTGTACATTTAGAACATATAAAATTTGTGATTAATCGTGAGTAAACTATTGAAGTCATGCACTTAATTACAATTAAAAAAATAATAATCGCCTGACGACCTAATTTCAAATAATCTTTTCTTTTTTTAAATAATCTTTTTTCAAAAAACACATTTTTAATAATCTTTTCTTTTCGTTTTTAAAATTATCTTTTTTCAAAAAAAGAAAAGATTATTAAAATTAGGGCGTCAGGTGATTAAAATTATTAATTGTAATTAATTGCATGACTTCAATAGTTAACCCATGATTAATCACAAATTTTATATCTGGTCTAAATGTACAAGTTTTTTTTCTTACTCTTGTTAACAAAAGTGTGTGTGGGGGGGGGTGTTCAACTAATTGAAATAGTTCAAATGAATTTTTGAAGTTTATAGCCGTCAATGGCAGTGAATGAGTTAAAGGGTATTGTTAAACATTCCTTGACAATAATGTTAAATGTGACCTCACTAGTCTAAAAATGACATTCTGATTAATATTACATTTGTGGAATATGAGTTATGAAGAAAAATCCATCCGTTTCTATTCATCTCAGGGGCGGCCATTTTGCCACTTGCTGTCAACTGATGACATCACAGTTGCTCAGAGCTCAGGCAACGACCAATCACAGCTCACCTGTTTTCTGAAGTAGAGTTGTGATTGGTTGTTACCTGAGCAACTGCGATGTCATTTTCAGTCGACAACAAGTAACAAAATGGCTGATATTGATAAGTGGAGAAGTATAGAACATGTAAAGATTTTTTGGGGGATTCACTCATTAAATCCCAAGGACGTAATTTTATGTCTTTTAAGAATCCAGAATCCATTTTTACACATGTTGGGGTCAAAGAGGGTCTGAAAATGGCTGGCACTGAATGAGTTTTAAGTGCAGTTTATACATGTTTACATAAAATTGGGTCATGATCTATCAAAAGTTAAGTGATAAAGCTGCAGATGGGTTTGTATTATTGTTGTAATCTGATTTAAATCACACTTATTTGGTAGACCTTAACTCATTCACTGCCATTGAAGGGTATAGACGTAAAAAAAAAAAAAAAAAATTTAATTATTTCTATCAATTTCACATTTTTTCCCCACTTTTGTTAACAAGAGTATAAAAACCTAGATTTTTTTTATTGTACATTTAGATCAGATATAAAATGTGTGATTAATTGTGAGTTAACTAGTGAAGTCATGCAATTAATTACAATTAAATTGTCTGACGCCCCTAATTTTTAGTAATCTTTTCTTCATTTTCTTTTTTAATTAGGGGCATCAGGCGATTACATTTTTTAATTTAATTAATCACATGACTCATAACTTAACCAAAAATGTTATATCTGTTCTAAATGTACAATAAATTTAAAAAAATCTAGGTTTTCATACTCTTGTTAACAAAAGTGGGGGGGGGGGGAAGTGAAACTAATCGAAATAATTCAAATTTTTTTACGTCTATAGCCGTCAATGGCAGTGAATGAGTTTTAATGAATCTCCCCAAAAATCTGTTTTAGTTTCTCATTTTGAAAGCTTTATTCATACGGTAGCCTTTCTTCCTTATTAGCCTACAAAGAACACATCACAGCTCTTCATGTTTGTATGTATGCCTCTTGAATGCATTTGGGCTGATGATCTGCGTGCGTCCGTGTCTCTCTTCCTGTCTGCATAGCGGAATAGGTCATGTGTCACTCTGCGCACACATTACTCTCCTCCTCATAATTGATCTGACATTAACAAGCGCTCAGGGGGGGGGCACACATGTTAGTGCGGGTGCGCACAGACAGGAGAAACGCTAGCCGTCACGATAACACCCACACATTAAGCACTAGTGCAAGACAAAACCCTCTGATTTTCCTCACCTACGGATGTTCTTTGTCTTCCTCTCTTCCCTCAGGAAATAGTTGATAAAGATGGGCAGAGTAAAGTATTATCCTTCACTGTTCCTTCCCTCTCCAAGCCCTCAGTGTACCATGAGGTATGACACACAAATGTAAAAAAATATATATATATATAATAATAATTCCATAAATGTACAGGAACAAAATGTCATCTTGGTATTTCAGCCATCTGCCATCGGCTCCATTGCCCTGACAGAAGGGGCTCTCGCCAATCATGGCTTGAGCAGGGTGGTGTACACGGGGCCACTCCTCCAGAGAGAAAACTTTACTGCACAAAACAGGTGATGATAGTTGTTTGTTAGTGGACTATCTGTTAAATGTATTCGCTTGTTTTGGTTACGGGATGTCTCCTTCAATGCCTGCTAGCATATTTTCAACCAGGATTGATACAAACTTATCAGTGCTTACAATTTGGTCATTTTGGGAAAAAGGTCTTTCTTATTTTTGGTTAACTATTAAATACATTCAGCTGCAATTAACTCATTCACTGCCATTGACGGTTATAGACGTCAAAAATTAATTTAAACAATTTCTATTAATAAAAATTCACTTTTGTTACCAAGAGTATGAAAACCTAGATTTTTTTTTTTATTGTACATTTAGAACAGATATCAAATTTGCGATTAATCGTGAGTTAACTAGTGAAGTCATGCAATTAATTACGATCAAAAATGTAATCGTCTGACGCCGTTAATTTTTTATTTATTTATTTTTTATTGCATCAGGCGATTACATTTTTTAATTGCATGACTTCAATAGTTAACTCACGATTAATCACAAATTTTATATCTTTTCTTAATGTACAATTTTTTTTTCTAGGTTTTCATACTCTTTTTAAAAAAAAATTAACAAAAGTGGCGGGGGGGGGGGAAGTTAAACTAATATTAATAGTTCAAATGAATTTTAGACGTCTATAACCGTCAATGGCAGTGAATGAGTTAATGCATTTTGGACATGTTTCAATGATGGCCAACATCAGCTGTCCAACCTTGTTTATTTTGAAGTTGCCGTTTTGCTTTTAGGGGCATCTGTCATGTCATTTAGGGGAACTCCAAGGCTGCCAAAATCAAAGCATGACCTCTTATCTGCTAAGGCCTCAAGATTTGTGTTGACGGGGTCATCTGAGATCTGAGGTGACGTGAAAGTCATCTTTAAAAAAATATGTCCAAACTACGGCGCTGGGGCCATTTGGGGCCTGCCGTCCATTTTTTCACCGCTCGTGACGCGTTCTGAAAATGACATTAGAAAAAAGTGGAGCATACTGCATAATCTTTTTTTTTTTCTTCAAATGGTAAATTTTTTACCAAAAAAAAATTGTCATTATAAAATATTTATTTAGCACTGGCATTTTAACAAAGCACAATATAAATTGAAATGTGCTCACACCGCAGACATGTTGGCTAATGGTACATTAAACACCAAACGAGGGTTGAGCATTTTCTGGCAGTGCGATTGCACTTTATAGTCAATAGACCAGGTGCGGCACGCTTAAAATCCACACATGCACATATTCACCAACGTTTAAAACAAACAAACAAAAAAAAAAAACATCTGTTCGAACTTATCTGCTTCGGGAACGGACTGCAAAGTCACAAACAGCGTCCTGTACAGGTCCGTCGCCACCCGGAGATAGTGGGAAGTGTTTCCGTGTTTAAAACTGTTGATAGCAATAGTGCTAGCATTAGCTAAAGTATTTAGCACGGTCACCGGGATGCCGGTAAAAAAAGTGGTAACGTTCGAGGGGCTCTTAAAAAGAAAAAAAGGGGAGGCGCTGCAGGAGAAAGAGGGGCGTACACGTCAGTTCTGTCTTTTTTCGACCCGCTTAAATGTTGTACACCAAGTGACGCCCAGGTGGACCCTCACCCTCACGTTTGTTTTTAATTCAAACAGACGCTTGTTTGCAGTGTTTTTTTTGGGGTTTTTTTTGCTTGCGTCACCACAACATTCTATTTCGGCCATATTCTTTCGGCTTTAATTTTATTGGCTATTTTTTGCCATTTTCGGACAAAATTTTTCGCTCAAAATTTTTGGGTGGCCGAATATTCGGTGCATCACTACTAATGTATAAACAATATATGTTTTGCTTCGTGGACAACAGTGGTTCCTATAAAAGGGCGAGGATCATTATTTAGATCTACTTAATATTCGTATTAGTATTTAATCATTGACATTTTTGCTTTGCGATATGAAAGCTGCACTGTGTGTTTTCAAAAAATTATTATTTTTTTGTTTCTAAAACCACATTTCTTGTTTTTCCAGATTTGAGGTGCTGACCTTCCTGTTGCTGTGCTACAACGCCGCTCTCAGCTACATGAGCTCCATTTCCCTCCAGACCCTCTGCCAGATCAGCTCCAGGTCCAAACACATGACCCAGCATTTCGGAATATACTTGCGTGTTATAATTTCGACTCTCACAAAAGATGACCTTTTAAAGTGGATTTATTATTCCACTCAGTCGTGCTGTTTGAGCAACTTCCCTGTTCCTTTGATTCAACTTCTCCTATTTTGTTGTCCGTTATCCTCCAGAGTGTGCATATGTGGTTACCCACGGCAACAGATACGGCGCTATAAAGGTATTAGCACACGGATGACGGTGACATCCGAGTTCTTGGTTCAGCTCCTCACAGGGATACACTATGCATTGTGAGTGTACAAAGAATGCCAACTTTTGTTTTGGATGCACATTTCCTTCTCTGTTTGAATTATTTTATTTTTGTGTGTTTATATTGTGTGTAGGTGTAACGGGGAAGCGGAACTTGGATCCAAAGCGTTAGATGACGTCCTGTATCGGGCCCAGCTCGAGTTGTTCCCTGAAGCACTATTGGTGAGTACAGTTTAAAAAAAAAAAATAAAAAATCTGACTCTTTGTAGGTGGGAGTGTGAACATGTGAGGCAGACCCACATACTCGCCAGTATATTGGCTTCACACTATGCTGCATTGTGTTGGTCTGTGTGTCAGAATGCAAACTGTGCGTAATCCCACTAGATTATTTACATGCTTTGCACTCTGCTCTGTTTAGCTGTAATCCTCGTGGGGGGAAGCAGATTGACATAAGCCTTCGGTATTACTACACCAGTCAAGGTGCATTCCTCCACAATACTAAGAACACGTGATTTATGGATTTGACCTAATATGATCTGTTATATGAATGATAGTTTTGAAATCATAAGAGCTAGTGTTTGTATTAGCGGTGTCAGGCGATTACAATTTTTAATCCTAATTGATCGCATGACTTCAATAGTTAACTCAGAATTGATCGCAAATTTTATATCTGTTCTAAATGTACTCTAAAATATAACGTTTTTATACTCTTAACATTAAAGTGGGACAAATGTTAAATATAAATATGGTTTCATCTTTTAGTCATTGATACAGTAATTTCATAACAATTCATAAAATTTAGTTTAAGTTAATAAAATGTACTGTGCTGTAAAAAAATAAGTGTGATATTGATTTGTGCTGAGGTCATTTTTCTGCCACCAGATGGCATAATTGCATTTATAAGACGTTGGTGACAGATCAGTGCATTTTTATTTTCATATTAAGAGCTATCCAATTTTTTAACATGAAGTAATTTGAGGAATTCTGCACATTTTTTTAAATTGTAAAATACAACTTGACCCCAGTCTCCACAAATAAATGCATGGTTATTAAATTTATTACTGCTGCATTTTGACGTGGACGTGTCTGCTGTGTTGCAACTGGAATTCCTCCAAAACAGGCGTTCTAAGTAAGGGGCGGTCATTAATCGCGCGTTTAAAAAAAAACTATTATTTTATGTCTACTAGATTGACACCTAATGAAGTGCATACATAACCTTTCCCCCATTTGAACAAAAGACACATTGTCCTGGGATTATGACCTTTTCCCACACTCTGTTACGTTTGTTTTAAGAAAGTGCAAAGACTTGTAAATACTCTTAACTCGCTGGCCTCTAAGAATTTTAAACTTTGCCTTGTGCATAAATCTGAAAGAAATAGGATTAGGATGTAGTGTTTGTTTTTTGGGTGAAAAATAGTTTGCATAGGCAAGAAATGGATGGAAGTTTTATAATAAGCATAACTCTTTGACTGCCAAAAACGTTAAATAACATTTAGTAAAATCCTATGGAGGAGTGCCAAAGACGTTAAAAGACGTTTGTTTCAAAACAGAGGTGAAACTAACCATTTCCTATTGCTGATTACTGAAACGGAATAAGGTAGAAACAAACTTTTTTTCTGATGAAAGGTGAGAGTCCAATCTTTCATTTGGTAGTACGTGTGTTTCCATAGTCCAAACACATCATTTTCTGTGGACCTTGAAAGATCAGTCAAAATGCTTAAATCGGCTGGCACCCACGGCATCCCTCTTCTGAAAACGTCTGGCAGTCAAAGAGATAATGAGTGAGGATCACAGAGACAGTGGATGACCACAGCTGCAAATGAGACCAAAATGACTGCAACGATCTTGCCCACAGCCCCGGAGCAGTCCTTGTTGACAGTGTGCGCTTCTTGCCATCTGTCAGGTGGGTAACGCCATCAAGTCGACGCAACAGGGCGCGGCTCTGAAAAGCAACACCAAGGAGGGTGCGCGTAGCATCCAGGTGGAGATCACACCCACCGCCTCCCGGATCTCTCGAAATGCTGTCACTTCTCTCTCTATAAGGGGCCACCGCTGGAAAAGACACGGTGAGCTAAATGCGCGCCTGCTCGCGCTGCTGTAAAATGAGTGGGGGACAACAACAACCAAAACACACGAGACTCGTATGCTGCACACGTGAAAGCATTTCATTGTCAAGTGTTGTCACTCATCACACGTTTGGTTCTTAGACTGTTTTTAAACTAGGCGATGCAGTCCAAATCTGTATACAGTCAACCAGTTTATCGCCAGGGATATGTTCCTGATCTTAACCCACTAAAAGTAAAAATCCACGATACAGAGAGACCAATAATAAGAAAAAATTCTCTCTAAATTATGTAAACTTATTAAAACACACTTTTTATCTTCTTTTAAAGGGATACTTGACTCATTGAGGCATTGTCAGCAGTAAAAAAATACTATTTTGTCCAGACTGAATTTGATCATTTCATTATTTTTCATGTACAATTAATACCTTTAAAAACTATTTTTCCCATTTGCTGTCAACTGAAGATGACATCACCCGTGCTGAGGAAGTAGGTACAGTAACGACCAATCATGGCTCAGTTTGCTGACCAAACCCAGAAAACAGGTGAGCCATGATTGGTCGTTACCTGCTTCCTCAGCACATGTGATGTCATCTTCAGTCGACAGCAAGTGGAAAAATTAGTTTTTAGGTATTAACTCATTTACTGCCATAAATTAATTTAAAAAAAAAGATTAAAAATTAAAGTCAAGAGGCGATTACATTTTTTAATTGTAATTAATCGCATGACTTCACTAGTTAACTCACGATTAATCACAAATTTTACATCTGTTCTAAATGTACAATAAAAAAAAATCTAGGTTTTCTTACTCTTGTTAACAAAAGTGGGAAAGAAATGTTAAACTAATAGAAATAGTTCAAATGAATTGTTGACGTTTATAGCCGTCAATGGCAGTGAATGAATAAAAAGAGAAAAGATTATTAAAAATTCAGGGCGTCCGGCGATTAAAGTTTTTAATCGCATGACTTCACTAGTTAACTCTCAATTAATCATAAATTTCATATCTGTTCTAAATATACAATTTAAAAAAATCTAGGTTTCATACAATTGTTAACAAAAGTGGAACAATTTCTAAACTAATAGAAATAGTTCAAATTAAATTTTGACATTTATAGCTGTCAATGGCAGTGAATGAGTTAATTGTATACCAAACATAATGTAGTTATCAAATTAATTCTGTACAAACGACTAACTTTTTACTGCTGAAAATGGCTCAATAAAGTCAAGTATCCCTTTAATTACTGGTTTCTAATTGTTAAATGGCCACCATCTCAAGTACCTTGAAATAAGTCCGGGTATGGGCCGGACACCGATACTTTGTATTTTACAATAGAATCCCTGTTTTTATGATTTATTTATTCCAGGAAGTCTAACTAAAATGGGATCCTTTGAAAACCAAAGCAATAGTTCCAATAGGAAATATTGTAAATCCAATTAATCCGTTCTGGACACCCCAAAATAAGAATTTTTTTTTTTTTGAGAGAGAGAGAGATAATATCTATAGTTCTTCATACACAAAACAGTTTCAAATAAATATAAATGTATACATTTAACTTTTATTAACAACTCATGTCTATCAACAACTCTCGCGTTCTGCTGAGCAGCACCTGCGCAACACGTCCTGTCAAGTCAGGCCTTCAAATTAAAAGAATCCATATATAATAAGTTTGTTAAATTAAAAAGATCATAACATAAAAATCCACAAAGTAGCAAGGGTTCACTGTACACATTTTGTGTAGCATTTTAGATGAGGTAAATTAACATAATCTGAAACCTTGATGAAACTCCTGGATGGTGCTCATTGGTTCAAATAGATTCTGCATCGTTGTTCATTTTCACAGCATGTTTTATGATCATATGTTGAGTTCTTATCGCTATATATTTTTTTCGTTTTTCTTTCTTTCATTGCATTAATTACTTTTTGTGTCTTGTTTTGTCATGGTCGTGTGTACCTACCTGTGCACATTGCCTTTTTTGTTTTTCATGTGTGTGCATGATATGGATGTGTGTGTGCATGTGTGTGCGTGTTGTTGAAACCCCCCCTATGCCGCACCAGCAGAATCCCAGGAGGTGAGTGTAGACAATGAGGCCGCGCCAGGGGGCGTGGTCGTCCCCGATATCAGTGTGACAGGCGTGAGCAGTGAACGAATGCCCAACGGAGACTCCCTGCGACCACGCTCCGACGGCCGCAGCCACCCGGATGGCGAAACTTTGGGAGGCGCTCCCGAGGTCAGCCAGGACCCCCGAAGTCATGAATCCGCCACGCGGGGGCAGGAGGTCAGGAGGCAGAAGTCTATGAGGCGAATGGTGGAAAATGAGAGTTCTGGGTCAGCCTCCATAGGGAGGAGCCAGCACTAAGCCCCTCCTCCCCCTTGCCCCACTCCTGGGGTAACCTAGGTAACTGTCTGTGGGGGCGTTGTCTGAGAAGCCGCATGATGACTCCTCCTTTTTTAACTACCCCTTTTTTCACTTTTTTGCACTAGGGCTGAACAATTGAACTCAAATCGACATCTCAATGAAGTAGGAAGCTCTTTCTCAAATTGCAAAGGCTTCAATTTGTTGAAATGATAAAGAAACAGATTTGTTTACATTATTGTTGTAATTTCATTTGCAAGTAATCTGCAAGGCTGAGTATCGATACTGATATTCAGCATTTTGACCAAAATTAGCATTGGTCTTTGAAAAAAAAGTCTGACGGCAGATAACATTAAATTAAAACTGTGTTGACTTCAGGAAACTATTAATTTACATTTTCAGTTTACTTTATAAAAGATAAGTTGCTCTCAACCCTAGAAACTCTGTGCCTTCTGTTTTTGGTTAGGGTAAATGAAAATGTAGCATTTCAAATATTTGGGAATTTTTTGGGCCATTTATTTTTAATGCCAACATCCCTTTTAATGAAACTGAAATCGGCTTATTTGACTAATAATAATCGCCATTAGTCCATATCTAATGCACTTCCATTCATATTATTGTTGTACTGATTAATTAATTGATTATTTGTAAAAATAAAATAAAAAAAACATTAAACCGCAATCACCATATTGCTTTTGCGGAACCCCCCCCAATTATTTTTCAAAATCGTTCAGCCCTAATTTGCTTTCTTACTCATTCAGCCCAACAGCTTTGACTCACTCTGACCCCTGTGGCTCCGGCTTCCTCACAATTTCCTACTAATGTTCCTTTAATTCATTACAAAACAAACAGTCCCAATCACAGCTGTGTGTTATGTATGTGACGTCAAATGCATCCATTCTGAGATGGTCTTATCCAACAAATTGTGTGCCTCATTGACAGCACTCCTGGGTTGCACCTGGACACTTTTTTTTTTTAGTAGACAGAAGCTGGACAAAGATATGCAGGTCTTTATTTTAAGTGTATAATTAAACCTTTTTATACATCTGATTACTCAGAGTATTGGATATTAAGGGCCTGCATTTCTGTTTACCAGTTGTTATATCCCACTGCAACATAGTTGTGCTTTTTTGAGTGACTAATTCAATGTGTTTTCCAATGCAGTCTTCACTTTCCCTCTGTGATGTCTCCTTGGCTTGTGTCTTCAACACTGTCCTTTCCTGTCTCTTTTGGGACTAAACATGTCACTCACTCACTCTCCTGCCAATAAAATACAGTTATTTGGCTGAGCTAACCTTGTGTTGGGGATGGGAGTCTGAAAAATAGTCTTGACGGCAGGTTGCTAGAAATGATGTCTTAGGCTGTGACGATGGTGTTTAGGCGCCACCTGCTGGAAGACACAAATACTGTACCTTGAAACGTTTGCCATGCAGCCCGTTACTTATTGCGTAGTTTTGTCCAAATTACCGCAGTGTAAGATCATCTGGTTTACTTTGGAAGATTTTAGAAAGTTAACCACAAATAAAAACACTAGTCAAAAATATAGTATTCTAATTAATTTTGCGTTTGTGGAATATAAACTAGGCAGCTAAATCCGCCTGTTTTTAGTATTTCTGTGGGCGGCCATTTTGCTTGTAGCTGTTGACCGAAAATGACATCACATTTGCTTAGATAACAACGACCAATCACGGCTCACCTTTTTTCTTAAGCTGAGTCGTGATTGGTCTTTACCTGAGCCTTGAGCAACGGATGTAATTTTCAGTCGGCAACAACTGATGACATTTTCAGTGGATGGCAAGTGACAAAATGGCCGCCCTTGAGATAGAAAAATTGGGTGGATTTTTTTGCTTAACCCTGGAGAACCCAAGAACCCTTTTCTTCTTTGGAAAATTATGAATTATACATTAAATGACTGCTATAAGTTCACTGAACACCAAAATATATGTTTTTTCAATGTTTTTTTTTTTCAGTTTATTCCCTAATTTAGGATTAGGACGAAATTTGACCCTTTGGGGTTTAGGGGTATCATTTCGAAAAATCTGAATAACAAAAACTGTCAGTAAACTATTTAGAATTTAAGAAAATAATCAATCAAATACACAGCTACATTGAACAATATTTTTTTTGTTTTATTTGTTGTATTTTAGCCATCTTGTCACCACCACTCTGGCTCATGTAAGTGCAATATTCATCCACTAGATGGCCCCATGCAGGGGTCAGAAGTGTCACTCTGGACTTTTGAAGTAAAATTTGTAAAAATAAATAAATAAAAAGTCTGTTATTTGAATAGCAGAATTTATAGTGGCCAAATTTGACCCCGTGGGTTCTCCAGGGTTAATTGTTTGCTGAAGCTGAGCCGTGATTGGTCGTTACCAGACCCCTGAGCAACTGTGATGTCATTTTCAGTGAATAGCAAGTGACAAAATGGCCGCCCCTAAGATGGATAAAAACATTTCATAAATTCGATATTATTTAGAATGCTGCAGGAGCACATCCAACATATTGTAAAAAAAAAAAAAAGTATAATAATGGGCTGAATGGCAAATTAGTTGAGTTAATTTGCTTCAGATCTCTTGTTAATTCTACTGTTTGCCTTCCTCTGTCGCGCCCCCAGACGCAGTGGATCTGGGTTCCCCGGATGAGCTGATGGATATTTCGGAAGCGGACGAAAGCCTGTGGCCAGGCGGCAGGACGCCCGACATGAACCCGCCCACTATCACCATCAGCAACAGCGTGACCACGTTAAACCTGGGAGCCAAGGCCATGAAAAAGTGTCGCCTGGGCGGGCGTGGCAGCAAAGACAAAGAGGTCCCCCTTACAGTCGGCCGGGCGGCTAGCGAGAGCGCCGAGGCGTCCGTCAAGCGCCTCACGCTCACCTCCAGCCAGTCTGTGCCCAAAGCGGGAGCGCTCAACAACCTGACGCGCACCGCCAGCGCCGTGTTCTCCCGCTCTTTTGAGCAGGTAGCCGCAGGTGCCGCCCCGCCGTCGGGCAACCACACTGCCACAGAAGCCAGCCATTATTCATGCAGCCTGCAGGAGGAAGGGACGGGCTATTTAAACCACACGCAACGTTCGCCGAGCATCAGCGTGCACCTCGGCTCGGACCTTTGACATTTTTATCATGAACTGTCGGATCCGATCCTGTGATTCTGCACCAGTAACCTGGAACTGTAAGCCATGCTAACCGCAAGGGAGCACAAACATTTTGTTTGCTTCTCTCCGTGTCTCTGCTGTGGATATGAAGTCACCTTGCAGATTCCTCATTTGTACATCGTCACCATGTCAGGAACAAATTGCAAGCTGCTTACAAGAGGTACATCTAAAGCTCATCACTGTGTGCAAAAGTATTTGGACATGATTTTTAAATGGCATGTGTTGCCTTTGCATGCCTTTTCCATACTTTTCCCTTCCCCACTAGCCTATGGGGGTAGATGTTGTGGGTGGGTGAGAGTGTATGCGTGTGCGCTGTCTCTAGTTTATGAAGTGTTTTTTTTTTTTTCATGCATAAAAGCTGCTAATTGAATGAAGGTGTAAATCTCTTGATTTAAAAAGAAAATGTTTCTACTGCTTTTTAAAGATCACTCCTTCCCCATAGCAATACAAACCTTACCTTCAGTGTTTGGATGTATATGTTTAAACCTAAACATTGTGGTCTGTTTGCACTTTGGTCCAGTAACAGATGTGCACCTTCACAAAAATCCACATTCTTCCCTAACAAAGAAAAAAAAAAAAAAGATTTGTAACATATACAATCAGTATTATTGTTCTGATTAGCAATAACGTCAACACCCTCCCTTGAACAAAATGAAACCGATTAAATCTCTAAATAATTATTACAGAGATGTTTTGCACTTGAAAGGCTAATAATATGTTTATGAATGACTAACTCTCACTGTCACAATCCAAAAATGTGGTATGAAAAGCTGGATTATTTTAATATTTCACCTAACCAACACGCTAGTTGTTTGTAGTATTTCAGCAATCTCTAGTGTTTTGTGTCCCAAGTCAAACCATCTGCATCACATCATCCAACAAACACTACTGCCACCTCCATCCCAAATGTAAATTGTCGTCTGTGTGCTATTAACGGTCCAATGATTTGGATGGACAATCAATGTGTTTCTGTATGTCCGTTTACAAATTGTGACTGGTTATGCTTTTGCTGTACATCATACTGTTGTTGTAATATAAAGATGTTTTTATTGGCCTTTTTATATGTCTGAAGATGTGCAGCTCAATGCTTCTGAAAATAAAGTGTTTCTTTGGACTCAAATGTGTTTTTGCTGATTGGAAAGTGTTTTGAGATTGGCTGCTGACCAATTCTAGGGTGTATCACTGGCTCTCCCCCCAAAAAAAACAGTTGCGGTTCCAGCTCATCTGTTGATTTAAAAAAAAATAATAATAATAACGATCTGGAAACTAAAAATACACGGAGTAGTCAACAATACATTAATAGTTTAGGGTTATTTTAAAACTTGGTTGTTGCAGGCACATTTCAAGAGTTAAGAATTTAGCTACACACACCGTTGTGCATTTTTATAAGCACCTTATAAACTGTTATATTTTCCATACACTTTCCCATCTATTGGCACAAATGTGACATTTGGACACATACTGTACAGAAGTACGTACAGTAAAAACAAGCTGTTGCGTCTCCCAGCCACAAGATGGCGACACAAAGCTAAACGTTTCCCCCCCTGTGATGGCACATTTCCTCTTCCGTGTCCTTGATAGCACGTACCGGCGCTCTCGCTGCTGAACTTGCAAACGAAACATGGCAAAAATAAGTCAACAGACCAAGCAGCGGCTGCAGCAACTGTTCCAGTGCGGACAGTTCGCCATCCGATGGGGTTTTATTCCTACAGTGCTGTACTTGGGTCAGTATGAAGGCGTGAAATAAGTTCGCTGTTATTAAACACGCTGGTCTCATGTTAGCCAGCTAGCATTAGCGTGCTGACAGCGTGATGACTGTACTGTAATTGGCTCTTCTGTGGTGTAAAAAAAAAAGAAAGACGTTTTTGTTAGATGTAAAACGTGTGCCTTTGGCACATTGACTCGGAACTGGGAAGTTCACACGTTCAAGTTGTGAAGCGTTATCAGGTCTAAAAATTTGCAAATGACTCGCATCGGAAACACCGATAAGGATGTCAACACTTGGTTCACACCAATCCGACCTGGCCTTTCCCCTCATTTGTCAAACTCGAGATGCAAATTTGTGAATGGTTTCACAACTGCGGTGTCTTCTGGTAATAACTGCTTCATCATTCATTCTTTTCTAATCTGACTGATGCTCTCGCAGGGCAAAAATAAAATGTTTTTTAAGTTTTTCAATTGGAATGTATATGTCGTGTTCCTGCTCTGTGCTTTTTGTTCTAATATTGTTCTTTTTGTTTTATTTCATGTAACAGGCTTCAAACGAGGAGCAGATCCAGGAATGCCGGAACCCTCAGTCCTGGGGTATGACTTGAATAAATTGAATAAAAATGTTTGCCCACAATCAAGTAGGGGGGTGGGTTTAAGCTCCACTTTAGGATATTTAAACACAATTTTAAATCAGTAGAAGCTAACTTATTTAACATATTTAGAGACCGAAAGAACAACAAATAAGACAAAATTATTGCACAACAGTGTACTGTGTTTACAGTAAGCAATCCAGAATTGGTCCAGAATTAAAATCAAGTCCAATCTTATCTATGACATTTATTGCAATTTAAAAACCTACTGTAGTTGCTATTATACAACTTCTTCTGAGTGAGATGAGTCTTTATTCTCATCAAACGACTGCCAAACTGCCAGTCATTTGCCATTTCGTGAGGTCAGATAAAATAGTATCAAGGATTACGTGTCTGATGTTGCAATACATGCGTGTGGGGAAAAATACCACAGAAATTTAATTGTGGGCATAGTTCTCGTGAAAAGTGGCAATACTGACCTGTGTCATCGGCAGTTGTTGTGTCAGCGTTTTCTCTCGTGTGCGTTTGTGTATGTGTGTCTCCTGGGGAGTTTGAATGAGTGTGTGTATTAGGACCAAACAGATGGATACAAATCGACATTGTAATGTAGTAGAATATAATTTTCAAATAGTGAAGGCTGCGGTTTGGGGGGTGGGGCAAAAAGAAATGTTTCATTACGGTTAGTGGGTAGTAGGGGTGTGCCAAAAAATCGATTCTCATTTAGTACGATTCAGAATCGATTTTAAATGTCCCAAAATCGATTTTATTAAATAAATAAAAAAATACTGTCTTGCCTTTGTCTGTGTGTGCCTTTATTTGAAGCGCTGTTCATGTTGTACCCGATTTGGCCACTAAGGGGCAGTTTTACGCCACATTTGGTTGCACTTTGTGACAATGTCGTAGTGAATGCAAGTCAAGGTATTTTTCTCAAGTCAACAGCCTTTTCATATTAATTCATGGCTCATTTGCCTTAATTTGAGCATAAGCATGACCTATAAGACCTAAACATTTTTGTATAGCAAATCTGATACGGTTTATTGTAATGCAGATGAATGTATTGTTTGTTTAAAAATACATGAGAAGAGAACCTGTGAAAAATAATCACATATTAAATCGAAAAGCAACAATGGAAAAAGTATGCATCACCATCCAATTTGTTTTTGCTTCTTTTCAGTCTACTTTGGGGTTGAAAAAGGACAATGTCCACATCAACAACCCCCTCCTGAAGACCACGACAGCCACCTTATACTGAACATTTATTTTTTACACATTCTGCTCTGAAATTCATAATTTCAATGTTGTCCTTTTTAAAATACGAGGATTTAGTCACAGCTATTTATTTGTTGTTATGACATTGTCTTGACTTAGGTTTGCCCTGTATTCCATGTTAGTGTCAATAAATGTCTGACAATAGATTCCATAAGTGCCCTTATTTTTTTTTGAAGATTGAAAATATACTCTATACAAATAGATCTCAATATGTTTGAATATCATGGAAAACGTGTTTTGAAAAGGGCAATTCTTGTAAAGATTCACAACACATGGAGTGAAATATTTCATGATTTTGATCTTTATAGTTTCGATTATGGCTTACAAACGTCACTCTTAAAAAAAAATAACGTAAGAAACCATCACTGATTTTTAATATCAAATTTATGTAGGTATTGGCCATGTTGAAAATATTCACCTGTTAAAAATGTCTAACTATAAATATGTACAATATTGTAATTTGAGACTTACCCATTACCATAAAATAATAAAATATGTGTGATATAACTAAAAAAATAAATAATAATCCAATCGCATTGGAGGTTTTACCGAGTGTTAATCAGAGTGGGAATACGTTGCAGTCATTAGACTTCAGCAAAAGTTTTATTTTAAACAGCTTGATTCATAAATAGGCACATACATTTTATTCATGTTTACAAAATACATTCAGTAAAGACAAACTCCTGAAATAAATATAGTTACATTGCCTTTAAGTATAAGAGCTAATTAAATATGAACATTCTGTCCACAACAATGGGATTTTGTGTGAGCAATAAATATTTTTTCCAAAGAATAAATAACCCCCCAAAAACTTTTCAGTGCGTCGTTCAAAAACTACAAAGACATCATCACTCCGTCAATGGATTGCATCGCACTGCAGCTACGACAACTTCCCATAATTTGCTTCATGTTTCGCCCAATTTTCCCGCGGCAGCCACCATTGCGGATATGACTACTACAACATATTATGGATGCCGGCCTTGGCAGGTCTTCCCCTCTGTCTGTCCTTCCGGCTCAGCGCCCTCTTGCCGTCAACCATGAAGATGTAGAGCTGCCGCAGGATGCTGTGCGCCGTCATTTTTCTGTGAAAAACATCTGGATTGTCCAATGATCCCAGCAAGCTCGCTTCCTGGCTGTTGCTCAAGCCTGTCACCTCTTCTGGCTTTTTCATCTGCAGAACAGAGTAAAAAAAATACACTGTCAAATTATGTATTATAAAGAAAGACAGCAACATCATAGAATTTGAGAAATTCCGGTGGAAATTTGGAACGGGCGTGCTAACTGTCTGTGAAAGGGTTATATGCACCTCAAGCATTTTATTTTACATTATAAAACATCTATTGATTATTTTCCCAGTCAAGCCTCCTTATAGAGGGGGGGGGGGGGGGAGTATCCATTGGTGCAATTTTGAACGACTGTAGAATGCTAACAGGTGGTATTCAATTCAATTCAATATAACTTTATTTATCCCCTAGGGACAATTAAGAGCTAGCTTAGCGCAACATATCAGCTAAAACACAAAGGTAGATAGAAAGGATTTTACATTGTGCCCTATGATAATTGGGAACCCATGTTAAAGGAAATTAGCTTGAATGCTAACACTTAACATACAGTATCGTTAGCCTAATTTTAAATGAAAAACAACAAACGTAAAGTCCAGTTGCCTCAATTCAACTTTTGTAGATCACCATGACGTTGATGACTGAGAATTTACATATAAGAATGAAGGAAAAAAAGAAAACTTTTCAGCGAGTATATTGGTGTTTGTTAATATTATGACAAGACGTTCAAAAGGGCTTAGCTGGGTTGCTACATTTTTTGCCAAGCTAAATTCAATACTTTCTAATGTTCAATGTTCTCAATGTACCATGTTTTTAAAAGTTGTTACAGTACATAAGCCACATCACTGATTTGTTTATTCTGTTTCGCTTTTTTTCGCCCCTTGGATCTGAATGTATTTACAACCATAAAATCTTACTTTATTTGTGTTAAAAACATTTAAGACTTCTGATAGCATGAGTTAATACATTTTAATGCCACCAATAGATTATATGCCACGGAGGTGGCGGGACTTCCTGTTTTCTTTTTTATACATCAGCTTTGTTTCCAGTAACCTGTTTACTTGTGGGCCGCGTCACAGTTTTTGCGTTCCCGCCGATGGGAGCTCGCGGTTTGGGAGGGCCAGGGGTGGTCGTGCGAGTGTTGGAACGCGGCCATCAGTGGCCGGAAACGACGCTAATGTGTGAAACCCGGAAGTCGGGGAGTCCGTGGCATCTACCCTATTAATGCCTTGTTTTTAAGATTAATATATTCAGTGCAATCCGCAGGAACGCTTCTTTGGCAATTATGCTATTAGGCTAGCAAGAAGTCACTCTGGTAACCTGGACAAAGTCACGAAATCCCTAAATTGTTGGGCAGCACATTACGAACGTACCTTTTGTTTGATATTCTGGAGCAGGATTGCAGTGTACTGTTTGGCCTCGGACAGAATTCCACTGTCGGGATAGTCTTTCTCAACGTGCTTCAGAAGACTCGTGTAAATAGACAGACCTCGGGCCAGCCTGTGGAGGCACGCCTCCTGGAGAGAAGAAAAAAATCAACGTAAGCCAATCTATCATTCGTGGACTTTCTTTTTTTCTTTTATTTAGTTAGTTTTTGCTGCTTTGACTTGCATGGACAAACTGATACAAGCTGTATACAGTATACAGAATGGTGGCAGTAAATTCATTTCAGATTCACACTAAGCGTCTTTTTGGCAAATATTGAACTATTCAACAACAAAAAGGCTTCAAGCTGTTTAATGCCACTCCCGGTTGAAGTCTACTGTCAAAATAAACATTAAACAAAGAGCACTATAGGTTGTTGTGTTTGAAACAATCACGTAGCTTTGCTTTAGGAAAGTGCACTTAGCATAATGCTAGCAAACTGTTTTAGCTGTTAGCATCGGTAGAAACAGCGGATATTTGAACAGAGTTGCTTGAATATGTATTTCTTGATATCTTTTGAATTTGATAACCTACTTTTAAAAACAAATAACATTTAGATAACCCACACAACATAAAAGTCAAGACAATGCTAGCTAGCAATTCAACAAGGTGACGTACTGTATGGAAAGTGAAAATGACTAAATGAAGTCACATGGAAATCAAAATATATAATTGACTGTAAAAAAAATGTTGTTTTTTTTAAAACTTTTATTCATTCCAAAGTCATTATGTTTTTACTTTTACTAGAGGTATTTTTTTTATTATTTTTTAATTTAAATACTAGCCATAAAGTACAGCGTTTCCACTTCTGGTTCTTACCTTGCTGAAGTTGGATCTGGGGCAGTTTGGTGGAAGTTGTGGTACTTCGTTGTCCTCCAGTAAAGCAAACTCAACACTGTTTTGGAATTCATCTTCAAACTGAAATCAGAATTGGCCACAAGAAAATTAAGTATTACAGATAGAACGGAATATGACAATGAAGAGACTTTTGAAGTTCCACTTACAGCTTTTTGGTGCTCTCTAGCGGAAGCCAGAACCGAGTCCCAAACCTCGAGAGAGCTCAACGGATTGGAGGGCTCACTTTTTTCCTCACTTGAGCTGCCACCTGATGGAAAGGCCGTGGGCGCTTCTGTAAGCGGAGCTGCGGTGCCACGCAGTACCAGAAAGGCCAGCAAACCCACAGCAAGAATTTGTGCGTCTGTGTGGCCGCATGAAAAAGTATGAATGGATGGCAAAAGAGGAACACAAAACAGGAAACGGTCACCACTGCAAAACTTACACATTTGTGAAGGCATGTTTTGCGTCACTGGCCGAGTCGAGATTCCTCTTGGGCTCCAGTTGGGTTCGTGGAACTTGTCTTGTCTTCACATGGTCCCGCCATTATATACTCTTCTGACTGCAGGAATTTCATAATAGCTTCCTGCTTCAATTATTCATTTGTGTGATATTGTAATTTTTGTTTGGTCCCTCCCGAAACCTGTATTTTCCATTCAGTATATTTTTGACCTCATTTGCTTCATAGTTATTCATACATTAGCACATCTATGAATCAGATGCTGAAAATACTTGGTCGTGGTTTTAGAAATCATGGATCAGTATTGATGATGTGATGACATTTTGTTATACGTCATGTCATTCAAAAGACAGTTTACAGTTTCCTTTGTGTAGACCGTATTGTTGGAATTTAGCTGCAAAGTCAGCAAAAGTTCCTTAAGCAAAATTTGATCTTGGCACCATTTACTTTTACTCTGCCAATATTATAAATACTCTATTTGGCAAGGCCACACTTGCTGCTCACAATGCATACCACCACCAGCACTCTCCGTTTCGGACGTTTTGGTAACTTCGTTTTCTGCTATCATAACTTGTGAAGTAAACAAATTATTATTAAATTTTTTTAAATTCAATATGTTACATTTGATTACTTTATGAGTACAACACATTTTTTCAAGCACAGTTCTGTTATATTTAACTGAATGCATTTACGTTTAGCCAATCAAATAAAAAAGTAAAATAAATCACTTATGTATGTAAAAATAACAGTTTTAATAAATAATATGTAAAATGTGACATGATTTAAATGAACAGAGGCGATAAAAATGAAACCTGAAATAGTCTATCACAAACTTATGATAATGAAGTTGTATTAAAACCATAATAGTTATTTTAAGAAAAAAAATGAAATAAATAACATTAAGTATGATGGATTCTTTAATAACATTTATTATTGTGAATGGTGAAGTAATATTTTCCTCTCAGAGTTTAGTCGCTGATAATGGCCAAACCTTTGATACTTGAGACTCAAAAAGGAAGCCACTGTACTTTAATGAATTGATGAGGTGGTACTTAGTGTAAAATATTTGCAGTAACCTGTATCGAATATTTAAACACGAGACTATTTCATGTCACGTCTGTCTATTTTTGCTATAGTTAACTCATCAATTAGCGTAACTCCAGTGAGAATAAAATGAAAACTTCCAGTGTTGACATTGGTTTTGCTATCTTGAGGATGTTGTAAGAGCGGGTTTACGTATTCGTGTTTCATTATTTTCATTTATGCGACTGTAGCCATTTTATTAATTTTCCTCAATTCTGGCAATTGAAAATGTAGGACAATCAGGAACAAGAAATTTGAAAGCTAAACATATGTTTAATGAGTTTAACCGTTTTGTGGTTGAGTATGTTTGAAGAGCCTGCTGTACAAGTTGCATAATGAGCGTCAAGCTTCTAACATCAGACCAAGCTTCCCATTTCCTCTCATATTTCTAGTGAAGTCGTGTGTGACTTCATTGCCAGGCTGAAATTGCCATTTGACAAAGTCTCAACATGACTGATTTCTCGTTTTAGCCTTTCATCAGTGAAAAATACCAAAAGGGAAGTGTGGTTCATTTTTGGTTTCATAAAATAGTTTCATTGTGCACTCAGGAAAATTGTAGGTCAAATGTCACCAGTGTATGTTTGCATCAGAAACGTTTTGTTTTGTACGCCCTTGTGGATTTGACCTATGAGAGATGATAATGGATGGATAAATGAGATGAAGTTTAGGCGCATGAATGCTATAGTGGGTCGTCAAAGTGGTATGATTGCAAATAATGCAATTTCAAAGTTTTTATATGCCTAATTATTTTCTACAAAAAAATAGCACTCTCAAACGTACACTCATGCGCACCATGGCCACTTGGGGGCAGTAATATACACACATTTACATGGGGCCATTCAAATAAGTCAAAAGTAAAACCAGTCGTAAAGAATACATGTCTGAGAGTATTGTTACGTTATCTGTACATCCACCCTCTGATGAGCTTTATGAAATACACTTGTGACCGTTTTATGTTTGCTGTGCCTAAAGAACTCATTAAAAGACATCGCCGTGTGGTTGGGTCGCCCTCTAGTGGTCGCCTGCTGACCAGCATCAATCTGCATTTAACGGCATGCTGCTTGACTGTAGTCTGCAGTGTACTGTTGATAACGCTAGATAGCAGTGTTGAAGCAGTGTAGTCAAGAGAGCAGCCTTGCAACCCTTTTCTACCGCTTGACTTCAAGAGGTCAGCTATTTCCTAGCTGGCTTTGCAAGAAGCGAGGTAGTGTACACTTATAATGGCAGCTAATCGAAGGGAAAATACAGACAAATAAGTATTCACACTCATATTCTATGAACAATTTAGAGAGTTAAATAAACCCAGTATCCGCAGGGAACACACAATAAAGTTAATACATATATACATTATTTTATTATTTGTTATTTTAAGTTAGTTAAATCAAGTTAGGAATGGGTAGGGAGTTATAGTGGGAAAATGACATGGAGGCAGTTTCCTAAAAGGGAGCTAGCTATAGACAGTAAAAAATGCTCTGTTAATATTTTTAGAATCTATTATCTTATCGATCATTATTCCATTGATTACTTGTGTTATCATCTTGACCCAATGCGACGGGTCAAATCCTCAACCAATTCTAATCAAAGTCCAGCCGTGCCTTGAGATACAAGTGTCTTAGTTTCCAGGTTTTTCGAGATATGAGCGGCTTGTTGGCCGATTTCATGCTTTGCTTTTTTGTGGAAGGCTCAATCAGATTCAGGGATGTGATTTTTCCGCTAATTCGCGGAGTTCCGCTTTTTTTATCTCCCCCCCCCCAAAAAAATTTCAGATATTTTTTTTTTTTTTTTTAGTAGTTCATTGTGTATGCACATGACTCCGACAGATAACATCTTCTGCTATAACAAAGACATTTGTGGTATGCTCTAATATGAGTTACTTTTCATTTGGTCATGATACAATTATTTGTTCATGAAATTTGAACTCTTCAACATTATTTATGTGTTAACTTAGTAATCACATTAGTTAAATATGATGATATTCTCAGTGATAGTTTTTAAAAGCAAAGGCAGTCCAATGTTTTTGAATGTGACTGATTTTGAGTTGACTAAAACTGCCATTTTATATGGGATAGTTCAATATACATTGAAAATTTATGCTGTTGTTTTGTCTATTTCTTTGTCATGTGAGTGCATTGAAAGTACTTAAAAACACGGAAAACCCATGAGCCCCCAGACCCCCGGCTAAATTTTCAGATAATTTCACTTTGGTCAAATCACATCCCTGGATTATTGGCATTTCCTTTCATTTCAATGGGAAAAGATGATTTCAAATACTATTTTCTTTTTTGCTAAGAATGGGGTCACACAACGGATAAAACTTGAATCTCAAGGCACCGCTGCAATCTTTTTATTTTTATTTTTTCCTGGCCTACTACTTTTAGCTCACTCTGTCCTATTCCTCATCTGTGGATGTTGAAATCCATAAGAGGAATCATATCTTGGCTCAGCTAAGCTCAGGCGGGCACTCTTCAATATTTAATCGGGAGTGCATTTGTTTGAAGAGCGTTTTCTGAGTAGTGTGTGATAAAGGAAGACGTCTGAGGCCTGACCATGTGTGCGCGCAGATGCGGAGTTTGTATGCAGGACACAAGCTTGGGGGAGGAGGAAAAAAATGATGGGACTGCATACATACTGTATTTGTGTGTGCGCCGTGACAGTTTGGGGATGAAAGGCTTTACCAACTCCTATGGTAATTGCTTCACACTGTCTCCCTTCTTGTCCCTCATGTTCCTGATGTTCCCCATCCCCTCCTTCTCCTTTACGCAGTAATCCATCCTCGCTTTTGCTCCTATGTGCAACCTGCAGATATTATGCTGGGATCATCTATTCAACATGCCATATTATCAGGTTTATTTGCTGTGTGTGCATCTGCTGCTCTGTATGCACAAGTACCAGTGGCGGGTGTAAGTGGAATCCCTCGGGCCCACCAAGCAGTTTATTTCAGCATTCTCCACAGTCAGGGGGAGGGTGGGTGTAATTCCCTTTTCTTGTTTTTTCTTCTCAGCAATTTAGTAAAGACAACATAAGGAGGCCTGTGAAAATGTTATGTTTTGTTCAAAGAAACGAATGAACCTTTACTGGATTGGTCTTGTCTTATTATGCATTTTGTGCGTAACCTTTTTTTGAACAGATTTGAAAATAACCTAAATTAGCCAATACAGTCTAGAAAAGTTGAGCTGACAGCCGAGTTATCCAAGTGCACTGGAGATGAACTCTGCACAGCTTGTCATGTCATCCGCAGTGGCAAGATCGACTTCCTTTAGAAATCTTCAGTTGAAAAAAAAAATTCTCTCTTTCAACCATGTTCACTTGATGTCTTCAATTAAATGTTCAGTATTTCCACCTCATTCTGCGGCTCGGTCCCAGAGCGAGCGTCACCTTCATCAAAGCCTGTCTAAACACACGCCTTGCTAGCATGCTCCAATCTGGGAATATATCGACTACTTTATCTTTTTTTAAAACTGGCCTCGACTCTAATTTTGTTTTGTCTGGTTCTCCCCCTTGTTTCTGGTGTCCTTCAACCTCCATGGTGGCAAATTGATGCAGAACCAGTTCGTCTTAATAACATCTTGAGGCTTTGGTTCTGGCGCCGCCTCAGCTCTAGGCCCTGCTTCTTCTGGACATCAAAACTGTGAGGTAGACGCACTAACCACTACTTCACCGAGCCACCCAGGAAAACGTTTAAATTGTGAGAAAACAAAATGCACAATATGTCGCCTTTAAAAGACGTGGAGCCACTGTGTCTGATACACCAAACAGCCATCTCATATTTCAACTCACCTGCCGTCTGCTTCAGGTTAAACTGGAATGTATAGCAGCCCCCCAAACACGCACACACACAGATAAGGCTAGCTTTGTTTACCTGTGGAAAGGTGCTCACACTATATTTAAGTAAAAGTATAGATAGTTGAGTACAAAAAAAAAAAAGTCTGGTAAAAGTAAATAATTACAGACTGGAAGGTAGTTAAGTGCAAGTGTAAAAAATAACTTTTACTGTCAATTATGTAAGCTACAATACCCTTTTTCTTAACTTGGCACAATGAAACAAAATGTTTTTTAAACCAAGCGCTATTATTGATTTGTTTTTATGTAGTCAAAACAAAGTAAGCTGACAAACTAAAAATGCTAAGTAGCTAATGAAAACAACTGGGGGGAAAATACAATTAACCTGTTTGTGTTTTTTTTTATCTTAGATGGATCTTTTTTTTCTTTTCTTTTTTTTTAACGCCAGAGGCTTCTGGTTTTCAGGTTGGCAAAAGACAACACGTTTAGCCACAAATCATCTTTGGAGCTGACAACATCAAATAATAGGCTGACAATGGAACTGGTTCTCTTGTATTTATTGATGATGTGACTGTTGACAAATGCAGCATGATAAATTCTGAAGTGTGTCAGGCAATATCAGACGCTCATTTTCAGCCAAATGCTTCAGAACTCAATGCTTGGCGCTTCACAGTGCAGATGGACAATGACCCAAAGCAGACTGCAAAAGCAACTAAAGAGTTTTCTAAGTTTAAACTTTGCAGTGAATGAGTTTTTAAATTAAGTTTTCTCAACACAGCAGTGCAGAAACTAATGTAGAGGGACCATATAACAATACTCAAGCACGCATTATTCCCTACAATATGATGTATGGCATCATTTTGAATCCCATTACTCTCACAACCTTGTTTTTATTTTGTACAAATGAGACACATATTTCATAGTTTATATTGTCTGATATCCAATAGCCAATCATATTGCAGTGGGGCATGTCCTTTAAGTATGTATGTCTATTGACAATTCAGAACATCCGGGCATATGATATTTTCGCAATTCAAATGCTTCTTTACACGATGTAAACAAACGGCCTGTGATTAGCATTGGTAGCATACAAACCAGGCAGACTGTTATAGAAATCAAACGACACATTTTGAAATAAAAAAATAATAATCCTCACAAATCAAATTACAATTGATCCAAAGTCAAATGCTTTTCAATGAGCAGAGCGCTTCGTTTCACGGAGTTGACCGCCATTTTGACTTGTGACGTAAGCGCAGAATTGTCAATATGGCTGTAGGTTGAACAATCAGCCAAAACATTGTAAAAAAAAAAAACTTTATTTAAACCAGAAAAAAAAACACTGAGACCGAGGTGTTTTTCAAAGGTGAGCTTGAAAACTTGAAATAAAGTAATCATGAAAGAACACAGCAAAGTAAACATGAAAGGATACATAAAAGAACATTATTTACAGTGAACTTATTGAGTGCCCCTTCCCCCAAAATAAGAACAAAAATGTTATTAATGCAAAAAGGTAAATGATATAAATTTGGCAATGACGTCCAAATGAATGATGAAAAGTGACCCCCACCGTCTCCATCCCCCACCCCCTCATCACAATCACGCGCACGCCTCGTCACGCTGCTCGCTAACCTGAGGTGTGCCGTGCTGCGGAACAAGTGAAGTCGCTCGTTAAACGCGCGCGCGACCCATCACGTTGCAGATGCACGTCGCTGCTCCGTGACCGGCGGAAAGCACGAAGGACGAGACCGAGAAGGGGTTGGGAGGGAAATGGCGACCTGGCGCCGGCGACGGTGCGCCTGTTGAAGGAGCCACTCGAGGACACGCCGCTCGCGTACGTACGGGCGGCAGTTATGGACGACTCGGAGCCCGCAGAGGACGGCCTGCTCGCGGGCTTGCGCTGGAACCGGAGCGCGCGGGACCAAGCTCAGCTCAAGCACAAAATCCGGGACCTGCCGGGTCTACTTAAACACGGGCTGCACCTGCGGAAGAAGAGCGTGAGTATCTCAGTTGAATGGATGTCCTTCCGCGTTTGATGCTGCTCGTTCAAACTGTTGGATTATTTTGAAATTAAGCAAGGTTTAGGCTGCTTTCGTACCCACGTCACGAGTTGTCCCAAGCGTGACTGTCGCAGGGGCACACTTGTGTGTATGCGAGTTGGTCCATAATTGCTCGAGTTGCTGGTGGTTAAGACACCATACCTTCACACTCCGGTAGTCAAGGCAACCACCCTCAGGTTATACTGCACACACACGGTTGCACTAATGATCATGCGTGTAGCACGTGCACGTAGATTCAATTAAACTGTCAATGAATTCATCGTCGAGTCAGTGTGGAAAAAAACACAAAATGCATCCATCATTTAGAGCCAGTTAAAATGACGAGCTAAAATAATCACTATCTTGCTGCAGGCGCATCCTCAGTGGATTATTATTTTATAATGGTCGCTATCTTTGCTCCATTGACCTAAAGTGATGTACTGTAGTATTGTTCTGGGATAGGTCATTTTCACAATCACAAGTAACTAACTGATAGTGGCTTCTTAACTTTTTACTCATAGAACAAAAAAAGTTGCTCAAATTCTCTGCAGTTGTTTCTATTATGATGGGCAATCACATTGAATGTGTTCTGATCTTGTCAGGTCAGGGTTGCTCTTTGTTGTTGGAGCTTCATAGAAGAAAGCTAACCATTCATTCATTTATTTTCCGAACCGCTTATCCTCTCTGGTGTAAATGACCATGAGCATGTGTCGAAAGGTGCTCTCACCTGAGTTGTTTGACACATCTCGATGTAAATATCATAAAATGAAAGCTAATCTGGAACCCAAATGTCTTCAGTGTACGACAAAAACAACAGAACTGACTGTGCAGTTCCAATACTTTTGGAGGCAACTGTGTGTATTTGAATACAGGTCGCCCCACATATTCACAGTTAGTCGTTGCGGATTGTAATGTTATTGAATTGAGACAATGAACGGCTAACTGTAAATAAATGCGCTGAAATGAGAATTTTAGGCCGAAAGTGAAAAACGAAAATGAGGAAACAATAGCCATAAAAACAATGAAAAAAATGTACTCAAAAGGTGAAAAGCAATGGCAATCACAGGAGCAGAAAATAGTGGCCAAAAGAATATGTTACTGGGCACAAAAGCTTTGAAATTGTATCAGAACCAACAAACACCATGGGACCGTATTTACTTGGTAAACACTGCACCACGTGGCTTTTTTTCTTTTCTTTTTCGCAAATGAGTGTCACCTCATATACGCATTCCGTTCACATTAGAGGTCAACATGTGTTTTTAGAATGCAAATTATTACATCAACAAAAACTGGTGTTGCGCGCTAGTTAGCTGCCCAGATGGTTTTCTTGAAATGTTTTTGCTTGTGTCGTCACATTCTGATTCCGCCGTGTTGTTTCAGTGACAAAAGTAATCCCTACGAACCATTTAGCGGCATGTTCATTATTTTACACGGAAGCAGGACTGTAAATTCTTCGGCATCAGAAATATTGATTTGTACATAAGCATCACTAATTGTCATGTGGTGACCCACAAGGGTTAGATATTCATCATCTACCTGTACCTTTAAGGAAGGGGCGGGACTATGACGTTTCTTGGTTCAAAGGGATGATAGAGATCAAAGGGTTGAAAGGTAGTAGCTTGTTGCTTGTGTGTAAACAATCAGTTTTGTGTGTGACTTGCCTTCGTTTCGCCTTTTACCGCATCTCCTCGGTCAACTAACTTGTTGTCCAACTTTACAGATGAGCGAGCTTGGGTCAAAAACTTCTGACATTCATAGACTCAAAAAGAATCATTAAATATACAGAGATATTTACATATACATATTCATAAAAATGGCGGCCATAAAGTATGTATGGAAAATACATTAGCATTTTTCAGAAACAACCGCTGTGCCAAGCATGTGGGAAAGTTCAAACTTTCTCAATGTCTTTCATGTTATCCCATGAGGAAGCTTCCCCAGATGAAGGTTTGATGAAAGGAAAGTCACACTGCACACCAAATGAAGCTGCTCATTTGGAGAGGTGGGGAGTAAGTCACGTATGTGCAATTCGCATCCATCCATCCATTTTCTTCCTGCATATCCAATGTCGGATCACAGGGTCAGCAGACGTCCCTTTCCCCATCACTGAACACTCGCTCGTTACGCCTGTAACACTGACTGTTCCGGATATTAGGAAAAAATAATAATAAAATGCTCAAACAGGTTGAAAACGAGCAAAACGTCTTGGTAGGGTAATGTTTGACAATATAACAAAGGCAGACGCGGCATAGTTCTGCCAGTACACTCCAGTAAAGTAGCGCTCAGTCTGCTTACACATGCGCAGTGGAAGCTAGCTTGACAAGTTTGTCGTTAGCCGAAAGCTAATGAGTTGAGGCTAACCCCGCTCGCCGCTAGCCTTAAAGAAATTCATATTAGCAGCCAGAAGTGGAGCTTCATCGCTAGTTTATGTCTAGAAATGCACTGACAACAACTTTATTTGTCAAAGAACGCTGTGACACTTTACAGAACTGTGTTGTTGTTGGTGTACCTAATAAAGTGTCCAGTACTAGTTGGGCAGCTGGCTAATTTGTCTTGTGTGTAGTTGTAGTTGTGATTGTTTGTGCTATAGCTCAACCAATTATTTGCACTCTTTGTGTTGAAACAAATTGAACTAACTTTGCTTCTTATTGTTTGTTCTTTAACGTTCCCCCCCCCCACTTAAAGCCCTCATCGCCACCTCACCTACAAATATTTGCTTATTTTACAATCCTGACTAATGTAGTCGACCCCTAAACCTAAAGGACAAGGTATGGCTTCGTTAGCAACGTTCCCCATTGTGTGTTCATTATTCATCGACGCTCTCCATTTTGATTTCCGTGTGTGCGACCGATCTGTCAAGGAGTCAACGGCAGTGTGAACGCCCGCGTTGTTTGCAATCCAATCTGAGAGCAATCCATTCCTCGCAGATAATGACCTCACGCTCTGCTGCCGCGCTCTTTTTTTTCCCGCTCGCCCAGACACACTTTGAAGTCATCGCCACAGATAAGCGTGTCAGCATGTGCTCTCGCTTTATAGCCCTCATCTCTCTTCTCCGCTGACAACAAATGTGCACCCCCGTGATGGAGGCATGTGTTTTTGGGGAGAAAAAAATCAAAGCACCAACACACAAAGACTTGAGTGTGCAGTGCTGTACAAATGAGTCACCCAGTAGTGAGTTTGTGAGATGACTGAGGAGAAAAGCAGACTTTGGGAACGATCGGTGCTCACGAGACAGGAGACAAAGAGATGGAGAGATAAAATAGTGCGAGGATGAAGGAGCGAGGCAGGGAGGATGTGAGAGTCACTCGGTCTGCTGTGCTCCATTTCATCGTCAGTCCCATCATCACTGCTACGCGAGGGGGGGGGGGGGGTGTAACCGTTATGCGTTTTAAAGTTAACGAAAGGAGACAGCAGACTTGCTGTTAATCTAGAGTGGTGATTTATGTGTCCAGATGATATTAAGACAATTTATTCCAATTGTTACTTTTATTTGTAGCGGGTCGAAGGTTTCTTTGGTGGTGTTACACTGACAATCGTTGAAGTCTCCCCTAAAAAAACAACAGAAACATTTTTTTTTTAAATAATGAAAGTTACATTATATAATATTATACTTTAATATTATCATTAATAATAAAGAAAATATTTTTTTGCCTTCGTGATTAATTCATTGCGCCTCCTTGTGTACCTGACTTGGCCACTTGGGGGCAGTCTAACAGGGGCATGTAGACACATGAAGAAGAGTTTCACAGCAACTGTACGCAACTCAGTCAGCTATACTATTAGTTGTTTTTTGTATAAAGAAAATGTTATACAGTATTGTCTATTTGTAATTCAATGTTTGTGTTAAAATATCCTTTGCTTAAAGTGTATTTAAGCCATAAACCCGCTATTTGTTAGTCCCATCAATGATGTTACGCATCATTTGTTAGCATAAGATAAGCGAAATTTGATTGTTGTAAATATACAATGTGTAGTTTTTTTTGTTGTCGTTTGATATTAAGTTTAAACTGGGAGACTTTAAACACCTTGAAGCTGCTTTTTGAATAATTGCTCACTATCTGCCAACTGCTGCTTGTTTTGAAGTGAGTGTTGTTCAATTTATTGCCAACATACAGCGCTCGTATATCAAATGTATGCTCGCAAGTCACAGCAAAAAAAATCATCTGAACGAGGGCTCTTATCGTGAAAAATGTCAGGTCACTGTAGTCTAACTTAACATTTTGTACAATTTCCTTTTAGATTCCTATTTTGAACACATTGTCAACAGTAGTATGCTATTTACAGTTCTTATGTTAGTGCAAAATAGCTCAGTTGTATGAGAAAATATTGTAAAGAAGCATCCATTCATCTTGTCATAGCGTTAAAACGGCTGTGTAGTCACTGTTGTTATGTTTTGACTTCCTTGTCTCTTTTCGTACTAACTCGAGCATTTGTCTCTCTTCCGTCTGTCTCACTTTCCCTGTCTCCATCGTGTTCTGCGTTCTCTTTTTAATGAACACAATTAAAATGATCCCTCCTCAGCTCATTTCACTCCCTCTCCATCTGTCACGCCCGTATCCGTGTCATGTATATTCATTGACTTTTGTGGAAGGGTACTGTACTGTACTTCTCGTTCTCCCTTAGCGCATTCATCTTCCACTACAGTATATTGCTTACCTTTTCAGCCGTTTCATCATTTGATGATCTCTGAACCGCTTAGTTTATCATCATCTGGGCGTTTGCTATCTATGATAGTTTTCCAACCCACAACTTTACTGACTGCACTCCTGTTGTACATCGTTGCCTCTTTCTTTTTTACATTTCAAGTAAAATGACACAATTATAACGTTTTCAACTGCATGAAGATGAATGCTGCTGTTCTAAATGTGAAATTCTACTGTGATGAACGAAACGATGCATATATGCTCCATGGAGGCCAAAAGGCTGCGTGACGTCAAGCTTGTTTCAAGACATGTTTAAAACATGATGCCATTTGAAGCATTGCACTGTCCACAGTCTGTTCTTGGAGCTCAATTATACTGCCCACCGCAAACATTATGCTGTGGTAGGGAAACCACAACGTATGACAACTTACTGTCTATGCACTAGAATAATAATGAGGGCTGAAGTCGAGAGGCTAGTTGTATATTGGATGGGTTGTCCACTCTGAATAGAAATAATTATGTAGATTCCACACACAAATATTCTTTACAATAATATGCTCTAAGCAGTGTTGTGATTATTATTGCGTTTGTGGAATTTGAATTAAGCACACAAGCACCCACACGTTTTTAATCAATCTCGTGTGGCGGCCATTTTGCCACTTGCTGTCGACTGAAAATGACATCATCACAGTTGCTCAGGGCTCAGGTAACGATCAATCACGCCTGACCTGTTTTCTGAGTTTGGTCATGTGACTTTCGCAAAGCTGAGCTGTGATAGGTCATTACCTGAGCCCTTAACATCATTTTCTGCCAACAGCAAGTAACAAAATGGCCGCCATCTGAGATGGATTAAAACAGGTAGATTTTGCCGTTTAATTCATACTCCACCACAAACAATATTATTCAGGATGTTGGGTTTATTTTAGACTAGTGGCGGTGCATAGAACTTTTTTTTTTTAGTTGACCTCCTTTTCAAATAAATGTACCATTATGTGTATTAGGACCATAGTGACATAAATTCATAAATCGGCCACTAATCAGGTTAAATATCAAAGTACCTAAACATTTTAACCTTTACATTGAAGTCCCTGTAAAGTGAAAATACATATTTCTTCTAAATTTGACATGGAAAATATTGTTAACTACCCTGCCGAATTTGAATGATTAAACAAATTGCTAAGTACACCCTCGCCTGTAACTCCAAGTGTATCTCTAAAAAAATAAATGTAGAAATGAATATATATATATATATATATTTATATTTATATTTATTTATTTATTTATTTACATATTTATACTTATTTTTAGATGAAACGTTCTTTAAATGAATTAATGATTTAGATAAAGAGTGATTAAATATTCCAAAAACGTCCAAATCCAAATTTTCAAGTAATCAGAAAAAGAGACAAAAGGCAGATTAAAAATAACCATAAAATGTCCATGCAATTGCCCAAAAATGACAGAAAATTTAATAAAACGGACAGAAAAGAAAACGCTCAAAAAGTAACTATAACAGTTCCCAAAACAAAAGTTCACAAAATTGCAAAAAAAAAAAGTCAGAAAATTGATTTAAGAAAAGACAGAAAAGAAAATAGTGAGTAACCATAAATGTAAATACAAAACCAAGGAATCCAGAAAATGCCAGAAAATGTATAGCAAAAAAGGCAGAAAAAAGTCAAAATAGTCATTAAAAAAGAGGCAGAAAATTACCAATGTCCATCAAATTGCAAAAAATGTAAGAAATTTGACTGAAAGGCAGAAAAGTCAAAAAATGTATGAAAGTCCGAAAAAAAAACAACTTAACTCTGAAGACAAAAGGTAACAAAAAATGAATCCAAAAGTGTTGGATACTTCATATGTATTTTTTTTTATGGGGCCGCTCTAAATAGCTCTTGGACCCTCAGTACATTATGCTAACACTAACACACTGTTTCGTTCATCACAATGTTCAACTGTTATGTGGCTCCAGACAGATTAAAAAAATCATTAAAAAAAAGTATTTAGCCTAAAATGACTCTTTTGACATTTAAGGTTGCCAACCCCTTGTATAGCCTACAAAAGGTCAAAGTCGTCCAAAAAATATATTGTATGACCTGGAAAAATGTCAATTAGCATCTTTCGAGCCATGAAATATATTCACTTAAAATATGTTATACCTCGCTCTTTTGCCTTCTCTCTGTGATCCCTGAAATAATTTTACAGTTTTTAACCTTCCTATTGTATCATTATCATTTTAATCAGTTTTATAACCGGCTTTTCACTTCTGTGTGTCAATAATCTCAGTTGCCACCATAATAATCCATAAAGATTAAGAGGCTATTTCCTAGTAGGGGAAGTAGAGGTATCTTGGGTGTGCCCAGGGCAAAGGTTTACAACATTGTGTGATGGTAGTAGCTATTAAGAATATGTCACAGTGCCTGCTTGTACTGGTTTGAAAATAATAGTGTCGTATTTCACCGATTTTAGGTCAGATGGTCAACATGCGCTCACAAAAACTGTGAATCACGTTAACGGGTGAATGAGACATGCTTGTTGAGGCCGTTGAATTGGACACACAGTGACTAATGTGTTTGGGATTGAAAAACTGGTCTTTCTCAGGTTGTGGTCGTGTTTATTCAGTGTATTTACACGTGCGCGCGTGCGTGTGCAAAATCTCACGGCTGTGTGTGTTTCGTTTTTCAACAGCAATCACCTGACACAATCCCCGGACCAAGTGCTGGCCCTACGGTAAATAAGGTGAGGGCTTGCGCGCGCGCGCGCACACACACACACACAGATGATGTAATCTTTTGAGTCTAGCTATGAGGCGACAGTGTGTTTGTTTAGCCTCGATACAGATGAGCTCAGTGCTGATTTTCACCTTGGGCCTCATTCTAGGCCGTTTTCACAAATTGCAGCAAACGCATAATAACCTGGGGAGGTGATTTTTTTTTTTTCAAGGCGGTGCCATTTGTCTTCATCTTACTCGTGGAATGCACCCAATATTGATTAGCCATTTGTTATTACATTTAGTGTGCCTAGTTGTCCTTTGTTTTTTAGTTTTAGGCAGATTGGAAATCAGAATGAAAACAGGGCCCGACAAAAGCAGTAAACTGTCACCGTTTGTCACATCTGGACGCACTCAACTAATTTGTTGTACAAGCAGCTGTGTCGTCGTAGCAGTGCAGCAGACCAACGTGTGATGTCTGCCTGCCTGCCTGTTTGACTTTGACTGAATCCAGGCATCACTTTGCTGCGTCAAGCAGTATCAGGGATTCTGTTTTACAGCTACAAGATGCGCACAGCTAAAATCAACATCCTGTTTTCTCCAAATTCAATTTGAGCAGTAACTGTCTGATAATAACCTGAATTCAAAATGCTCCAACATGAAGAATCGTCACTAAATTTCAAAATTTGACCCACTTTGGCCGTTTTTTTTTCCCGCTCTCTTTTTGCCTTTGTCATTTTGTTGAAATGTAGTAAACTTGATAAACTGTCTTGCCATGTGTTATGTCACATGTTAAGTACAGTACATTTAAGAGGACATCAATTAGTCATGGGAATTCACAGTGTTACTTGAAATAAATCAACAAGAAGGGAAAATGGTACCACTTTAAAACAAGGTTAACCATATGAAGGCTTAATAAATTGTTTTTAAATTGGTGAAATTGACAAGTTTTTAATGCTTTTTGAAATTAGAAAAAGATAACAAAGTCACGTGATAACGTGTCAGTATCCTAAACAGAATACATATACACACATATGGCGCACTGATCATTTATATAGGAGACCTGGAATATTTGTTTCATGACTTTAATAATCCCCCCTCTCAAATTGGTTAAGATGTAATGTATTTATTTATTGAATTTATTTGTTTATTCATTTATTTAATTAAATGTTTTTATTTATTTTTTTTGTTTAATTTCATACATTTTCATCCACCCCCCGTTTAAAATTGATTGAAATGTAATTACGATCAGGATTAACCACATGAAGGCTTAATAAGTAGTTTTTAAATTGATTATTAACACGTTTTTAATGCTTTTTGAAATTAGAAAAAACATAACAATGTGATAAGTGACAGTATCCTAAACAGAATACATATTATATTATACAGTTTTTTTTAAATGTATTTAATTAAATTTAAATAATTTCTGTTTCTCCCCTCAAATTGGTTGATTAAGTTGTAATTTCATTTATTTACTTAATTGAATAATTGTTTTGTGCATTTATTATAACTTGTAAAATAAAAATGTTTATCAAATATAATTAATTCATTCATTATACTTGACTATTTTTGTGTTCTGAACTGAAAACCTTTCTATCCCATGCTATCCTATCGTATCCTGTGTCTCAGTCGTGCTCCCAGAGTTTTCCATGCGCAGGCCGTGCCGTGCGAAATGGCTTCCTTTCCCACGGGCCGTACCCAGCTAAAGACAAGATACACCTGGCCAGAATCATACGGTACACTTGACTCTACTGTGTTTTTTGTTTGTATGTCCCCTTAGGGATCGATCAGCGTGTGTGATGAAGCGTAACCGCTGGTTTAAGCGCATTGGTGTATTTGACAGGCGCAGTTATGTTGGCGTGGAGCTGGTGCAGTGGCTGTGTGAGCAATGTGTGTACGTGCGGTGTCGGACCACTGCCGTGCGCGTCTGGCAGGTGCTGCTGGAGCTGGGAGTCCTCCTGTCAGGTATCATTTGCTCATGTGACAGACATAACATTAGCCAAAATGATCATCTAAAAAAACTTTGTGTTGTCTTGCCAGTGGACCAGCGAGTTGTCTTCTCAGACTCCAATACTTACTACCAGTTCAGTTTCGAGGAGTGCGACTCGACGTCCTGTGAGTTTCGTGCCAATGAAGGGGATTGGCCAGAGGCTGTCAGGCTCCTCCTACAACTTGCGCCGTATGTTCAATTTCGCTCCGGAGACAGAACCAACAGCCCGTAAGTCTCAACTAAAATGTGAATGTGCATGGATGGGCTGGCAGGACTGAAATAGGTTCAATAGATGGGTTGGGAGTTGTTGACATAAACTAAGCAATGTTGTCTTTGCACCAAACCAGTGTGGGATTGTGTTTCGTCAGTCACTAACAGCGCTGTGGCAACACCATTAGCATCTCCATTGATCTGACCCACATCTCCCACTTTTACACAGACGTCAATTTGGTGCTCTGACGGTGGCTTATTGATGTATTTAAAATTGCAGGGTAACAGCGGCAGAGAGGTCCTTGTTGCAAAGCAAATCAGACACAAAATGTTATTAAGGGCGCAGGGAATGTTATAGAGGGTGAGATCACAAATTAACTAATTTGCTCCCCAAAACATATAAATATGTTATATTTTAAATGTTTTAAGTGTCCCAAAGACGTATTTATACGTTTTTATGCTAGCGCATACAGAAGGAAATGCAGCCTCTCAACTGCAAAAAAACGGTTGAAGAAATGGTAGTTATTACACAAACGGTCAGCAGGTGGCAGCAGAGCAAAAGAGATCAACCAGGGCCATGTTGAAAAAAAGGCTCTCATTTACTCACAATTCTAAATAGATTTGTAAATAATGATGAAACTTAGCTATATTATAATGCTCATTGCTCCAAAACAGAAACTGATAGAAATATAGAAGAGACTTACGTCTTTCTTTTGGTAGGTTCCATGTTTTTATAGCAATAGAACACAATATTCTGTGGGCCTTGCGAAATCCAGTACAACAGCCGGGAGTGAAAATGGCTGGGAGTGAATGAGTTAATAAAAAAATAAAAAAAAAAGAGTAAGTCTAGAACAGGGGTCTGCAACCTGCAGCTCTAGATCCACTCTATCGTGTGAATCCTTGTGGATCTCCCCCCAAAAAATGTAGAAATTAATCAATTTTTTTACATATTTACTAAACATTTTTAGATAGAATATTTGAATGAATTAACAATTTATATTTAAAATAAATAATTAAATACTCAGTCCAAATTTGTAAGTTGTAAAAAAAAAGGACGAAAGGTAGATGACAAAGTTTTTTTTGTTTTTTTAAACCTAAAAATGTCCAAAAAGTGACCATAAAATGTCCAAAAAGGAAGATAAACATAAGATTACCATATAATGAAAACAAAATTGCAACAAAAAAGTCAGAAAGTTCTTTTAAAAAAAGGCTTCATAAAATGTCCAAAAACAAAACAAGAAATCCTATATTATGCGCATAAAATTGCCCAAAATATCAGAAATTTGACAGAAAGGCAGAAAAGTCTAACAATGTATGAAAAACGAAGTCTGATTAAAGATATATATATCCAAAAAGAGAAAACAAAAGGTAGAAGAAAATGAATCTCAAGATATTAGATGCTACGTAATAATATTATTAATTAGTTCTTGGCCCCTCAGTACAATAGACGAAAATGAACACAATGTTCCATTCATCAAAATGTTCAAATGTTTTGCGGCTCCAGACAAATTTTGGGTTATTTATTTAGCCTAAAATGGCTCCTTTGACAGGAAAAGTTGCTGGCCCTGGTCTAGAACAAGGTCTATATAAAATAGAAGGTTTTTAAAAACTGGTGGATGTCCTGTGCATGCCTGCTCATGTGACATACGATATATTCCCTCACACGCTCTCCAATATCTTCCTCTAATTCCCGAACGAATCCAAATCCCTTTTCAGAGTCCTAAATCCTCGCTGTGCTTGTGCACAGCCCTCCACATCCAGCGGGTGTCAGCTAAAGTTCTTTGCTTTGCCTTTCCGGTGTGTGGGATTCCTGCTGAGGCTGCCACTGAACTCAATCTGTCACTCGGATAAATGAACAAAAGTCGTGTATGTGGCATTTCAAAACACAACTCCGCATCACATTTTTCATCTGTCGGAAAAGGTGCAATGATACAGTCAACCTTGACCCTGCTGCGAATAGTAAAAAGCTGTGAGTAATTGACGCCCCCCTTAACTCATTTACTCCCAGCCATTTTCACTGAAGCAACCCCCTTCACTCCCGGGTGTTTTACTGGATTTTGACTGATTTTGCAAGTCCTACAGAATAATATGTTCTATTGCTATGATAACATGGAACCTACCAAAGGAAAGATTAGAGTATTTTCTTTCATCAATATTTTTTTTAAAATTTTTATCTGTTTCCGTTTTGCAGCAATTAGCATTAGGCTATAGCTAAGTTTCATCATTATTCACATTACTGTTGAAAACACTGACAAAAAGGGCTTGTTGCAACATGGCCCTGGCTGATCTCTTATACTCTACTGCCACCTGCTGGCTATTTCTTCTAATAACTACCATTGCTTTATAGCCACCTCTTTATGTCAGAAGCTGCATCTAAGCCTTTTCGGTTTGCTCTTGCATGAAAAAAAAAAAACACATGAAAAACGTATAAATACATTTTTGGAAGTGAAGGACAAAGTATTAAAAGAACGTATTTACACGCTTTTGGGTTTGAATGAGTTAAAAAGGATAGAGTACTGTAATTGCCTTTAGATGCCACAATATGACAACTTTTGGCTAAGTGAAGCTCCTCAACTCACTTTTACAGTTCTTCGGCACCAAGTTACCACCAGATGGCGCCAAAGCAATACTGTTATTTGTTTGGCCTGAGTACAAAAACAAATAATGGACCATAGGCTGCCCAAAAACCTCAGCAAACAGGCGAAATTGGCAAATATGCTATAATAAGTGTATTCTAATAATTTATAATTATTATATTGCATATTATTAATTATAGTTTTAATAAATAACTCAACTCAACTTTATTTATAAAGCACTTTAAAACAAGCATTGCTGTTTACAAAATGCTGTACATAGAACAGAAATCCGAGAACAGCAAAACAAACATTGTAAGTAAGTATACAAGTAAATAACATTTATTTAAAAAATAAAATAAACATCAAATTCCTAACACACAATACATACTAACTTCTCTCCGGTATCACATGCTGACATAACAGCATGTTATATCGAAAACTGAAAATGCAAAAACTGAAATGAATGATACTGCATGAATATATCTCAATACATATAGCAAAATATTTTATTTGCATTTAACTGCGTTTGAGCTACTCCTTTGATCCTGACTGTTGGCCCAAATAATCTGCGCAAGACCCTCAGTACAGATGCGATTATGTATTCAACATTCTCATTCGGTCTGGCGCTTTTGACTGCTGTTTCTTTTTGATTGCTGCATTTTTTTATTTTTTTATTTTTTTGCTGCACTGCTGGCACCTGCTGTCTCTCCATCACGCACACCCCCCTCCTGCTTCATGTCCTCTGTCTGTCTCTCTTAAAAAGCTTATCAGAGTAAAGAAGAACATCAGCAGTTGTGTTGGAAAACACTGGTTAAATAAAAGTATAATTTATTTTATAGACTGTGTTGGTTTTATAAAAGGAAGAAATCCTGCCTGTAATCATCATTTTAGCAAAATTTGTCAATGTTGATACAATCTGACGTGTTTTAACTTTTAACTTTAGTCCAATGGATAATTTACTGCACCACTCAGTCAAATAAATTATTTCTCAATGTATGTTTAATCTTCTGTTCCCACTGCAATCATTATGCATCCTATCACTGTGGATGAATTATGCAAATACCCCAAGGCAGTGTTGTCCACGCTTTTCCCACCGGATGCATACGGATAGTTTGGCTTCTGATTTGTGCCATCAGTTCAGGTATAGAGTTGTGACAGTGGCAGGAGTGTGTTTGTTTTCGCCCCCTTACTCTAGTAATCTTTCATCCTGAAACATGAATACACCTTGCGGCATCTTTTATGGCAAACATGGAGGCAGTCATGCTAATCCTCCACCACTGATGCACTGGAAAGCCAAAACAAGAAAACCCTCAAAGGCCTACATGGATGTTTTTTTAGACACGATGACATAATCTTAATCACTTTTGCTTTACTCGTGTTATGAAATGTTCAAGTTCTAGCTTCTGTTTTTGCACGGATAGAGGCCATTTTGCTTTGCTGAGTTATGACTACATGCATGCGCATTGATAGGAAAGCACAACCAGCAATTTGCTTCAGTTCCACACGCGCACGCACAGCCTCATCCTTTTTCCTCGGTAACAATTGCCCGTTCCACTGGGATCTGTTGATATAAAAATGATATGCAAATTTGTTCTGTGGGTGCGCTCGCATCTGCCGGAGACTGCGTGGCGAGGACGACCATTCGAAATGCCGCTTTTCAAAGCCAACGTATTAGATGAAGGGCCATCGGGTGCAGTCTGCCAATGTTGAAGGCAAAAGCCTACAAGCATATATTATTGATGTGGGATGTATACAGTTGACTTACATACATCGCACATTATGTAATATATGAGGTTATATTTTCACACATTTACATGGGTGGAAAACTCCTTCAGATGATGGCGTTTAAGTCCTTGTGTAGTGAAAATAAATGAATTCTAAATATGACACCCAACAGACATACTGTACATAAACCCTGGCAAATTTGAATGATTAAAAAAATGGCAAGTATATAAAATTAGGCTACAAAATTGTGAAAAATCACGTTTTTGTTCCCACAATTGATGCTATTTCATTTAGCATCATTATGTATACACATGCCCATATTTGAACTGTGTAAATATATATGCTAGCCTGCAGCTAGCATGCAAGCTGACAGGCTTGGGCCAGGGTTTTGATAGTTATTCAGACTTTTGTCATTAATTTGAATTCATTTGAGAGCAATTTTGTTTTGATGTAATTTTTTTCCAAAAATGCGTCGTTTTAATTTTGTTTGTGTTATATTATTATTATTATTTTTATTTATTTTTTTAAACATTTTTTATTAGGTATCTTTGGCTGTGTTGTATGGAGGACCAAAACTTCCAAAATTAACTATAAATAAATAAATAAATGACTATAAGTGAAAATAAAAATGGATATTAAAAATATAATTCAAAAATTAAATAAAAAGAAATAATATAAATGGAAATAAAACAACTATATATATTATATATGTATTTATTTCATGCTTCACATGGTGTCAGAACGCAATGTTATTCAAATGAGGGGGCGGTCCTAAGCTCGTCTTGGGTTGGACTCCGCCACTGCAAACTGTCATTAGATCAGTTCAATTTTTCAATTAAAAAAATAAATAAATTTCAGTCAATTTTCATTTTTGGATCCTGCAAGTAAAGTTGTTTTTGTGTCTCTCGCAGGTCAGAGGAGGATTCTGAGGGAAATCGGGATGTCTGCAGCGAGATCCTCCAGATGAAAGCGCTAGAAAGGCTCACATCCACCGTAAGTCAATATACAGTATGTGTGTATTGGTAAATGAGCAAAGTACAGTATTATATACTGTGCAAAAAAAAATTCTCGCCATTTCCCTTAGGTACAAAGTGAGTTGGCTGCTGCTCTCGCCCGAAAGACGCGCAAAGCTTGTGAGTAAACATACAGTCGGCGCGTATTTTCCTGAGACAACAAAAATGACGTTACACGACTGCCGTTTCTGATTTGCAGTATCAGAGCAGGACTCTGACATGCCGGAGACGAGCCAGCAGGTCGTCCACTCACCAAGCGCAGAGTCCAGCCCGGTAAAATAGCCGTCCGTTTTCTTTTGTGCCCGTCACGGGAGAGCTTGACTGACAAAATTGTCAAAAGTAGCGGATGTCTGTAACTTAATTCCCATTGGGTGTGCTTTCACTAATGTATAAACACAAAAGGGATCAAGAAACAATGTAAACAAACACTTTAGAGGGCTTTGTTTGTGTGTGTGTGCGTGCGCACGTGCTCGTGCGTGTTATCAGGCCTTCCCCCAGATGAGCTGTGGCAGGGGGTGTTTTCCTAGTAAACAGAATGTGTGGGAGTGATGCCATCATGTTGTGAGGCTCCACTATTCCACGTCACACGGGAAGTGCTTACTTTAGGGAAATGAAATATCCCCTCCCTCCATTCTTTCACCAAAAAATACATATTAATTAATTAATTTTTTATCCCCGTCTTATACTACCTGCAAATTCTCAAAATCCTTCCCATACATAATTATGCACTTTACTTTTAATTCAGCAAAGCCAACATGGTTAAAACTCTCTAAATCCTGATTAGAGGAGCCAACACACACACTTCCTATACACACACGCACACACACACGCTCCCGCCCAGTTAGTCTGATAATCACTCGCACTCACTCTTTCTGCACCAGATCTGCTGACATGGAGACAAAGGGAGAAATGCAACAGATAGAGGGAATTACAGAGTATAATGTAGAATGAATAAGATTTGGAATAATGAGGCTTTAGAAAGGAATATCATAGATAAAGAGTCCCTGGATTACTTTCTTTTCTTTTTTTTCTTCTTCCCTCAAATGGGCTTAGTGAAAGTTATCACATACTTCTGGATCAGGCCCAACTTTCCGAGCAATACACTGAAAATCCGTTCCGCAAGCAAACTCTTTGCATCATGTCTTGGGACTGCGGTTTGAGAAATGTGTTCATGACCCCCGTATTGCAGCTGGGCGGCGTGTGTGCACTGCGAGGTGGCGGCGGCGGAAACAGCGGCGGAGGCGGGACCGTGTGCGGCCGTGAGGAGCTGACCAGCCGGCTGGGCTTTGAGGCCGTTCAGCGACTAGCCAAGGATGGCTGCCGGCTGCTGCAGAATCACAATTACCGGTTACCTGACAGGAACCAGACGGTGAGGATTCACTTTTTGAGTACTCGCTGATATTGAGTATTAGTTTTGCTATATGAATTATTTTAACACAATGACAAAACTTTCTATGACACAAATGAGTGTATTCGCCAGTGTCAACTACTGCCGAGGAGGACTTGGTCAATGTTCGATTTTTTTGGGGCCTTAAGTATCTGTGACTCGTATCGACAAGCTTCACAAGTACCCGATACCTTTAAATAAGGCTGGTATTGAAAGCAGTGAAATTGCTGGCTCATTATTAGTATTGCCAGTATTATTATTATTATTCGGGCTGGGTTTAAAAAAATTGAATAATCAATATCTAATCGATTTTAATTTTCGAGCCTGATATTGATTCATAAAACCGTGAATAGATTATTTTAATATCTCTTTTTCTCATACATTCATAAGAAAATGTAATTTTAAAGTCCAATTTTTTTTCTCCATTTTTTTTTAATCTTATGGTTCACATCAATTTTAAAGTATTTTCTTACATTTAGGAAAGACCAGACTTTTAGCACTTTAAGCCAATTCATAATTTTTCAAATGTATATTTACAATTATTGAATTTGAATTATGAAAATATTTTCATCCAGTAGAGTGCATAATAACTGGCATCTACACAATTCAGTTCTATATAGTTTTCATTTTTTGCACGTTTTCAGCAATTCTCTTTAAATATGTATTTAGAAACAATTTCTGAATTCACTTTATGATTTTTTTTAATAAACTTTCTGTAATAAATAAATCCCTTTAGGCTGTTTTGTCAGGTCTGCATAATTCCCTGAAAATGCAAAAATTATGTGAGGAATAACCTGAGGGGAAAAAATGCAGCCTTTTATCCAAATGCGAAATATTTATTGGGTGGAATAGAAATAAAGTCCTTACTTAAGTCTCATTACATGTGCAGAGTATATCATGTAGAAGTATATTTGACACTTTTATTCATTTCACACCAGCTTATTTATTGCATTTGTTTAGGGCATGTTAAATAAACCACCACTTGACCAGAATGTGTCAATGTTAGTAAAAGCATTAATGTGACTTAATGCTTCAACCCTACAGTCGATACAGTATTATGCCGCTTACACGTGTATTATTCATGCACCGCTGGTGCCGCGTTAGCTGTAGAGTCACGGCGGCGTGCTCCCATAACGAGCGGGGCGTTAATGAAGCCGCGCACTGTCACCCGGGGGCAAGAAATGAAGCGGAAGCAAGTCTGCGCACACCCGCTATGAAGACGTATCTCTGACATCTGCCGCATGTCACATCAGCTCATGATTCGATTTATCCAACCTTGGGATGGCATGCAAGTGCTAAATGGGAAACCGCCATAAGGAATAGCATACAAAAACGAATTTCCAGCATGGTAGTACTCGACTTAGTTGCGGCCAATATACCATACTCGCAGTGTGGCGGAATGCTGTGCTTTGAAATATTAATGAAATAAGAGCCGGGACATCAAAGGGGCTATACTCGGATATGAAACAGAATCTCAGCGATGAGTGAGTTGTTAGACGGTGCAGCGCCCAAACCAACCTTGGCTGACGATAAAGATGGCTTTCCTTTTTACGAGGTTGTCATGGTGACGTGATTTGACTTTCTTTTTCCGTGACTGCCAAGGCCTGATGAAGCGGTACGGTCTGTTGCCATAGCGATATGATTCATGTGTCTGTGTTGTGGATTGTGTGCATCACTGCCTCCTTCACTGAACATTCATTTGACTTAATATAATATCACATGCACATATAATGAATGCATTGGTACATGGTTTCTGTGCATTGCTGGTCTTTTAATTAGCGGAGGGATGTGCTAGTCAACAATATAGGATTTCATTTTCCCATCCATCATTTCCAGGAATTAACCCCTCGAGCTATCATAACACAGATATGACTACGCACACACACACATACTGGCATGACTTGGCTGGGATCAGAGAGTGCTTCCTTTTTGGCTCTCCATGAGGCCCGCCTTTCCTCTGCGCCGTACGTCATATTTGGTGTGCGTGACCCTGTGCCGCGACATGGCAGGTGCATGCTGTTTCGGCTCCGGACGCTTTTCCCAAATCCAAATCTCCGGGGCGTTAAGTCCGCCCCGCTCAAAGGCAGATGCAGGGACAGACCTGGATTGAACTCACTGAAGGGGAGGAAAGAGAAAATGAGTTTCGGGGACTGACAAAAGGAGACAGTGAGGAAGGGTGGGAGAGTGAAGGATGTACAGATGCTTGAATTGAAGGAAGGGAAGGAAAAAGGCTCACAAAACCTGTTAGCTGGGAACAAATGACGTCCAAAGAACTAGCTTTCCTGTTACTAAAGAACAACCGTTTTGAATTTTTAGCAGATATTTTAAGACCCTGTAAAGCATGGGTGTCCAAACTTTTTGTTTGAGGGCCGCATACAAATGGAAGGATGCGAGGGCCACTTCAAAATTCTTTGACTTTTAATTTATTTAACAGGCTAAAATCAATTAAACAAGCAGTTATATGTATATAACAAATTAAATATAATAAAAGTTATTTTGCTTCTAAAATTGAATTAACTTTCTTCATCACAGTGTTTTGAAGAGAAATTGTCGTATTATTTTAGTTGTAAACAGTGTCATAAATAGTTTATTTGTATCATTGCATACTTATAAAAGCTCTACAGTATACAGACGCTCCCCAACTTACGAACGAGTTACGTTCCGAGCGATCGTTCGTAAGGTGAATTTGTTCGTAAGTTGCTTCAGTGCTATATTTTGTATTATAATTTGTTTAAAGAGAATACGTACAGTACTGTACTACGTATGTTAGAGAGAGAGAGCGAGAGACACACACAGTATGTACATGTACGTAATAAGATAAATAAAATGAAGTTTAACTTACTTTTGGAAGATGTACTCGATGCTTAAGGATTTGATGGAGGAGGAGGAAGAGGAGGATTTTATATCATGAGAGGTTCTTCGTCGTCGCTGGAATGGGCTTCAAAAGTTACTTCCTCCTCCGTAACTTCAATGTAGGAAGAAGTTGAGGGTCGCGGAGAAGAAGATGAGGGTTGATGAATATCTTCCTTGCTGGATTTACTAGAAACTGGCCGAAAGAAGCGATCTACGATTGCACAGTTTTCTTCTTTTTTCATCATAAATGATGCGGTAGCACTGTATGGCATCATTCAATTGATTTGCAACCTTTGTGCAACGTTCAATATTTGGGTCTTGCTGCTCGAAGAGTGCGATGGCTTTATCTATGAGCGACAGGCGTTTCTTCTTCTTCCTCCTCCTCGACACGTTGCTGAGCCTCCAATGCTGGGTGAGCTCTCACAGCGCCAAGCGTCGGTATTAGCGGCGGAAAGAAGCACTACAGTACTCGGAAAAAAGTGCGCAATAAAAAATCTAACTTACAGCATCTCTTTCCGAACATTTTTTGACATGTTCGTATTTACCGTTGTTCGTAACTCGAATGTTCGTAAGTAGGGGAGCGTCTGTATAAACCAAATTATTAGTAGTAATGACGCCTATTTTTCTGACACCCTTCTTTCTCTTCTCTTTTGTCAAATGTCATTTTATTATATACCGTGGGCCGCTGAAAAAATGGATGTTGGGCCGCAAATGGCCCCGCGTCCCGCACTTTGAACACGGCTTCTGTAAAATCAATTCAGAGATTAGTTTGTAAATAAAAAAACTGAGAACTGTTTTTTATTAAAATGTGAAGATGTAGCGTTAAACTGCCGCCGCCCAAACCCCCCATTTCACCTTTCCTTATTTTTATTTATTTATTTTTATTTTAGGCATGAATAAATGGCGTCAAGTGACGTATTTGGGCGTCCAAACTCCCTGACAATATAAGAACTTTCGGCCAATTTCTACCACTAGCTTATATAATGCTGTTAGCGAGCTAGCTATGCCTATACACTGAAAATTAATCAAACTTATCTCCAAATATTTTCAAGGCTCAAACATTTAGGGATGTTTAGCCGCCATAAGAAAGATGCTAGGTGAAGTAGCATGGTTGTTAGCAACACTCTTCTCAAGGGTTTGTCAAATTTGAAAGACATTTATTTTGACTTTATCGGGACATTAAACCTTTTGAGCTGCCCAGAAATGTTATAGTGTTGTGTTTTGACTTTTCTTTTATGACAGAAAGTTATGATAAATCGGACAATAAATTGCTGATAAGAAGCTAATCCCGATGGAATGACCTGTTTTTTTTGCTTCTTTGTGTTTCAGTATTCATAAAATATATCTGATCCAGATTTAAGCACTTCTCTCTTCTCCACCTGGCTCGTTTTTATGCCTTTCCTACTTTCCATTCTCTTAATCTGTATTGCATAACACACCATCACCCCACGCACAGCCTTTCAAATTTTTACTAAGTATTTTATTATTTATTTCTTTACTTACTGTGCCTTACACGCACTCTTTGGCTAAATTTATGTTCTTCTCTGGCACCCCTCTAATCATTTGGGTGTGTTTTCTCGAGATGCTCGTACACACAGCATGACCAGTTTAAGTTTTGCACACTTCCTTTTGATCTTATGTTTTTGTGTACGTGTTCACTCCTCCATTCAGGGATTGCTTCTGTTGTTCTTGGCTGTCTGCATAGTGAGTCTAATCGGATATATCAACAATTTGACTACTTTATCTACAATGTAGCAGCACATTCCCACCACTCTTGCTAATGTATTTATAATCATACCACTTACATAATCCTGTTTCATTTTTCCATCGTAATCACATCAGTCAGTAATTGAAGTTGTGCTGTGCGATGTATGACTTTTCAGGATACAAAACCACTTCTTAGCATCCAATTTACCGTAGAAACACGCCCCCTGGAGGCTGCCAGCATTATGGCGATGACAATCGGCGCTAGCAATCTATTTACCGTAGAAACACGCCCCCTGGAGGCTGCCAGTATTATGGCGATGACAATCGGAGCTAGCAATCTATTAACCGTAGAAACATGCCCGCTGGAGGCTGCCAGCAGTATGGCGATGACAATCGGAGCCCTTTAATCCTTGATAGAAGCTGTAGTGAGCTTTTTCGTTTATTTTTTATTATTTTAACGCCTCAACTACTACCCCTAACACTGTGTCATTTGGAGTTCAGAACTAGTCAAAAAGAAATGTAAGTATCATAACTGTGTGCAATTTTATCCAGGATGCATCTGTGCTAGGAAATGAGACACTTTAGAGCAGCTTGACTCGTCTGTGTAGTTCTTTGCAGCAGTTGTTGTGATTGTCTCCCAGGCCCTCGGGCTGACAGAGCACAGAGAGCAGCTGGAGGAGAGACAATGCTTCTTGATCTCTTCTTCTGCTCCTGACGTCTTCTTTTGATCCCCTTGCTACACCTGTTTATTATGCCTGGTTTTCCACATGCCTATTGTACTTCCTTTTATTGTCAGTGACGGTGTCATCTGGTGCCAGGAACAGATCAAGTTGCAGTTCATGTGTTTGAAGTGTCACCCGACATTTGTCTTGAGAAATTCAAAACATAAATCGAATAAGGCACAACTTGAAAAATGTCACGGTCTTATTTGCCACCAGAAATATTCACACGTAAACGGTTACATAAGCAGGAAAAATACAAAACTATTTGACTGAGTTTTGTCCACTGTCGTTATCAGGACGTGGTTGGTCGGGTTTGTCTGAAGGAGCGAGGCCGGGACGTGTTGGTGTTGCAAAGAGTGACATCGTCACTGACGTCGCCGTCAGAAAGGCCCTCGCCCACGTCGTTGGGGGGCGGGTCCAGAGAGGAAGACAAAAGGTGGGTCCCACTTCTTAACATATCATGTTCGTGGCTTGCGTCCCTACCTCGCCTCCGTGTATCATGTTACATTGACATATTTACATAAGTCAGGGGTTGGCCACCTTTACTGTCAACAAGAGACATTTTCGGCCAAATACTTAACAAAAAATCTGTGTGGAGCCACAGAACAGTTGAACATTGTGATGAACGAAACTGTGTGTTACTAGAGCTAATTAGAGCTGCACTATAACAAAAAAAAGGACATCATCCAATACTTTGAGATTTTTATTTTTTTATTTTTTTACCTTTAGTCTTCCGATATTTGATGTGGGTTTTTTTTTTAGGTTTTTTTAGTGTGTGTATTTTTTTCAGACTGTTTTTCATACATTTTTAGACTTTTCTGCCTTTTGGTCAAATTTCTTACATTTTTGGTAATTTTATGGATTTATGGTGATTTTCTGCCTCTTTCTTTCTTTTGGGCATTTTATGGTTACTTTTTGAACATTTTCTTTCCTGTCTTTTCTTAAATAAATTTCTTGACTTTTTTGGGCAATTATGTGGACATTTTAATGTATGTATGTAATGTTTAGGAATTCTTCTTTTGTTTTTGGACATTTTATAGTTACTTTTTAAACATATTTCTTTACGTCTTTTTTTAAATATTTGTTTTGACTTTTTGAGCAATTTAAAAAATGTATTTTATTGTAATTTTGGGGATTTCTTCTTTTGTTTTTAGACATTTTATAGTTACTTTTTTAATGTTTTCTTTTCTGCCCTATTAATCCAATTCTCTGACATTTTTGGCAATTGCATGGACATTTTATGGTTATTTTTTATCTACCTTCCGTCTCTTTTTCTCAATAAATTTGGACTCTGGCATTTATTGATTTTTTATTTATTTATTTAAAACATTAATTCATTTAAAGAATATTTTATCTAAAGATAAAGATAAATATGTACAAATATATATATATTTTTTTTTTGGGAGAAACACAGGGAGCCACAGGAGAGGGACTAAAGAGCCACAGGTTTGCTTTTTTTGCCTGTGTACTTTTTTAGCAAGCGCATTTTGTTTTGTTTTTGCTAAAACTTAAAAGCACAACTCGTTGAGTGTTAAGAGTCGCAGGTTAGTAAGTGGGTGTGTGTGTTTAGTAACAGTTCCCTCCCAGTTCTCTACTGTTGCCGTCAAAGGAAGTGTTCAAACTTCAGTGCTTGTAGATGACAGAAGGCACATGATCAGCACGTTTTAACCCCCCCAAAAAGAGAGCGCTCTCAATTTAGATGACCGCTCAAACTCCTCGAGTGTCCAGCCATGAGGATGACCACCGAGCAAGCTACTCTCGCCCAGGCTGAGGAAGACTTTGACGAAGATGACAGCGATGGTGACGAGGAAGCGGCCAAACATGAGCACGTTGCCTGCGCGTTCGATGTTCCCCATTTCCGTTTTATTGATGACGATGAGAATGACCTGGACACGGGATGGAGCAATGGAAGCGGCTCGTGTTCTAGCGAGGAAGATTGTGATCAGTTTTCACCTTACAGGTATGTGGTGGTGTCCGGAACGCCGCTGAAGATCTTGGAGCATCTGCTAAGTGACCTGCGTCTAGATGACCAAAGAGGGGCGCCTGAGAGCACGGAGAGTGGTGAGTTTGAAAATGGTGACTACATTTTATCTGAGGTCATTTCTACAGTATGTGCCTTTGTGCTTATTGAAATGTCATAATCTGGAGAGATCACAATCACATTTCTTTGCATCCAAATCCCAGTCCGAGGCATTCAAAAAATAATAATGTCGATAAAAAAAATTGTCTTAAATATCTTAAATTTAAAAAAAATTCAAATAAAGGTATCAGAACATTTTAACTTTTGATATGGCTATAATATTTTATTCTTGATAGTGGCCCCGATATCCAATCACATGATCGAATCCATAGCACTTTTGACAGTATAGTAGTGCATTTTCAAAATCACAAACTTGCCACTCATTGCACGGAATCGTAGATGACAACCAACAAGTTTGAACAAAATCTTCCGTGTGTGTGTGTGTGTGTGTGTGTGTGTGTGTGTGTGTGTGTGTGTGTGTGTGTGTGCGTGTGTGCGTGTGTGTGTGTGTGTGTGTGTGTGTGTGTGTGTGTGTGTGTGTGTGTGTGTGGCGGCATTATTTAGCACTCACACCACATTCTGCTGCTTGTTTGCAGTCATTCAGCCATGTCGCCGCATGTAGATGTTAGAAAAATTCAAGAGGTTAAATGCTCTGGCTATTGTGAAACGTCTCCCTCAGGGGAGTGCAGACATTGCCGCTGCAAAACAATTTGAGAGGGCTTTTAACTCTGAGCAACATGTACATATTTAATACAGCTAATGATTTCTAAGGATTATTGCAATCCTTTTCTTTTTTTTAGGGGCATCAACCATATATATATATATATATATATATATATATATATATATATTTTTTTTTTTTACAATAATATGTTGTAAGGGTCCCCCACTAGTCTAAACATGACATTCTGGTTAATATTGCATTTTTATACACTATGCAGCAAAATCCATCTATTTTTATCCATCTCAGGGGGCGGCCATTTTGTCGACTGAAAATGACATCACAGTTGCTCAGGGCCCAGGTATCCCTCAATCACGGCTCACCTATTTTCTGAATTTGATCATGTGAATTTCACAAACTGAGCTGAGTTTCGTCATTATCTGAGCCCTTGGGTTGCTGTGGTGTTATTTTTAGTAATGGGAAAATGAAGCCTCATGAAGCTTCATGAAGCACTTTTATTGATGCAATGAAAATGTATTACATTTCCACTGCCTTTTCAAACCAATAGTGCCATCTAGAGGAGTCAAAAAATATCACAAGTGCTTCATGAAGCTTCATTTGCCCATCACTAGTTATTTTTAGTCAACAGCAGCAAGTGGCAAAATGGCCGCCCCCTGAGATGGATAAAAACAGGTGGATTTTGCTGCTTATCTCATATTCCACAAACACAATATGAATCAGAATTCTGTGTTCATAGTAGTGGGGCTGTGTAGAAAATATTGTTGAGAAAAATTTTGGGGTTGACTTCCACCTTCAGAAAAAAATGCATGAAGACAGGACGTCAATGTCAGAAACAAATTTATGAAGCTTATTAGACACAAGCTAACAAAAATGTGATTTTATACAGAACATAGTGTTTATTAATTTTTTCAAGGCAGTTAACAGAAAAAGCTTCAAAGAATATGCATAAACAGCACATTACTAGATTATGGACACCAACGCAAGAATTGTTTATAAATGTTGGCACGCCAAGTAGGTATTAATTTCATAACGTTATGCTAAGATTAGTGTGACATTTTATTGCGATTAAATGTACATGCATTACACACAATATGACTTGAACCTGCAACCCAACCCTTGAATACATCAAGCACATACAAATGGCCGTAACTACATTTAGTCCCCTGTAAAGTGAAAATAAATATCATATAAATTTGACACACCACAGAGAATAGTTGTTAACAACCTGCCAAATTTGAATGGTTAAAAAAAAAAAAGTAGCCAAGGTAGAAGAATATTTCGATTGCAATTGATTTCATCGTGTTTCTATTGTTGAATCAGGCTTATCTGTTTTGTGGTCTGAAAAGCATTTGGATACTAAATCTTGGAATAGTCCTCAGATTTCTTCTTAATGAACCTCACTTCTTTCTCGCCAAGTACTGATTTATTTCCCTACTTACGTTATCAAGTGTCGGTAAGTGTGTTAGCCTCTCTCGCAGTTGGCGTCACGATGGTCTCACGGGTGCCACATTTGAGGTCATGTTGTTGAGATGAATTGTCCTCCTTTCAGCTTGCCGGGTGACACTTTAATCAGCGACGGACGATTCACACTGAAGAGCTAGTTAGGACTAGCTAGCTATGTAGCTAGCTAGCTGGAACCGACGATTGAACGCCATCCAATTGCGTCTGGAATTCTTTTTGAGATAAAAGCGGCTGCCTGCTTCTTCACTGCCATTGTACAAAAACTAACGAATTTGACTGACGATATCAGGATAAATGTTATCTTCACAAGCCAACTGGAGAGCCGCTCCTCCGTTCTCGTTACATATTCTTACTTCGACCGGTCTTGGTAAAATGTTTCTTGGTCATTTTTCGTTTCCAGTAAGTTTCTAGTAAGTCGAGTTGCACTTGTGCGGTTCTTTTTGCTTCCATTTTTTCTTGATGCGCCTCTCTTTCTCGGCACTGCTTACTATCAGCGATGTCATCCACTATTTCTTTAAATAATTTCTTTTTGGCGTCCGCCTGGCTCTGCGCAAAGTCTTTTAGATCCTGCTCGTATAATTCAGCGAGGTACTTGATCATGGCTTGTTCTTCCACCTTCTGCTGTCTCTCCTCATTTTTAACCCTTTGCCTCTCCTTCATTTGTTCATCGAGGCCTTCTTTCATGAGTTTGTTGTTCAGCAATCGTTGACGAGCCTCTTCCGCTTCGAAATCCCACAAATCTTCCACCGTGGGCTTTGTCTCAATTTGTAACTTGGCTTTTGCCACACGCGCTAAATCCGCCTGCTTGATTTCAGTAATCACTTTTGCCGGGTCCATGTTGGTTGGTGTGTCCGGAAGGATATTCGTTTTCTTAAGCGGGTTGATTTGAAACGTCAAATGCGGTTTGACGAACTTCTCAGCCTTCAGGAACATTTCGGTAAGAAATTTGTCCCGATGGACAAAATTCACGCTTTTCTTATCGTCTTTCGACATGTTGTTACCCAACTAGATCTGCCGAAACTTTTTTTTTTTTTTGGTATGTGCTGGTTGTAAACGTCCCGTCAGTGTTTGATTTTCCTGCACTCAAGTTAATGAGGCTACGCGCTGACTGCAGTTTTCCATTTGTGACGCACGTTAGCGTTGCAGTGCATTATTACAAAGGCAGTGATGATGTCGTCTTAAATGACATCACTGATCATCACTACCATCACTGAGAAGCTTACGCCAAATCTGTTGTTTGCAACACCATTTATCGTGTTATCATAAGGCTGGTGTTAACATGTGCATGTTTTACTGTGGTGCAATGGCAATAAGGTTAAATGTTGAATACTATGAAATTAATTCATTTTGATGCCCGAGACTGCGTTTGTTATAATTACATCACAACACCCATCCAGTCATCCTAGGAGAAATGCCGAAGTGATAGCGTGCACACATTTTTACATCGATCATCTTTGATCTTATTTTTTTTTTTTGCATCTATCAATGTTACTTGCATTTTCATATTAGGCGCTTTGCTCAAGGGCATCATGAGTAGTCAAGATCGTGTACTAGTGTTTGTCCAATTCCTTGTTCAATCTTGCTTCAACTTGTGTTACCTGGCAACAACCCTGAGCTACTGTTGCAATGCTTTATGATTTGCACAATGCCGTAAAAGCTGTTGGATTGCAACATGGGACGTTCAAGAAATGGAAGGTCACCGAGCACACTCTTCACCATCATAGACAATCAATGATTATAATCATTATTGAACAGGCTCATCTGTTCCACTGTTAAAAAGACAAATGTAGGATGTTTGTTCTCATTCACGGGGAACCTTGATAATCATAATCATAATAAAAATAGTTATAACATTAATGTATATTGCAATATGTTATACACATATTGTTGTCAAATATTTACGTGTACATATTCATGTTCATGAGGTGTGTAAGGATAAAAAGGTCCACTACAACTCTAAAAATAGTTGAGTCAAATATAACCCAATTTGGCTCAAATGGGACCGACCCACTTTTTGGGTCAGTTTGACCAACATTCTTGGTTGATTTAACCCAAACTATTTGGATCAAAAAGTGACTGACCCGCTTCTTGGGTTTTGCACTTTAAAAATAGTTGGTTCAAAAATAACCCAAATTGGGTCAAAAAGGAACCAACCCAACTGCTTGGGTAAATCATTTAAAAATATAACATAAAGTTGGGTCAAATGAGTAACCCAAAAAGTTGGGTCGGTCAAAAAAAAGGGGTTCTTCGGTGGGTTGTTCATTAGTCCAACTTTTTGGTTTACAAAGTAAATAAACTACCCAAAACATTGTGTTGAACCCCCCCCAAAATGGGTTGTTTTGTGGGTTATTCATTTGACCTAACTTTTTAGTTTAAATAAATAATAAATCAAAACCTTGGATTGGTCCCTTTTTGATGCAATTTAGGTTCTTTTTTACCCAAATGTTTGTTTTTCATGCACAACCCAAAAAGTTGGGTCAGTCCCCCAAAAATTAAGTTTTGTTAAAAAATTAATTAATTAATAAACTTTTTCTTCTTTTTTTTTTAAGTGGGTTGTTGGGTGGGTTATTCATTTCAACCAACTTTTTTGTTTTAAATAAATAAACCAAAACGTTGAGTCAGTCCATTTTTTTTTACCCAATTTGGGTTATTTTTTACCCTAATGTTTTTAGAGTGTGTTAACCATATTTCAAATCAAATGTGATTTTTAGGATCAAAGTCCCCCCTACCACCAAGCCCCCACCGCCCCGGGTTTTGTCACAGCACCATCATTGCAGTATAATGTAATTATGAAAGCATTTGCGTTTACATGATTAACAATTACACAGACTGAAATCTCTTTTTTCATAATCCTTCACATGATAATCCCTTTTCATCTCCATAATGTAATTTCATTCTCTCAATTTTCCTTAATTTGACCATTTTTCCCTTTTCAGTGTGGCCATCTTACTGCAAAGTTGTTTTTGATTCAACCCTGTGTAATGGTTCGGAGCATCGATGTTCCTTTGTAGCCGACCTTGCTCTGCAGTATTCTGAACAGGCCCCAACATGCTTTTATGGAGGGCGCAACCCATCCCTATGTATGCACATAATAACACCCGCTCAAACAACAAAGTACACCCGCGGATTAGTGTGATTAGTTCAGCACGCAGACACTCTTTCCTTTGCCTCTCACGAGAGATAAAGTACCCCAAGGTCGTCGGAGCTGAATGAGGTATTCATCTGCGGGGGGGATTTGTTGTCCATGAGTGAATGTGCTTGACTTTGTGTGCCAGCAGGCAAATGTAGAGGGCATATGTTGAGGAAGAAAATGGATATTTATCCTCGCAGAGAGTGTACAGAGGGCAAGCAGCAAAGAGAATAGTGCAAGAAGAATATACAGTACTGCACCAGACATGTTTAGCTAGCTAGAGGGTGGTGATTGTTTAGGATGACGGGAGCGAGAGAATACCTGCAATTAAATCCTGAAGTGGCAATCATCTTGCATAACTTCACCTGGAGTCCTCCAAGCACACGCCTGAAAGCCAAAGCAATTAGCTCTTAAAATGTGATGAGACGTGATCATCTCCACTTTGATTTATTTCCCTTGGCTGCGTGCACTTGAAGTTTGTTTGTACATGTTTGTGACCTGGATCTGTGCATGTATCTGTACTCATAAATTACGAATCATGTGTAGGACAATTTCCCTTTAGGGGACTAGTCGATTTATATAAAATGATCAACTGAAATTGTCAATCAAATAATGCGATACATTTCTGGTAGCATATTGACAATATGTGGCTAACGAGTTGTTTGTCCTCCTTCAGAAATGCTATTGGATGACTTCCTGCTAACGTACCTGGTGTTCATGTCCACCTCTGACCTCTGTCAGGCCCTGCTGGGACAATATCCTTAATGGCAAATATACACAAAATGTCACCCATCCATAAATCCTACAAAAGCCCCCGTCACACATCCTCTGTTGTCTCCTTGACTACTCTCACCTATAGCGGCGCACGCAGCCGGGGCCAAGAGGAAGGCAAGGATACCCTCTTCAGGAAGCGCAAGGTGCTGCAGTTGGTCTCCCACTGGAGCCGACTCTACAAGGACTTCCTCAAGGAGGAGGAGCACGTTCGGGGTTTCATGAAGGTACGCGCTCATAGCATACAGCTCATCGTTTATCTTCACCTCTTCTGAAATTAGTTCAACAAAATGAGGATTAGCTACCAAAAGCTTCTGTTAAAATGATGAGCTCACTCGCCAAACACATATTTGTCCCCGTGTAACCTGACGGCTTCATCGCCCGGTTGCTACGGAAACCAAAGTGCGAGGGTTGGCATGGGTATAATCTTGTATAGTGTGCAACCAAGGCGATAGTTGCCTAGTAACAGAGAAATGAGACTTCGGGGGGGGCGATGCTGATGCTGATGCTGGCACTATGGTGGGTATATAACAATTACAAGCAGGTGTTTGCATGCATGTTAGCGTCTCTTGAGATTTTATGCTACTTAATGATGCTACTACATGTACACTTAAGCACTGAAGTATAATATTTAGCCATGGATTTAAAATTACATTTCTATTTAAAAGTTGATAGATTTGTTCTCAAGCTATGTTCAACACCTTAAAAGGGAAGTCAACTGTAAACATTTCTTGACAATAATATGTTATATGTGACCTCACTAAACATGACATTCTGATTAATATTACATTTGTGGAATATGAGTTTTGAAGCAAAATCCAGCCGTTTTGTCCATCTCGGGGCGGCCATTTTGATGTCGACTGAAGATGACATCACAGTTGCTCAACAGCCAATCACAGCTCACGTGTTTTCTGAAGCTGAGCTGTGATTGGTTGTTACCTGAGAACTGAGCGACTGTGATAGGGTTTTTTTTTTTCACTCAACAGCAAGTGGCAAAATGGCTGCCTTCTGATATTGATTTTAAAAAATGCTGGAATGTGCTGCTTAAATCATATTCCGCTAACGCAATATTAACCAAAATGCCATATTTAGACTAGTGGGGCTGCATAGAACACATTATTGTCAAGAATTTTTTGTGGGGTTGATTTGCTCTTTAAATTTGGTTAATAATGCTTAAATATAACTGACGACATGGAAACGGACAAAAACAAAAGTTTACCATATTAGGACATACGAGGTTTCCATATTTATTAGGGATGTTTGATGCCACTTTTTTTCAGCCCGATACCAGTACGAGTACTCTTTAGTAGTCACTGATACTAAGTACCAATATAACTAGTACTTTTGATACATACAAAAAACTGACAGATAATTTTAAAGAAAGACTTATATATCCCAATAAAACATTTTCCTTAAAATTGCATGAAATGAATGGCAATTTTCTATTCTTCTAATTTTTAGTTCCTGATCGTGAAACGGCCACAAGAGGGTGGCCAATATTGGTATCGGTCACCATCGCAAATTTCGATAGTTTGAAATAAAGCCCGGTATCGGTACTCGCCCATCCCGAATAATTATGCTTACAGTATGCTAGATTGTAATTCTTCTTGTACGTCACATTCACCGGCTACATCACCGTAACGCTTCATTGGCATTCAAAATGGACCCTTCCCCCATAATCATTGTCATAATCTTGCTCTGTTAGAGTCTTTACATGTGTGTCCTCGAGGATCTGTGCGAGTTCCCGACGCTTGAGAAAGACCTCAAAGAGTTCCAGAAGCTTCTGCGTCGTCGACAGTAAGTGCGATTGTGCCGCTTGTATTTCCTGTGTTTGTGAAAACATTTGTTGTGTAACGTATCCCTCCTCACTGCATGCGTGTTCCGTTGCAGCACAGTGGACGACTGTCCACCAAACCAAAAGGTAACGTGTGCCCTTCAGTAAATATAATGCTTTTTTTTTTGCCGTCAGCTGTCATTACATGTCTTGTCGTGTTTTCTGCCAGAGCAAACAAATGCACCAGCAGTTGAGTTTGAAGGAAAACTGTTTGCCACTTCGCACTCCGCAACCTGAGACCAGAGAAGGTAAAAGTCGCCTGTGGACTCTTCAGGCGCACAGAATGAAATGTTGACATCGCTGACGTCTCTTTGTCACGTCCCCAGTCATTTGCTGTGTTTACGTAAGCACCGACTCCTACCTGAGTGTCCACACGCATCCCTCGCTGGAGGCCCACGAGCTGCTAAGAATCGTCAGACTGAAGATGGACAGGTCGGAAGAAGACATGGTGCTTGCCGTGGTCGCCCACACTGGAGGTAAACGCACACCGTGTGCAAAATACACACCTTTCTCCTCTCCTGCGTGTGTTTGTTTAAACGGTCTTTCTCCTGCAGAGCGCCGGATGTTACAGCCCAGCGACTGCGTGTATTCAGAGTCTCTGACCCCGCAGGGCAAGCTTGTAGTCTGTCGCAGGGATTTGGCGGAGATCTTGGTAGGTAGAGGGATTGTTCGCGTTAAGGTTGCCACAAGATGGCGGCGAAGCACTATTTTTGTCTCAGTGAAACGATTTTGCAATACTAAGATGTAGGGATGGGCGATTGCCATTGCTGATACCAGCCTTGTTTTAAGGTTTCAGTGCTCATGGAGGCTGCCGATATCAGCCACCGATACTAAATGAAAACAATATCTGACACTGAATAAATCCTCTTCTACTGTAGTTGCTGCTATTGACCTTTTGCACGTGACCTGACAGCCCTCATGGGAACGCCATATCAGTTAGCATGAAAAACAAGTTTTACCTTTGCATTACGAGGTATTTTGTCCCCCGGTGTGAGCGTAGCATCTCATCCCAGAGACCCAGCCAGCGACAAGCTTTTGAATCAGCGCCGGTGTAAGGAAATGAGAAGGCATTGACTACATAATGATATAGGTCGTGCGCTGTGAATTCCGGCAAATTCGGCGATTTGATTAACTTGGTAAAAACAGCAGACAAAGACAGAAGGTAAGGGGGGTTTTCAAACTAGCGATCTTAAACTTAGGTAAATATCGCGTTCTATGAGTCCCGACTAAATGTGCAACTTCCACTGACAGGCGACCTTCGGTTAAAGTTATAGATTCCATGGCTCTATTGGCAATAATAACTTTTAATTTATAAAATAACAGTTGCTAAAGTCACTAAGTCGCTCCGGGTCACGTCCACTTTCATTCAACAATAATTTCCTTCCGTCATAGGGCAGTCACGTGATCACGTGACGTCGGTGCAAATGGTCAATACCAGGGGGCCCGGATCTCTTAAAAAAAAATAGTAGAAATTATTATTTATTTTTTTACATTTTGATTTTTTTAGATAAAATATTATTTAAATGATTTACATTTTTAAAAAAATAATAATATTTAACTATTAGAGTTAAGTTAACAAAGTCCAAAAAAAATTGAGCGATGAAAGATTGATGAAAAAGTTTTTAAAAGATACCTAAAATTGTTCAAAAACTGACCATCAAAAGTCCAAAAAGTGAAAAGTTTAGGGGGGGGGGGGGTGTATCATACATCTCTACTAAAATGTCAACAAATGTCTCAAATGATTTCCTGAACTCACTTCACTTAATTCCTTGTCACCAAAATGGCAGCAAAGCACTATTTTTGTCTAAATGAAACTCTAAATGAAGCACTTGAATTCACCTCAACGTAGTTCCTTATCATTAAGATGAGTACGTTTTTCAGCACATAATGGAATTTTTAAAAAAAAAATTAAATGTATTTTTTGTATGGCAAATGCACCAATTTAGAAAATTATCCATTTTTCTTTCTTTTTTTTCCTTTTTGAACAACCGCTTCAATTTTCCTTTCCCGTCTGCAGCCCCCTTTAACGGACAGCGCTGAGCTCGGCAAGAGGCCAGTCCGCCTTTTGGGCATCAACACGTGGGACGTGGCCGCGGCTCTCACGCACCTGGACTGGAGTCTCTTCAAATCCATCCATGAGGTATGAAACTATGCTTGTGGATGTAGGAAATAGCGTGCGAGCTTGCAATCCCATGACTTTATTTGACTAACTAAGCTGATATCTGCTCGTGCAGCAAGAGCTGGTCTACTACACCCTCAGGCGCATTCCCGGCGGTGGCCACACGGCGGCGCTGTCCGTCTTGCTGCAGCGCTGCAACGAGGTGCAGCAGTGGGTTATGTCTGAAGTCCTCATGTGCACGTCGCTCAACAAGAGAGTGCAGCTGCTCAAAAAGTTCATCAAAATCGCAGCTCAGTAAGGATGCACGCTCTTGATGAGCCGAGAATCATTTTTGAACCGTGATGATGGAATGTTTCGTATTTGTGTTTTGTGCTAGTTGCAAAGCGCAAAGGAATTTGAACTCGGCCTTCGCCATCATCATGGGCCTCAACACGGCGGCTGTGAGTCGACTCAACCAAACTTGGGAGGTGAGGGTCCAGGTGCCTTTTTGTGTATTTGCACGCTTGCTTTGCATTTTCAATTTGAAAGTTTTTTTTGTTTTTAGAAATGTCCTGGGAAGTTTAAGAAGCTTTTTGCAGAGTTGGAGCTGATCACGGTGAGGACAAAGATGCGGATGTTGTTATTCAATCTGGATCTGATTTTCCATTTCTTTGCTTTTCATCAATGGAATTGTACCTTGTCCTCTTCCAGGATCCGTCTCTTAACCACAAAGCTTACAGAGAAGCTTTCAAGAGGATGAAACCTCCAAAGATTCCTTTTATGCCCCTTCTCTTAAAAGGTCATCCCTCTTTCAGTATGTTTATGAAATAGTTATGCAAATATCTTAATTAAGCCTATTTTAATTTGCTCCTCCAGATATCACTTTTATCCACGAAGGCAACAAGACCTTCCATGACAACCTAGTGAACTTTGAGAAGTTGGTGAGTAGACTGGAGTCTGCCTTATTTGTCTTCTACAAACTGCCTACTGTTGTAAATGTCGACTATCTCATCTGAATAATTGATTTCCTTATTTTTGCTTTAAAAAAATATCTGTTTAAAGTACACTAAGCTTCAGTATGCACATTCTCCCCAATATTCTGACATCTTTTTGTACACCAACAGCATATGATCGCAGACACAGTTCGAAAGATTCGACACTGCCAAAGCGACCCAACTGGTGAGGAGAAAAAATTAGCATAGGTCCTTCACTTGATCAACTTTTACAAGATTTTAATGTGTTGTGGTCACAATATTTGTTCATTATTCTGGTCATCTACAAGTTCTTCCATGCGTGCTTTTTATGAATGTTACCAAACTTGACAATTATCTTTCACCATTGAAATTAATGTCATTTTCATTCATTTCAATTTAACCAGTGAAGACAAATAAAACTCTATAATATTGTAGTTTATAAAGACATAGTAACAATTACAGTAAAATATTTAAAATAAAATATTTATAAAATTAATATTTTTTATTATTATTATTATCATTTATTTTTATATTTATCTATATATTTATAAAAGTTTGTGCATCATGCTGCAGTAGTAACAATTACGTAGTATAAAATATTGTATTCATAAATATGTATCTATTATTATTACTATTATGTATTATTGATTTATATATTTATGAAGCATGAAAGTGTTCATCATGCTGCATTAAATCCAGTGTTCTGCTTACTCTGTTTATAAAAACATAGTAACAATTACGTAGTGTAAATTATTTAAAATAAAATATTAATGAAACAAATATGTATTTATTTATCTATTATTATTATTTAGATATTTATAAAATAAAATATTTATAAAATATTAAATGTTTAGTGCATCATGCTACATCCAATTCAATGTGCTGCTCCCTGTGTTGTGCCTGCCTTGCCCACTGGGGGGCAGTACTGTACATTACAGTCATGCAGGCACCAATGAAGAAGAATACATGTGTATTGGTGAACCGTTTTTGTTCAAATACCATCGCTTATAAAAAGTTCAAAAGCATTAGCATGCCAAACACATTTTCCATTGATGCTAGCATTAAGCTAGCGGGCAGTTCTAAAGCCAGCTTGCTTGAACTGCGTTCATTGTCTGTGCGGCAGGTAACGAGGTGATCGGCGTGGACAGCGCAGAGTTGAGGGCGAGCGTTCACTACTTACACATCATCGACAATCAGCAGACGCTCTTCGAGCTGTCCCACAAACTGGAGCCGCGGGCTTAGTGCGCGCGCACGTCCACTTCACGGACGCAGAGGAGTAGCACGGCACTGACGTGTGTGCGACGACACGCAAGGACAGCAAAGGTCACACACTCGTGCACGAGCAGTAGAGGTGCCAAGTTGACCACAAGGTGCCATTTTGTTTGGACAAATCTATCACGTAGACACAGAGCTCACTTCTGATCTGAGTAGAGAAGGATGTAAATATCTTGTACAGTATCTATTGGACTGAATATGTTTTTTTTTGTGATGATATTTTGGTTATTTATGAGCCTGTCAAGCAGGTTGAATGTTACTTTTGTTTGTGCTGTACGTCAACGGCGACTCGATGGCCTCGTCATTTCAGTTACAAAAAAAAAAAAGCCTCTTGATGAGTTGAAAGTGTTTGCAGCCATAATTTATGACGTCATGATGTCGCCTTCATGTTTTACGGTATCAAGATATGTTCAGGATCTTGTCAAAGCTGCTAGATGTAACACGTTTGATGTTTATTTTCTGTCGTGCGGTTGGTGATGCACCTCAAGAGACAAGTCGGTGTTGAAGCATTCATCCAACCGCGTTTTGACCTTTCGCCACTGAAACCTGTTAACTGATAACAAAAGGAGTGCCACTTTAATAGTAGTAGGAAGTTGAAACGCACTGACTGACCCCTAAGCCGCAAGTTTCTCCTTTTGACAACTATTGATTGTGAGATTCTGGGTTTTTCTTGTTTTCTATGCATGTCATGCACTTCTCTCAATGAACTAGGTCATGTGTATTAATAAATAGTCTAGACGTCATTAGGTGGATTTCTACCACGTATGGACCTATACATAATCATAATCTATTCTATCAAATGTCACACGGTGTCCTCTCCAGCACAAATGCATCACAAAGGTATTTTTCTCCTAATTAGGTCCTTGTATTCCCTTATAATAACACCTTTGAAGGTGATTCATCTCACAATTGTAAAAGCTGATTTAAGGGCCTCCCACTCTGTCTGCGATTGCTATGGAAACAACCTTACCAAGGTTTAGATTATTTTGTGTCTGATTGGCAACAGATTCTCAATCGAATGTGATCCGGTATGAGAAATGTATCAAAAAAGTTGGACGGCACTATCAACGAAAAAACTAGGTTACCAAAATATTAACATTCGATTGTTTTCCTGTACCTGAAAAGTGTCTTGATGATCATTTCCATGACATATATAGCATGCATTATCACCAAAATGTAAACAAATGATTTTTGTATGCTTTTTGGATATTTGTATTTTCTTAGCAAGTCAAATAGATGTCAAAACAAATTTTAGTGCCAAAAAACAGTTATTAGAAAACACATTCCCAAAGTTGAAGAATCACCTGGCACAAGTTGAGCGTTAAGATACTCTGGAGAATTCACTAAAAGGGTCGTGTTTGTTTTTCCACATTCAACTGTAGATACAACCATCCAGCATTATTTGGGTATCGCTGACTTGAGAACTTTAAGATGCTTTGTTGTTGTGTTTCGCAGACTGTAACGCTCGAAATAGCTTGCGGAGGTAGTTGATGTAAAACTTTACAAACACACACTCCACTAGATGTGTTAAAAATGCAGTTACGTTGTGCTATTAGTTATTCCTTCTAATATCCAGTTTATTTATGGTTGCTAGTATGGCCAAATGTTTTGCTTGAATTCTGAAGGTCCATGTACTAGTTAACTCTTATCCCCCATCGTATGACCACTTTGGCATACTAATAGGACCGTATGTCAAATTTGATCTACTTGTGAGGATAAAGAGTTTATCCTAAGATAGATATTAAGGTGGAAAGCAATACGTTATTCAAAGAGGCGTTACAGTGGAAATGTTGTAACATCGCAATGTCGCCACTTGAGGGCGCCAGAAGAGCTACTCTAGAGCAGCATACAGTACTGTGACGGGAGAAGGAAGGTGACAATTTATTTCGTGTTTTAAACGGTCATGACTGTAAAAAGTTTTGCATTGCGTTGAAACCCGTTTGCATGATACAAAAGAATTAACACGATGCAAGGGAGGGCATGTTGAAGGCTTTGTACTATAATGTGTAAATTGATGCCTATGTACTGTTATTTGTTTCAAATGGTCGGGCAAAAAAAAAAAAGAACCACAAAGCAATACATTTATGTCCACTTGTTGTTCTGAAGCCACATGTCTTTTCTATAGAGGTGTTTTACTATGTGGACATTTGAACTAAAATGAATAAATTATAGGTTTTATGTGAAAGCAGCAGGTCTCGTGTGAATCTGTGCATCTGTGTCTGATCAACTTGACAACCTTCTCCTGCCATGAAGACGCACTGCATCCTCCTCTTTGGCACGTGGATGTGGTACATGCAGCTGACCAGCAAAAAAAAAAGGTTTGTATGTGTGTAGTACTGATTGTTATTCACTTACTGAGTAGAAAATATTAAATATTCAAGTATAATACTTAGGTGAAATTTGGAGAGTATGACGGGGAGAATAACATGTCGGAAGTTTCAGACTTCCATTTTTTCCCCCCATGTAAAAAATAATCGATGCTTTCGGGAATAAGCCGCGCCCACATCCAACTTTCGCGCGAAATATCGGACTGCACCATGTGATAAAGAGACAGGGGTGTTGAAGACGCGCAACTTCTTTTAAAAAAGCAAAATGCTCCTAGAAATGTTAAACCACTGGTGTATTTATAAATATAAATACTTCAAGTCATAATTACAAGCATATCGCTACAAATATAGGATTACTTATCCATAGAATGTAAAGTTGCGACTGGCGAAAACACCCCTTTAGCTTACAGTCAATCCATTTACCTACGTTAACGTTTAAACCCTTTTCGACTCCCTGCTGTTGTAATTCCCCCAAGGAAAATTTGCATTTTTGATTAAAGTTTTGCTCTTAAAAGAAGACAAAATGGCAGTCGAGTCAAAGGTAAAACCTTTTAAGAATTTTTGTCGGTGTTGCTCAGTGTTTCTCGACGGAAACGAAACGTCTTTGTGAGTCGAATGAACTGCAACTTGTCCCTTCACCGGTGAAAAACAAAACAAATTAATGCTACTGGTTATCTGCAATTTGTAAATGTTGAGCAGTTTTCTGGACGATAATAGTGCTTGGGGAGTTTATACAAACAATGGCGTCGTCTCTTCACCTGACTTTGTATTGTTAAGCCCTAAATTTATCTCACTTGCCACCTCATTGTCTCTTTTGCTGGCCGAGTTGTGTTGTATACTGTGCTCAATACAAATGAGTACGCCCTCAAGACTTGTGACAAAAACCTCAAAGTTTCCTCGCTGAATCTGTATGTTTCAGTGGCGTACTATTAGAAAACACTCCCACGAATATTTGTCTGTGATACCACTGGTACTTTTGATACATAAAATGTCCCTCTAAAAACTGATAAATAGTCATACCTTGAAATAAAGCTGGGTTTCTTACTCACCCATCTTGACTGAATGTTACAAAAATGAGTACAAAGTAATCACTAAAGTCAATCTCGCAAAACTACAGCTTCGTTTTCTTTCACTCATCATTCCTCATTGTATGTTTTCCTTAAGGCGCTGCGTTTCAAGTCCAAGTTTATTACAGCCGAGCTCGCTCGTCTCTTCAGCCAGTCGGACAGCGAGGAGGACTTTGAAGGCTTCAGTGAGGACGAGGCAAGTGTTGGACAGAAGAAGACGTGTTAATATGCAATTCAAAACTAAGATATGACTTGTAACAACCCAGATTTGGTATTAAATCATATATGGTGGGAGCAATGGTAATTTTTTTATTTAATTTTTCCAGATTATTTTTGGTTAATTGTGCAATATCAGGAATTTGCATTGCATTAATATTTTGGCACTTCCACATTTGATCTCTTGGCAGATCGTGGAGTCGGACGTTGGCAGTGATGTGGACACAGGCTTCTATTCTGATGGTGAGGAGACACCAGCGCCTAAGAGACAAAGTCTCTTAGTAGCTCTCAGGTGTGTATACTTTTAGTAATAAGTGTTGAACATGTACTGTATTTGACAGGCATGATTTAAACACAATGGCAGCATGCATACAGGTCTTGTGATGCACATTTTCACTCACATTTGAGCTATCAGAATAAACCCCTGTAGCTAATATGAAAATATTAACTTCGTCGGACTGTGCATACTAGCGTAAAGTTATTTACTGGTATCCTTTATTTATTGGTCGCACATTAATTTGCCTTCTCAGATTTCCAGTCAAACGGTCGCCCACCCCCAAAAAGGGGCCGCAGGCGAAAAGCATCAAAAAGCCGGTTAAAGAAACCGTGGCACAAAAGGTGAGGCAGAGGATGAAGACGCGGGAGAATAAACAAAAAGAAGCCAAGACGGAGACGGCACAGGGAGAAGACGAGACTGTGTGCCAAAGTCTAAGCAAGCGGGACAAAAACATCCAGGAGAACAAGGCCATGGTGGTTATAGTAATATATTTCAATGCAATGACAAACAATATGGCGACCATCACAACGTAAACGTTGACAGTCCGTCACTTTTCTTCTTGATTGTCGTCTTTCAGTTGGCCAAGCTGTTTGCTAATCTCACCACTATGGCGGACCTGACTTTGCCCAACACCCCTCAAGTGAGCACCTACCACTCAACTAAGCCCATTTTATAAACAAACCGCACCACAACTCTTATTTTGTTTCCTCCAATGCAGAAGAAGCGTTCTCCGGTGAAAACAACGCCGCGCAAACGCAAATTAGAACAGAACGGTGGTTCTGAAAGGAGGAACCCGTCGCGTAAAGCCCGCCCTCCTGAGAATTTTGCTGTGGACCAAGTGTGCGAGCCATTGCCTCGCGGCGGCCCCAGGGCGGTGGACCTCAGGAGACTGCTTGAGGTACAACGTGAAAACACCACGTGAGCTCCACCAAGCAGGAGCTCCAGTTGAAAACACTTGCGCACATTGGCCAATATGAAATTCTGACGGTATGATAACCCTGAGCAAAAATATCGCGATATCTACTATATGCTAAAATTTCAGCTCCAAAATGACTTTAAAAAAATAATAAAAAGCATTTAGGTAAAAACAGCATTGAAAGCAATCTATTTTATTTATTCATTCATTCATTTTACAAACCACTTTTTAAACAAATTATACAATATTTGTTACAGAAGAAATGTGTACCATGTTAAATTAAGCATGAATAATTAAATAAATACATTTCAACATTCTTCTTAGTAAGTCGCAGTGTCCCATCACTGATGAGCTACTTTTTAGAACAGACCCGTGGGCTACACATGTTGTCCTTGGGGCTAACTAGTATCTGCTGGCACCATTTAATTTAATTATTTTATAAGGACGAAGCACATTAACAGACCTAAAAAGCATCTTGTGTTTCAAGTGTCTCTTTTGTCATGCTAACATTCTACTTACCGTATTCCTAAAATGATCTGCTAGCTTAATCCTAGCATAATACCAAAGGCCATAGACAGGCTAACATAAATTAGCATGCAGGAGAGACTAATTAAATTTTCCAATATCTTCTGCTGAAAACACGCAAGTCTAAATTTGGACTTTCCTGTTTAGTGTAAAATATTAGTACTTGTTAAAAAAAAAAAATGCTCAGCCTCACATTATTTAATATTTCGTGTCAAGGCACTCACCTGGTCTTGTGATTGGCAGGTGGACGAGGAAAGTGCGGGCAACACTCCAAAGAAGAAGAGGAGCAGCCACCGCCGCAGTCAGTACGAGTTCAAGTCGGTTGATGACATCACCGACGACGACTTGGCCAACGTAGCGTACCGCAGCAAAGACAAGATATGGGACAAGGACAATGTGAGTCGCCAGAACCACTTTGATGATGATGATGATGATGATGATGTACAAAATGTACATTTTCACATCTGCTCTTGCATGTGTACTGTGTGTTTGCGTTGGTCCCCTTAGGGGAGCTCGTGCCACCAGTGCAGACAAAAAACCCTCGACACGAAGACCGTGTGCCGCAGTGGGTTCTGTTCTGCCGGCAAAGGCCAGTTCTGTGGACCGTGCCTGAAGAACCGCTACGGCGAGGATGTGGCCGCCGTGTTGCTCGACCCGGTTAGTACCAACCAAAATTTTAGTATTTTAGTTCAAATACTGTTCATCTCACAAATTGCGGCGATTTAAAACAACAAAAATATATATGACAGTTCAACATCACGTTATCAAGGTTTGTATTCAACTAAAAGACAGTAAATGAAGTCCTCAAGATGTCGTTTGTGCAGACATGGTCGTGTCCCATCTGCAGAGGAATGTGTAACTGCAGCTTGTGTCGCAAGAAAGAGGGCCGCTGCGCAACGGGCATTTTGGTCGGGCTGGCCCGCTACAATGGCCACGACAACGTCCATGAGTATCTGGAGAGGTACGCTAGCCAAACCCGTTCCCTCACGCCATCGTGTTGTTCTTGGCATATTATACATTTATTATACTGTACATCTAAGCTATGAAGTTAGCAGACAAATTGTATTGTTGTTATCTTGCCAAGTAAATAAAGTTATGTTTTGTTTTGTCTCCATGGCAGAATTCAGAAGGAGCTACAGTAAAGTCCACGGAGACTCTTCTCATACTGGTTTTACACTGCACAGTACTGTTGAGCTCGTTCGTAAATGTTTATTCCGTTAGACAAGTGTTTTATCTAACTAGACTTACGGTGTTGGTCTTGTATAAAACCAACACTGTAACGGTTTTAGTACTGTACTTTTTTTTCAATAGGTTTGCAACGTTGCATTTTTTTTTTGTCTCACCAGAACAATCAAGAACTTGCAAAAATCTTCTTCTTTTTTTTTTTTACCTTTGTGTAGTCATTGTTGCCTCAGCTTACTACTTTAATTCATTGTGGCCATGCTTGTACAGTAACTGCCCAACAAAAGAAAATAAGTCAACCAATTCGGCATCATAGTAAATTAATCGTATGTATGTGCGTGTTTAGGCCACTGGGGGGCGGTATAACACTGAAATCCAATAGACACATTAAGATGGTCAAAGGTGCTCAGTTAGCTGCTAGCTAGCACTAGTTTTTCCACAGAGGCTAAGGAATATGTTAGTATTTTTATATCTTCTGTTTGTCGCTACACTGTTTATTTTCAGATATCCGTTGCTCATATTGTGACACTTATGCTAGTTTCATTAGCCCGTCTTTCTAAGGCAATTATGTGCTTGTTCGCCGTGTTAAAAATGTGTGCTTGCAAGTCAAAGCAGAAAATCATTCGAGCTAAAGGCTCGAAAAACTGATTTGATCGGGTCACTTGTATGTCAAGGTGCATCCTAAATGTTATTTTACTGTTATATAGTTCTAATAAAGACTGACTTTTGTTTGGATTTTTTCTGTTTTTTTCTGTGTGTACTTGTAATGAAGTATATAGATTTAACAATTTATTTCAATGTGTTTGAATTATAATTTCTGACAGGCATTTTATCCACCATTCACATTTATAAGTCAGAACTTCTTATAACTTTGAATTGAAACGAGATCATCAGTATTTCATTGTTCATACTTTTCGGGACATTTTTGTTCTTCTGTGAGATTTTTCTAACGTAAACTGAATGCTTTACCTCGAAGGTTGCGACACAACAGGAAACCTCAAGCAAAGCAGCAACCAACATGTTGGCGATCAGAAAGGTAAAGCTGTTTAAATCACTTTATTGTCACGTGTTATGCAGGCAAATCATATTTTCTGCTTGACGTTAGGCTTTCTCACCCCACCCCCCACCCACCACCTGCCCCCCCAGCCCACAATTCTTTTTTTATGACATAACACATTTGTACAAACCAGTTTTAGAAATCTCCACAAGCCTTTGAGGCGAACCTGGCAAAAAAAAAAACAATATCAAATGTCATGGCGAAGAACACAGTTTAGAAAAAGATTTACAAATGAGATGTCGCTAGAAAATATCCAAGAAAAAAAAAAGTTGGTTGTCACACAAAATATTACCAAAAACATCTAAATTGGTTTGGTATCAACTTTTTTTTTGTTTTGTTTTCATTTTAAGTACATTTTTTGCTTCCTTTTATTTTCTCCGAAAAAGAAGAAAAACACAATGACGCAAGGAGGAAGAAAACAAAATTCATACTATAGCGCCCCCAAAAAAACATGCCATACACAACTTCAGAATCAACACACGCACACACAAATACAAGTCCAGCAAGAAGGCAAATATTACAAATCAAAAATAAATTAGCTTGACACAGTGGGCTGCTGTGTGATAACTTGGGAGGGGCTGGCTTTCAAAGCAAATTCTATAAAATATTTCAAAAAAATTATTTTCTTTTTCTTTTTTAAATAAGGACTGTACGCACTGGACTAACACTGAGCAACACCACCAGAAACGTCTTATCACCACATTAACAGCCTTACCATCCCCCCAAGCTCACTTCACTTTAAACTGTGCTCCATCTCACCCACTTGACTCGCTCTGACCTTCCTCAGCTTGTGTTAAGGCAGTAGTAGGTCACAGAGGAGGTCGGGGGTGGGAATCCGAAGAGCACAGAAACCCCAAATCATCTTCACTGTCCCTTTTGTGCTGCCAGAAAATCAAACACAATAGTGATAAAATGTCAGGATTTACAAAACCACTCCCACGTGTGCTCTCGTTATTTGTTTCCGCCAAAACTCCCTCCCTGACAATGTAAACATGTTCCACTAGATTGTCATTAAAGTATTGCTTTCACCTCACATAGTTGTAGAAAGCTAGATTGTTTTCTTTTATAGAAACCTTTTTAATGGCCACTGCCGCAATAGGAATGCATTATATATAAATCTTTCCATATGTGCTTTTTTCTTTTTCATCTTCTTCCTTTTCTTTTGTAGCAGGTCACAAAGAAATCCACACCTGAATCAGATGTGAGGACAAAACGCAAATTAGGTAGATCCTCTTCATGACAACGGTCCCGTACCTTGATTGACCCTCAGCCCTGTCTGACAGGTAAGAAACAAGTACACAACTTTGTGCATAGAGATAGATGTTAGCGCGATAAAAAAAAAAAATCTTCATTGAATGTTTTCTACTCTCATTTCTTAGCTCACGGTGATAAATCTGTTGTACAAATGAGAAGCTTATCTTTGATAATTGTGTTGTTGGCGCCTATTCAAACTCCTCCTCTTCCTCCTCTTCCTCCAGGTGATTGGAGGTGGTGGGGGTCTCGGGCTCGGAGTCACGGGAGAGGGTCGCCACGGTGACGATCTGAGGGGAAGCCTGCAGGTCCTCGGGGGCGTCGTCCTCCATGTTGTCGGTGGTGATGATGGCCACGGCGGCCCCGCCCTTTTTGTTCTGGTGGGTCTTGATGTGCTTGGAGAGGTGGTCGCTGCGCATGAAGCGCTTGGAGCATTCGGGACACTCGAAGCGCTTCTCTCCTATTGGACGACAAAACCATCTTAAAAGTTGTTTTTTTGAAAAGGGTCAAATCACTTGTTTTATTATCAAATTTCAAAATACGAAATGTTTATGTCCACGTTTTTCTCTGCACCTGTGTGCGTTCTCCGGTGTCTCTGCAGCTCGTCGCTCCTGGTGAACCTCTTGCCGCAGAAGATCCAGTTGCAGACAAACGGCCTTTCGCCCGTGTGCCAGCGCAGGTGGGCCCTCAAGTGGGAGGTCTTGCCGTACACCTTCCCGCAGCCTTCCATGTGGCAGATGTGCTGCTTCTTCTTCGTGGGGTCACCACTGTTTCTGCGCCAGAGGGCAGAAGTCTTTATACTGTAGCACTTCAACTTGAAAGACTGCACATTTTTTCATTTAAGGCTGTACTCACTTTTGTTGCCATTTTCACTTAGGGGTGTACTCACTTTTGTTGCCATTTTCACTTAAGGGTGCACTCATTTTTGTTGCCATTTTCACTTAACGGTGTACTCACTTTTGTTGCCATTTTCACTTAGGGGTGTACTCACTTTTGTTGCCAGCCGTTTTGACAATGTTATTTTTTGGGTATTTACATTCGAGCTGTAAGATCCTAAAGTAAAATATGTTTTGGGACAAACTGCACGTCATTACTAGTTCTTCATTCGAACTTTGTCTTTCTTCTTTCTGTCTTTATTCTTACAATTATGTAAATAAAAGCACACCCGATGATTCATCCTACGCCATTTTACTAATATACTTCCTACCTTGCCTCTCCATCGCGACAGTTTGGGCAGGAGCAGGCGACTCGACGGAGCCTCTTGCTGGGCGGTCCCTCCTGGTCTGAGGAACTCTGCACAGATCCTAACTGGTCTGGACTCATTGATGAGCTGGATGCCACATTCCCCACAGTGACTGTCACAGGGGACGACTGAACTTTGACCCCATCCTGCCCTTGTGGTTGACCTGATGGTGAGGAATGACACACAAAAGCATTCGAAAGTTGTTTGTTCAGTTCTGGCTTGGAGATAGAAAGTAAAGTTCTGCTCTGGCATCATAAGGTGGCTGTAGTGTTGTAGTCAAGACCACACCAACTGAGACCAAGACATTATTGAGACTACAATCTAAAAACAGTTGGGTCAAAAATAACCCAAAAAGGGACCAACCCGACTTTTTGGGTTATTTAATTAACCCAAAAAGTTGGGTCAAATAAGTAACCCACAAAACAAAAACTGGGTTGCTTTGTGGGTTTTAAATATATTATTAGTACCCATTTTTTGGGGTTAAATCACTCAAAGTTCGGTCGGTTAATTTTTGACCCAATTCAATTGGGTTATTCAATTTACCGCAAAAGTTGGGTCAAATGAATACCCCACAAAACAACCCACAAATTGGGTTTCTTTGAAGGAAATTTGTAATTTGACCTAACGTTTTGAATTAAATAACTCCAAGTTGGGTTGGTTCATTTTTTTTTTTTTTTACCAAATTTAGTTGGGTTATTTAATTAACCCAAAAAGTTGGGTCAAACTAAAATTTTGGTTATTGTTGGGTTATTGTTAACAGAATCTTTAGACTATTGAGACTGAAATAAGACGAAGAGGTTGTTGGAGGTCGAGACAGAGTGAAAATACCTACGATTCTGAGAAGAAACCCTTAAAAAGTGGTCTTAAGACCAGTCTTGAGATTTCAAGAACTACAACACTACCTGGATGAATTCTATCAATGCCTCCCTTACCCTGTAGACCTGTAATAGTGAGGGGCACACCCTGCACCTGAACCCCGGTGCTGCCGATCCCAGCGATGCTGACCGTCTGTACGCCGGATCCTGGGTTGATCTGAGCTGCACTCAGTGTCAAGGGAGTTCCGCCCAGGGAGACCAATCCTCCACTCCCCACTGCTGCCCCGCCAGCCACCGGGGCAAGCGTAAGCTGCTGCGGCATTGCCGCTCCCAGGCTGCCCTGGAGGGAGACACCACCGGGGAGCTGCAGCGTCTGCCAGGCGATCTGCCCGGAGGGGGACAGGGTAGGTGTGCGGATAAGGACCTGGGCTGGATTCTGGAAGGCCTGAATGGGCTGCAGGGTTTGACCAGGGGCCAGCTGAAGAGTCTGAATGTGTTGCTGTTGCTGGCCTTGGTTTTGACTTGGTGCCTGGGGCTGCAGCTGGATCTGCTGCACTAGTTGATGTCCCACTTGCCCCACGATCACCTGCTGAATGGTTCCCGGTGTGTCCGTCTGGCTTTGGACACCATTGGCCTGATTCTGACTTTGAGAGTCTGCCTCGGTGCTTTGTGCTTGGTTTTCAGTCATTGCGGCCTCAATTGCGGCGGAGACCACTTGCGATCCGTCTGACACGCCGTCACCCTCTGCCACCGTTGTCTGTGCTACCCCCGAGACCGCTGCCGTCGTCATCAACTGGTTGCCACTGGCAAAAGAAAAAGTGCCATCTGCTGATTGGATAAGCTGCATGGCCCCGCCTCCTCCGACGTTATTGATCACGGGCAAAGCCAGGGTCATGCCACCAAGGTTGATGGGTACCGTCGTCATCACAGGAGTCTGAGATCCCTGAAGGGTCTGCAGCTGCAAGGGGAAAGACTGCGCGGGACGGATTTGCAGGGGGACCGTCTGATTGGCTGTACTTGACAGGATAGCTTGCTGGTTGGCTGTCTGAAGAATGGCCTGAGCCTGGCCTGGACTTGGACTCTGGATGAGCTGAAGCTGCTCGGGCAGAGTTCCAATGGAAGCCTGCTGAGTTGGGTTGATATGGATCTGCTGTCCATCTGCAGTCTGCAGGTGAGGGATGACCTGGTACTGGACTCCACCTCCGGCATTGGGCAGGTTCTGGACCTGGATTATCTGGAACTGCTGCTGCTGATTGGCGGCCGCGCTGTTGGTCCCAGCTACGGCTTTCACCTTAAAAATGGGAAAGCAGCAGGGAATCAGTTAGGAGAATAAATCTCTCTATAAACAGTTGGGTAAAAAAATAACCCAAATTGGGTCAAAAATGGACAGATCCAACTTTCTGAGTGACTTGACCCAAAAAGTTGGGTCCAAATAAATTAATAACCCACACAGCACCCCATTTTTGGGGTTATTTTGTGGGCGTATTCATTTGACCCAACTTTTTGGTTAGTTGAATAACCCAATTGAACTGGGTCAAAAATGAACTGACTCTACTTTTGAAAAAAAGTTGTATTATTAAATTAAATTATTAAAGCAACCAATTTTTTTTTTTAGGGAGGGGGGGGGGTATTCATTTGAGTATGGGTTGAATATGAGTAACCCAAAAAGTTGGGTATATTGAATAACCCCAAAAGCTGGGTTATTTTTGACCCACCTGTTTTTACATTGTGGAATACTGACATCATCAATATAGTGAACCCCTGCTATTCACACGCCTTGAAGTTGAGTTACTTGTATCTAGAGGTGACAAATCCAGGTCCAAAAAGGAAAAACCATGCCACAGTTTCAACCGGCTCCCACGGAGCTTGTTTACCTGCTGGTTGAATAAAAGCAACCTTGGCTAAAGCCAAACTGTGGCAGGGTTTTTATTTTCTGGACCTGGATTTGCCACCTTCATTATGTCACAAGGTGCCGCTAGTTCTATGGTACCACAAGATGCACTTTTAAAATAGTTGGGTCAAAAATAACCCCAAAAGGGACCAACCCAATTTATTGGGTTATCCAATTATCCTCAAAAGTTGGCTCAAATGAATAACCCACAAAACAAAAATGAGGTTGCTTTGTGGATTATTAATTTAATTTTACCGGGCCGGTCGGTCAGTTCATTTGTCACCCAATTAATTTGGGTTATTCAATTTACCCAGAAAGTTGGGTCAAATGAATAAACCACAAAACAACCCAACAAATTGGATTACTTTGTAAATTGGGTTTCTTTGTGTCTTATTATTTAATTTGCCCTAACATTTTGTATTAACTCAAAAGCTTTGGTCGGTTCATTTACCAAATTCAGTTGGGCTATTCAATTAACACAAAAAGTTGGGTCAAACAAATGACCCACAAAACAAGCCAAAAAAATTAGGTTGCTTTGTGGATTAACTCCAAAAATTGGATCGGTCTATTTTTGACCCAATTTGGGTTATTTTTTTACCCTAACTTTTTTAGAGTGTGGTGCCCCAAAGCAATACTGTTGCAAAACCAGTAAATAAATTAGTTTTCATCTAATAACGGAGAATAGGTTCCAAACATGTAGATCTACTAAGTGAATTTGCAAATGCCGAACCGAGAATATACAGCGGTTCACCGTAATCCCAAAAAATCATCCCTGACCTTGCGTCCAGGTGAGCTGTCATTAGGAAGAGTAGTGGCCACCGTCACCGCTACCGGCTGGTTGCTGTTCTCCTTGGCCATGGTAGCCGGGGCCGTAATGATCTGCCACCCGTTCCCCGTGAACTGAGCCGGGACCAGTTCCAGCTGCTGGGGAACCAGGGCCTGGCCCCCACACGCGTCCACTACAATCTGACCCTGGAGCTGACCTGCTTGCAGTTGAAACTGACCAGCCGGGAGCTGGATCTGCTGGACCCCAGTCTGGACCTGGGTCCCCTCCGCTCCCCCCTGCCCTCCAATCTTACTGCAGGTGGCCGCCAGCAGGGCCAAAGGAGAGGGCTGGGAGGAATCCTACGGAGGACAAAGTGGGAGAGTCAGGAGCAGGGACAACTCGGGACTCGTATGCATACGCAAACAAGCACCACCTCCAAGTCAAAAATGCCAAAGGGGAGGGATGGGCTTGGATTATTCTACACGCAAATACACAGTGTGACAAGGAGGAGAAAGAAAAGGCAAGCCATGGGTGGGGAAAAGATGGTGTTGAGAAGAGAAACACAAAGCTCTCAAAAGCGAGTTGTCAGTAGAAGTGGGCGGTATTACAGGAAGCGAGTGGGTGGGCGTGTGAGAACCACATTTTCTCTTTTTCTCAGAACAGTGCAAGAAAATGCCGCCTTCTCTTGCTCTCATCACAGGAAGTAGGTCGCAGGCACAACACAGCAGGTTGATTTTGCAACTAATACAATGACACCGCCGCAATACATGCGCGGACAAAAGATGCATTTGAAAAAATGGAAAATCGTCTCCAAAATATGGACTAAAAATAGAAGTCCAAAACCAAAACCGCAGGAATCAAATTTTTTCCATTAAAGCATTCTGAGGATAATTCGAAGTGACACTTCCATAGTACAATGGCTGAAGTGTGACAGCCGCGTAAAGCCACATAAGTCTTTCGGGGCTGTCTCTCAGCTGGGCTGCACACAAGCAGGAAGTGGATTTGATGAGAGGAACGCCCCCAGAGGTGTCTATCTGGCTGGCTGGCGGGCTGGGAGCGAGAGAGGCAGTGCATTTTCTTTGCCTGGGGGCAACGCAAAAGTAATGAAGTTCCTTTTGAGTACCTGCGATCCAGAATTTTTCCCCCTTTTTGATGCTTTCCCTCCTTCAGTTCCCGATGATTCCTTCTTGGAGTCTGGGGGGAGAAAATGCAAAAGTCCCAATATCATCAGGTGTTCTTTTTAAAAAAAAATTTTTTTATAAATGACTATAGTGAAATATAAGCATATGGCAAATATAGCACAACAACTATGCTATTGACCATTACCAGTAAGATCATCAGCAACATCACAGGCTTCCTATCTGTCAGACAAGGGAGGGAGAAACGGGGGGAGGAGACGGGAAGGAGGAGGGAGGATACCTACCACTCATAACGCATGAATATACCAAGAGGGAGAGGCTGTAGTTCACGGTAGAAGGCCGGCCGGCCGGGAACGGAGGCGGAGGACGGCCTATATGTTGGGCTCTGGGCCGTGGCGGATCTGCCCGTTTTCACGAAACCACCCACCGTCCAGGAAGGGCGGTGCCAAGCGGAGACACAGCCGAACGGCCCCCTCCTTCCCGGTGGAACAGAAATAACGGAGAAAGCGCCGACAGTCCCCCGCAAGGCAGCTGCGCCCCTCGCACACGCGTCTCACGTCTCTCCAGCGTCCGTAAACGAGCAAATTAGCGCTTGTCAGGCTGGCCTCCACAACGGCGGTCGCAGTGTGTCACCGAAGAGGCCCACCCACTCCCATTTAAGCATCAGGACAACACCCCTGTTGTGCCTTGTCCGCTTGCCGCCGCCGCTCCCGGCACGTCGTCGCCGTCCGTAAACCCACCGAAAAGCAGCCACTATTTGTATTATATTCGTATTCCGCTTTTATTCGTTCACACTTTCATTTTGGGGATATAAAAGGGGAGATACGCTCAAATAGCTGTGGCTTTTGTGGGCGGACGCGCTCCTCCCACTTATTCAGATTGGTCGACGGGGTTTGGCGTGCGAGGGTTCAGATGGGAGTTGTATTTTGCTCAAGCCTCACCTCCTCCAATGCCATTAGGCGAGCGGGACTACATTTCCCATGACGCCCCGGGGCCTTGCTCGCCTCGTAGCCAGAGTGGAGCTAGTCATGTTGGTGTGAGAGCGACGGGAGGGCGGTGACTATTATGTGAGTGGCTTTAAATGAGAAAGAGTGGCGTGTGTGGAACAGTGTGCACTTCTAACCACCCAAAAAACTATTGAGTGAATGCTCATGAATACATGTTATTCTACACCCCAATTTTTTATTTATTTTTTCAAATCTTAATAATTTAGCCCCTTCTAAATTTTTCAATGTTTCAAACTATTCCAACTTCCTCATTGAGAACAATTTGGGAACTATTTTCCACAAATTCCTACTTTTCCCACAACTCTAACTTCCATATTTGTTTTGTTTACTTAATGGGCACTTTAAAAACCGTAATACAATATTCAACATAATAATAATAATAATAATAATAATAGAACTCAAAACATGATTAAATAATGCAATAAAAAAATCAAATTAAAGTATACTTCTTTAGAGTCCCTGTTAAGTAAAAGTAAATGCCAGAGAAGGTGCTTTGTTGGCAACTATGTCAAATGTAAATTCTTGAGGGGGAAAAAGACAAAATTGTGAAAAATCAATCGTCCACCATGTAAAATGTAAAAAGTTGTCAGAAAATAGGGAAGTACTGATACCCTTAAAAAAAAAAAAAAAAAAAAAAAGCTACAGTAATTTGTAAGGTATGAGCTATCACTGTCGTTGTTATTGTTAATAATTGATTAGTTGTACTATTTATTTTAGGCCTCTTGTCATTTTTCTTTGAAGTCTGTATTTATTCCCGCTTCCTTTTCATCTTTGAATACAAGTTGTCTATTGTTGACCGTTTTGTTTTGATGATCAAAATAAACATTCAGATCAAATCAAATTATTACATCAGTTTGACTTTTGTAACCTCCAAGGACAAATAAAAGACTACATACTACATACATCTGTGTGTAAAAATACTTAATTCATTGAGCAAGGTTTTGTTGTTGTTGTTTTTTAACACTATAACACTCTACATTATTTGATTTTTGTGTACACAGAAAGAATTGACTCCCACAAGCACACGCTTAATAACTGCGGCGTAGCAGCCAGCCAAGTGCCCCCGCCCCCGGGCCACCTTGCAATGCGTTGCTATGCAACGAGGGTTGGCCTGGAAAAAAGGGGTGTCACCTCATGCGAAATTATTCTGTACGCTTTGTGCATTTCAAAGATGGTTTTGACAATCAGTGTGGATAATTCCATTCGGTGTCTGTTTTAGAAAGAAAGAAAAAAATCAGTTGTATTAAACGAACGTGAGGTTTTTCTTTGGATATTCAGTAAAAGCAGCCAGGAAGAATATGTTGTTCACACATTACACCACTAGAGAGCGTCATACCCAAGCTATACAGTTCCGTATATTTGAAAATGTACTCTTTTCAGTGTATTTGTTTTTATTATAAATATCAATGAGTAGAAGTATTTTATAGAATATCATATGCTAAGTAAATAGCAATTATGGTTGTTAATTGTAAGCTTCATTACAAAACCAATAGAGTTGATGCTCTGTTAGTGTATTGTCTCAGAAATACTTTCTACTCATAATACTACCCACCTTGATGATTGTCATCATTTTTAATTTCACAGGACGTTTTGAGTTGATTTTTCCACTTCTGTCATGTAGTAATGGGCAATTACACAGCACATACTTTGCTTGTTGTATACATGATATCACAATGGTGTGTGTGTCAATGCATGTTTGCGTGCCATGTTGTCATATGTGCAATAATGTCCTCAATCTTTTTGCAGAGTGGGCGTTATGCATTTGGCACTGGAAGCACTGGCGTCAGGATGTCTCTCCTCTTGAAGGTAAGTCTGTAAAGACAAAGAGATTTATGACTGACATGAGTTTTGGCAGATGCCTGTCGTGTGTGCGTGTGTGTGTGTTACTCACCCACCATTCACTCACTGAATTGGACTTCCTTGTTTGAAAGTTGGCAAGGGTACAATAGTAATGAGTGGATTGACGAGATCGCATCTTGTTGTCTGGATGAAGTCGAAAAAACAAAAGGTGTTGTGTCTTGAAGAGCAGTGTGCGTGCAGCAACACCAAGTAAACATTCCCCATTATTTCCACCAGTATCATCACTTTAGAATTTCATTTGAGCTTTGCAGAGGTTTGGGCTGAATTTAATAAAAACTCACCCTGAAAGGCGTATTTCAGGATAATGTGAGAACTTTTTACGTGATAAGATTTCAGTACAAGGTGTGAAAGTATTTTCCCTAAGTTTTGTGCATGAGTGTGAATTCAGTTGCACGCTGTGGGAATTGTTTTCTGGGCATGAAAGGACTTAATGCATGTGTGAGAGCATTTTATCAATTTGTGTGGGAAGAAAAAAATCCAGTAGTGTGTGTGAAAATTTCAACTTGTGAAAGCATTTCAAAATAAAATTTAATAGTGATTCAGTACGTTAATTTAAGTTGCATATGTGTGAGAGAGGATATTTTGTGAGAGAATTTCAGGTTTGAGAGAACAGTAGCGTGTATGTGTTTTGGGGTGTTTCAGTAATGTGAGAAGGGGAAAAAAATCATGTAGTATGTGTGAGAGCGTTACGGCGTGGTGTGTGAGATTTCAGTTGTGTGTGTGAGCTAATTTAAGTTGTAAATGTGTGAGGGATAATTAATTTTTTGTGACAGAGAATTTCAGGTTGAGAGAATACAACAGTAGTGTGTATGTGTTTTGGGGTGTTTCAGTAGTATGAGAAGGGAAACAAATCCTGTAGTATGTGTGAGAGCGTATCAGTGTGGTGTGTGATATTTCAGTTGTGTGTGCGAACCTTTGAGTATTGTTTGTAAACGTTTTTAAATTCAGTAGTGTAAGCGTAAATGAGTGCATTAGTATAATGTGTACGAGCATTTAAATTTAAGTATGAAGCATGAGAGCATTTCGATTGTGCGCGTGTGTTTAAGAAGGAAAATGTGTGTGTGTTTTTATTGTATGAAGTGAGAGCATTTCAGTAGTGTGTGAGAGCATGTCAGTAGAGCAATTGAGAGTGTTTCTGTACTTGTGAGTGTTTTATTGAAGTGTGAGAAAAAATGTTAGTAGTGAATGTTCTAAGATTATGAACGAGAGCATCTCAGTCTACTTCGTGTGAGAGGGCTTCAGTTATGCATTTCACAGTGTTTCATTTGTTTGACAGTGTTTTAGTCATGTGTGTCTATATATATATATATATATATATATATATATATTCTCCACAGAGCTCTCAACATGAGTGATTTGTGTTAGTGAAGATTTTTCACGGCTGAGAATTTGCAGAATGCGTCCACTGGCGTCTTCGACAAGGACAGTTATTTACGATGTTCTTTAGCATTGAATGAAAACATGTTCACGTCAGCACATAATGTAAGTACACCAAGTACCTTTTCCTTCAGTACTTCACATACTCGTACAGAAGCCACCAAATTACGAGACCACTCATGCAGCAGTGATGCATGAGAGTGCCTTGACCCCACCCAAGAGAGGAGATGCCTGCAAGTAGCACTGCAGGTCCCTTGAACTAAGAGTGAACTCTGAGTAGAACCGGGACCCCATAAATAAGTGCAGTTTGAAATCTAATTCAACGTCTACCCGACTTTAAAAAACAAAACAAAAACTTAGCTTATGAAAATGTTTTGTATTGGTCCTGTTGGGAATTTTGCCGCTCAGCTCCTTCAAGTTTTGCGAAAATCAGCGTTTTCTTTATGTGAGAGGGAGTTGTTGTGTTTTTACTGGAATTAATTATTTTTTATTTTTTGGGAGTGAGAGGGTGTGTTTTTGTAGAAGTTTTTTTTTTCTGAGTGAGTTTTTTTTTGTAAGTGATTTTTTTAATGTAATGACAGTTTTCTGGGTGGTGAGTGTGTGAGGTTTTTTTTTCAAGTGTGAGTTTTTTTTATGGCATGACAGGTTTATGGTGGGTGTGAGTAAAAGTTTTGTTAAGTGTGATTTTGTGTGTCTGTGTGCTGGATGTGTGTGAGAGGTTTTCAGTATGAGAGTTTTTGTGTGAGTGACAATAGTGTGAGGCAATGGGTCAGAATGAGAGGTTTGTGTGTGTCTGATGTGTTTTGGTATGTGGGGTTCTTTGGTGAGAGGATGAATTTTTGGTGTGAATTCGTTTTTTTCCCTAGGGCAGCAAATTTGGAGTAAGGTTTTTTTCTTGTGTAAGTGAGAGGGTGTTTTCGCCTGAGTGAGTTCTTTTGTTGTGAGAGTGGTTTTTTTTTGGGTGAATGTGGAAAGCTTTAAATGTGATGAGGTTTTTTTTTTGGGGGGGGGGGGGTGAATGTGTGAAGGTTATTGAGTGTTAATGAGAGTTTTTTTTTGTAAGAGAGTTTTTGTTTTTTGCACTGTAGGCTTTTGGGGGATGTGAGTGAGATTGTGAGTTTGTTGATGTGACTGAAAGTTTTTTTTTGTGTGATGAGTGATAATATGTTGTGGCTGAAAGTTTTTTGGGGCTTGAATGATTTAAATTTAAAAATAACAATTTGCGTGAGGTTTTTGTTCTGTGTGTGTTTTCTTGTGACAATTTGGTGAGAGAACATTATTATCATTAGTGTTGTTTGTTATTTTCAATTATTTGAGTCTGTTCCCTTTTCCAGCCAGATGAATTGGGGGAAAAAACGAAGACAAAAGAGCCATGTGCCGTTTTCAAGGTAAGCGGGCATGTAGCTAGATTCTCTTTGAAGCAGTCCGTGTGTAAACGTGTGTGTATGTGTGAGCACACCAGCCCACTATCTGGCTTTGAAGACGATGCCCAAGACCTTTTCCAGTGGCGCTAAGTGGAGGGTGCAGCACGCCATAAAGATCCAAGGTGAGTGTGTCAAATTGAGAATCACCGCGCGTACTTAAGCGCAGGACCTGACTCGACTTGCTGGGCCGACGGAGCTTGACGCCATCCGCTCGTTTTGGGGCCGTCTGTGTATGTCCCGAATGACGGCCCGCAGGCGCGGGTGGGCTCGAGGTGGGAAAAGAAACGTTTCATGTTTGACGGGAAACATCAATAAAATGGCGGGCCGTGAAAGCACCTGAAGCTGCGGTCCGAGTGCGTGTGTGTCTGTTCAAGGGTCACCGCTTCCTGCCCTGATTGATGACCTCACGTGCACTTTTTTTGCGTACATGTGATCGTCACGTGTGTGTTGCTTTTTCATTCAGGAATAAATGAACAATTTGGTGCACGGCAATTTGCATGAAAAAGCAAGGAGGCCGTTTCTGGTCAATTTAACAGCGGGTCATCTCTAAACCCCCTAACGACCCTCCTGCTCCTTTAACCCTTAAATGTAATGGCGGGCATTGTGGCGAGGTGAAGCGCAATGTGTGGGAGGAGCAATAGTTAACCAAGAATATAGAATGAATGGCGTGGGTGTGTTAGCATGCAAGCTATTAATCTGCATTCACATTACACCAAAATGGTTGATGTTTGATGGTCTGGCCACATTTTTTTGTATTCATTTATGCTGTAATTTAATCTTATGTTGAAGCATGTGTGCTTTTTTGAGAGTACTAGAGAATAATTGAATAAAACAAGATCTACTGCAATTCCACCATGTTGCCATAAGTTTAGTTTATACCACCTATCTATGGAATGCAGGCTCTCAGTTCATATTTGCATTTCTTCTTGAAAATTTTTAGTTTTCACATACTTGAAACTAAAATTTTCATTTAACTTTGATGTGAAATACTGTTTAATAGAATCTTTAAGATCCCCCCCCCCCCCCTCAAATTTAGTCCAAGATAAAAATGTTAAAGTGGCTTACAAAATATAGAAAATACTTTTCTATACTTTTTTCTAGGAATAATACCTTTGCCTAGTTTAATGAACATTTAAGTACATGCCCACTATGCTACCATGTTTTAATGTTGATCATAATGGTGGTACCTGGTTAGCTAGCTAGCTAGCTAGGAAGCTAGCTTGGTCGTTAGTTAGCTAGCTTGGGAGATAGGTAGGTAGATAGATGGCAAAACTAAATAAACATGGTTAGCCATATAAATATTTGCCATTAATGCAAGATAAGATAGCTAAGTTTAAAATAATGCAAATTGGTTGTTATTTTTCTTGGAAACAAGCCCCTCCCATGTACACTTACAGCACAGCACTCCATTACCAATGTTGTCATTAACAGTATTATATAACATCTTTATAAGTAAGTTAAGTTATCTTAACTACATCAGTCTTAAAAATATTTAGTGGACAGTGGATAATACATACATATTAAATACATAATGGAGGTACTGGGATAGCTAAGTACTGTATGTAGCTAGCTAGCTAGCTAGCATGGGAGCCTGATAGATAGATAGATGGATGGATAGGCAAAAACTAAATAAACGTAGTTTTACAAGACAAATACTTGCCAATAATAAAAGATAAGATAGCTAAGTAAAAAAAAATTTTTTAAAAAATAATATATATATATATATATATATATATATATATATATATATATATATATATTTATTATTTTTTTTCTTACAGTGCATCTTTGTTGTCATGAACAATATTATGACATTCTTCTCAAGTCATCTCACATACATCAGTCAAATTATTACATCCCTTTAAAAAAAAAAAAAAAATCATAGAAAATGACCAACTCAAGCATTGTTGAATCCCGTAACCCCCTTCCAACCCCAGAAATTAATTAAATGTAAATGCTTCCTGCCGTGATGTGGAATTGTGTTAACTCCCCTCCACCAACGCCCACCCTCCCCTTACAAAATAATTATACACTAATGGCGGCAAATAGACTACTGGCTAGTACAAATGCACACACCCACAATAGGATGAGCCAGACTCAAATGCTGAGGTAGCAGTGATCAAATGCATGAAATTCATCCGTGAGGACAACAAGTGAAAAATGACATCTGGAAGTGTATAATTACGCTCCTGGGCTTGTACGCATCAATCAAGAGACACTGTGGACACACACACACACGCTTACTTGACCACGCGTTAACCTAAAGAAGACACAGAACCTGAAAAATGAAGAAGAACAAATTAATCTCATAGTGCAGTGGGTGAGGGATGAAGAGCGTCACCGGTCAGGAGAACAGAGATCGCGGTCAGGGCAGGGTTTAATTAAGAAGGAGGAATGAGAGCGCAAGTTTGTGTATGTGAGCCGGAACGATTTTCAAAATAAAAGATAAAAGTAGAATAGTCACATTTATGTCTGTGTCCTTCCGATGATAACGCCCCCCTTTGACCACCGAGGTCAACCTCCTCCTTTAATTATTTTGTCACTTTGAATCACGACCTCCTAAGAATGGGCCTCACACAAAAAACGTCTCAGAAACGCATCCTGTAATTTAACTGTTTAATTCACATTCAACCCAGACTTGTTGCCCATGAATAACTCATTTTTTTCCTCCTCATTTCATGAATACGAGTTACTGTGCATAGTATGTAAATGCACAGTATACATGAATGCGAAGTAGCCACTTTAGCAGTGTAATTGTTGAGCAGGAATCTCCTCATTGTGCTGCGTCGACAGATGAGATGACATCCCTGACCCTTGCACAAGTCTCTTAAAAATTAAATTTCCATGTAATGAAACTACGCTCTCAATTATAAATGCGTTTGCTAAAGCTCAGCAGAAGTGCTCTTGATACAAGTGTGTGAAATATGCAATTTTCAAACCAAGGTGAAGGGAAATCCCGTGTTTGTTATCGATGTTTCTATGGCTTTTGCTTGTCTAGCTTGTCAGATCGCTTTTGTTTACACATAATTGTCAGATAAGTGTAATCGTTACAGACGGTTGTTAAAGTTAATTGCAAATACGTGAGAAAGGGATTTCGTAAATGGGAATGTTTGTGTGGTGAACCTGAAATGTTGTCCGCCCGCTCGATGCCGAGTAATGACAGACATGCCCGCGTGTTGATTACAGGAAGGCGAAGAGGAGCAGCTCCAGGCACATCCTGGCGCAAAACACCTCTTCCCCCTTCTTAAAAAGCAGAACGCGGCTAAATTTGTTTGGAGCGGATCCATTTTGATGGTCTTGAAAGATAAATTCATATCAGTCAGAGCTTCAGAGGTCACCTTAGCCAAACAGTAGCCATTTGGTAGGTGTCAACCGTTTTGTAGTGCTCATTAGCGCCACCTACAGGATTGGAGTTGAACAGTATGGCGTATGTAAAGAATTGTTTGGAATTACTGTTAATTTTTCATGTTCTTTAGAGGTATAATAGTAGTAAGAGTATAATAGTGTTTGTTTTTGTCTTCCAGTATCACAGATGATGCTTAGTGGGCCATAAAATGCAGGTATGTATTGACATTGTATTGTATTGTATTGTGTGCTAAGTGGCAGCCTAGCCAAAGATTGAAAGAAGCATTCACTTAAGCATAAACATTAGCAGTTCACATTGGAATCAATTGTTGACACAGAACCTAAAAATAAGCACCACCGTACTGCTAGCCGGTGGAAGTGTTTCGCTTTGTATTTTGCGCTTCTGCTAATTGATTGCATAACCCCCCGTCCCCACACCCCCCCAAGCTTCTAGTGAATATATTTTTGTCATGTGTAGCCGCTCGCCTTTTGACTCGGTCATTCCCCTTCTAATTGTCCCAGCAGGGGCAGCTGAGCAAAATGGCCGCCCTCCAGTTGCAAGAGGATCCCTACGAAGGCAACAAAAGAGGAGGTAAGCAAAACACGGAGGAGAAATAAAATACTCCACCCTTCAGCCCCCCCCCCGAGATGTGCCAGATCTTTATTTCACTCTTTTCTTCTCTGCGTTTTCTGTCTCACTGGCCACAAAGTGAGCGGAGAGCACACGGCAATCTTTTTTTGTTGACGTCTGATGGCGCGTAATAATGTGGTCATTATCATGGCTAAAGGAACAGGTTGGGGCTCAGACAGGGTTTCATTAGGGGGCCTTTCATGCTGGCGCGCACACACACTTTCAGTGTGGGAAAAGAATGCGAGGGAAGGCAGGACAGCTGTTTGGGTGGCTCATGAGGATGAGGAAGCAGGTTAGCGTGAAGTTGGCTTACTGTAAAGTCCACCTGTGACCCAGGGGGCAAAAGCAAGGGTCACTAATTTGGTTATGTCCACTGGGGGAGCGTATAAATAGACCCATGAAGCACCAACTTTGACAACTAAACAGATTTGAGTAATTGACTTTATCTTGTTAAAAAAAAAAAAAAAAAAAGTTACATTGAAGATTTCAAAGCTTTCACAGACTGATGGTAAAGAGGGTGGCCATTTTGCCACTTGCTGTCAACTGAAAAAGACATTACGGTTGCTCAGGTAGCGACCAATCACAGCTCAGCTTGGGAACATCACATGACCAAACTCAGAAAACAGGGGAGCCTGTTGCTGCTTAAGTCATATTCTACAAACGCAATGTGACAGTCAGTCAGATGTTCATTTTAGTGTCAGTGTTATAATAGTTTTGCCTTTTTCACTATAGTTAGTTTATATTTCATTTTGAATTATTATTATTTTTTAATTTAGTTAGTTTTAATTTATCTTTAGAGCGGGCTGTTTATTAGTTTTAGTTTATTCGAAAATTATTCATTTTAGTTTAGTTTTTTTTTCTATTAGTTTCAGTATTCGTTTTCTTTTCAAACAAAAGATGTATTTCTTATGTGCAACCATAAAAAAATATCACTGTATTTCGTAGTAAAAATTCAACAAAAATATTGTTTTAAAAATAACCATTCGCAGATCAAATACAGGTACTGTATGACAGTCCCCGGGTTTTGAATTACTTTTTTTTCTTTTCATATACGTACCTAAAAAAGGAGTTGTTTACAGTGTCACACTAGGTGCAATGTCGTCTGGTGGCTTTTTTTAAAAAATGTTTTTATTATTGGCTGCTGCTTCACGACTGCTGCTTTCAGTTGGTAAAATTTAGTTTCAGTTAGTGTTCTAAAGCATTTTGTTTTTATTTTATTTTGTAAATGCACGTGTGTGTTTTTTTATTTGATTTTGTTAGCTAAAATATCTTAGCGTGGCGTCACCAAGGTCACTCAATTGACTCCACTGACTTTTATTAGGCTGTCCCACAAAAAGATAACTATCAAACATTAAATAATAATAATAAAAAGTTGTTTATCAGTTCAATAGCCAATGCAATGCTGTTTTTATTCTCTCTGGTATTGTTTATTACGAATATTCAGATTTTGTAGTTGCCAGCTTTGGTTAAAGCTGTGATTGATAGAGCCACATGATTGATAATGATAAGAATAGGACAAGCGCAGGAAGAGGTGTTTTTGTGGAGGAATCCGCCATTTGTTTTGTTGAATGACGTGAAATTGCAGAGGCAGTGCAGTCGTTGTCCTCCCATCCCTCCCCCCGGGGCTGACTGCTCCGCCCCGGGGACAGGATGGGATGGACCGGTCCGGCCTCTCCCTCTGCCAGGTCTCAACAACTTTACAAGTGTTCGTCTTTCTCTTTGACACATTTGGTAAAAGCATGTGCACCGTTGATTTTAAGTGAACTGAAATCGCAAATGAACATGTGCTCCCGCCCATCATTTGGCATACATATTTTATTTCATACAGAGGAGGAACATTAATTCATAAATGTTCTTATATTAACACTTATGGACAATTTAGAATCTTCAATTAAAGTGTGACTTGGAAGGTTTCAACAAAACAAACTTCAAACCGATAACATTTCGTTGTTATAATAATCAATTTTGACTAAGGGGCTTTTCTGGGCTGACAAGGATGTGCATGCAAGTGCGCACAAATGATTGACACCTCATTAGTCATGCTTTGTGTCTGTGATGAGTTGATTTTTCTTTGGCACCGTGGTTTATAAACAAACTGTTTTAACAAATATGATCAAAAGTGATTAAAAAGAACTAATAATTTTACTTGGCAACAAAAGCTAACAGAAAAAAGAATCACTATCAATTATGTTGTGATATGAAAAAAATTAAATAAACTATTTGTTGTGAAGTTCGACAATTCTTAAAGTTTAAAAAAACACATGTTGCTATTTTAAACTAAAATTAGTGTCTATTTTTAGCATTAAAATACTCATCACCCAATCATATGACTTATTGTGGCACTCAAATAGCTGCTAAGGATTTCTCTCTCGCAACATGTCTTGCACGGAAATTTACGACATCACCGAGCAGTTAAGAGCAAGAGACAGCCCGCGTTGGCCTCCGATTGGTCCACAGGCCTCCAAGGTTTCCAAGGCATGAGGAAGCATCAAGTACAAAAGAGCAGACAAACACGCACGGTGACACACAAAACACACACAGACGTGGACATGACAGCTCAAACCATGACTGCAACACTAATGGGGGTAAGTTTACATTTGTCTTTATTACATAAAAATTTAAAGGTGGATATTGTGAAAGTGGACAATAAGTGTATATTGGAATCCAGTGTCCATGTCTTGACTTACAGCGGATTTGTGTTAATTTATTAATTTAAGACGTCCATGGTAATTTATGGAAGCAAGGACTATGGATCCATACACATTTTTAAATTAATAAAAAGGCATGAACTAGATCACTTGAAGTTGAATGTTGTCATAAACGAACAAAAACGAGATTGCTGCAACTTAAAAGTGAAATTAATTCGCTTCACTTTGTTAATAAAGTTCAATGCAGGTGTAAAAAGTCTGTGCGTTCCCACAGGAGGACCCCAGGCTGGGCAGCACCCCGCTGGCCATGTTGGCGGCCACCTGCAGCCGAATAGGTGAGTCAAGTCCCTCCAGCCCCACCCCTGACATCTCCGACATGCCCACGGGAATCTCCAAGGGCTTCCACCCGTGGAAAAGGAGCGCCCCGGCCACGTGTCTCACCTCACTCGGTGTCCCTTCCAGGAGTAACGGGGTGGGATTCTCAGACACCTCGAGTGCCTTCTCGATGACCAACGAGTTTCCATCCTACCAGAACTCAGGGCAGTCCGATACAAGTTTCCCCGAACAGAGGTCCGTGTTTCTCTCCAAGCTACCCGCCCCCGTGGAAGGTATCGCAGGGATATATCCGAGGCTTCACGCGCATCCGTACGAGTCGTGGTTCAAACCCGCGGCGGAGGTGGGAAGCGGGCCTTCGTCTTGGTGGGACGTCGGCACCACTTGGGTGGATACTCCCAACCCGGCCGGAATGGCGTCCCCGCTGGGCGGCTACGAGCACAGTCCCGCCACCGTTCAGCATCTCCTTCCCGGCACGCAGCATCTGTTCGACGGCTTCAGGCCACCCTACTCGGAGTCCAACCTCGCGGGGAGCCCGGCGCTCTCCCTGCCGGCGTCCTCGCGCTCCTCCTCGCGTCGCTATGCCGGCAGAGCCACCTGCGACTGCCCCAACTGCCGGGAGGCGGAGAGCCTCGGTTACGGCGCGGCGAGCCCGCGACGCAGGGCCGCGCACAACTGCCACATACCCGGATGCGGCAAAGTGTACGGCAAGACGTCCCACCTGAAAGCTCACCTCCGCTGGCACACCGGGGAGAGGCCGTTCGTGTGCAACTGGCTCTTCTGCGGGAAGCGCTTCACGCGCTCCGACGAGCTCCAGAGGCACCTGCGCACGCACACCGGGGAGAAGCGCTTCGAGTGCAACGTGTGCCGCAAGAAGTTCATGCGCTCCGACCACCTGAGTAAACACGCGCGGACTCACGGCGCAGAGGGGGGCGAGCACGGAGAGGAGGAAGCCGGGAAAGGCGGCAGTGACACGGACAACAGCGCCACCGGAAGCCCGATGCAGTCCCCGGACGTGCGCGTGACTGTGCACGCGAATGAGGTGAAATAAACAGATTTTTTTTTGGACATAAAAAAGTAATGGCACTTTATCATGAATGTCACACTAAACACGTTTACCTCATGTTATTTGTATGCAACATTCCTTAAAAAATAAATAAACATCCTCTTGTTTTATTTTTTGCTTCATTGGTTTCATTTATGTGTTTAATTTATTCATCACAATTACGCTTTTATGTGCTACGTTTGTATAGCTGGGCTTATTTTTTTTCTTAGTTCACGAGCGCGTGGTTACAAAAGAGATGTCGTAATATTTATCTTGTCTCACTGGTGTCAATAAAACGGGTCAAACGCACTTTTCTCGTTAGGCAGCACATTTGTAACAATGGACTATTATGCATTCTGTACAACCAAAACACGCCAATAAACAGTCAACTCATTAAACTACAACTCTGGATTAGTCTCTTTGTTTCATTTAAGTATAACCTACTTTAATGTAACAAAGAGACTAATTTTGACATCGTTTTAGTTGATCAATTACTGATTCCCTGTGTCGTGGGAAATTACTGAATTCCACTGAATTGTCCTGAAAATGATTTCTTCTATACAAATAATGTATCTTTCCTCGTAGTGACGTAAAGCGATTCAATGTACTTCCACTAGATGGCAGAATGTACATAAATAACCTGTGAAACATTTTAGACAGTAGTACTTAGGGTTTTGCTCTCCAGCACGTGTTCAGATCACAAACATGCATTTACAGCAAAACGATTATATTTTTCTCGCCACATTGTACACATATAAACTAGTAACTACACTTTTGAAAAATCTTTTATTGTGATAGAAAGACATGCTACACATCAAGTCACAGAAACAGAAGTGCTGCTGTTACTTCAATGAGATGATTCACTTATTGCTGATCTTTGACTTTTTCTTTTTTTGACAGAAACCAACATTGCAATTCAAGTTGACTCACTTAGATCTCAAGAAAATACATTACAATAAATAGTTCCTGGCTTAACAGGGCAAAAAAAAGATAAAGCAGCTATTGCAGTAAACATCAACGCCTCAAATTAAAATCACGAAAGGAAAAGGACTGGAAAGTCATTTAGTGCAGGATGAGAGGAGTGGAAGAACTCTTCCACTTTGGATCTCAGTACCTTTCGAGCTTAGCTTGGGTATGTACCAAGTAATCAAAAGTAAAAAGTCATCAGTCCAGTTCAGTTGGTTGTGGCAGATGGCCAACATACAGCAAGCGCACTTCTTATTTGAGGTCACATGTTCATGCCTGTGATGATATAATTCCCGGTGAATGTTACACTTTTATTATTATTCCAGTGGATTTGTTACCGCACCCTTAATGCCCAAATGTAGCATAAAAATGTTATTTCAATCCCACTGAAAAGCTCCCATGCCCTGTAATGAAGGGAGACCTCAGTAGTATAATGCAAAATAAGTGCAAGTCTAAACAGATTGACAACTTAAAATCACATGAAACACCTCTGATAGGGGAGGGGGGGGGGACAATGTAGTTGATCCGTTAAACAATGTAACCTCTACAAATACAATATGAATCAATGAAAAACAAATACTTAACACTAAATAGAAAATAATAGTCACAAGTACACGTTATAAATTAACCCAAACAGCATTAACGTTGGAAAAAAAGTCGTACCTCAAATTGGCCACAAGGGGGCAGTCTGTCCGAGCCATAATATTTGGAGCGCTTTCAACTTGAATAGAAGCCCTCACGCACACATACAAACAAACACGCATAAATTAGAGTGGTAATGACTGCATGATCACTTTTGTAGAAGACTTAGTGCTACAACACAGGGAGTTTGGAGGGCTTGTGCTCTTTTCTTTTCTTTTTTGCTGGGATAACCAAAATACTGTACTGGCCATCTTAGTCCCCAAAGTCTTGTCTAACTCATCACAATAGAATGTGTCCCGTTGCCCCCCAAACCAAATCACTGCCAGGGTTCACCAAGGGGCATCTTGACGTGAACGGTCATCTCCACCGAGTGGTCAGGCGGTCGATCTCGTCTGTAAGTTACCGTCTTGTCGTTGCTTGTTGGGATGTAGGATAATTCCTGAAGGGTGATTGGGAAAATACAGGTTACATACACGAACGTGTATAACAAACGTGGCTGCTCTTTATCGACTATGTCAGGGGTCAGCAACCTTTACTGTCAAAAGAGCCATTTTTAAGCCAAATAAATAACCAAAAATGTGTCTGGAGCCGCAAAACCTTTGAACATTTTGATGAACGAAACACTGTGTTGGTGTTAGTTTAATCTACCGAGGGCTTAAGAACTAATTAGAGCTGCTCCATAACAGAAAATATGCATCCAATACTTTGAGATTCATTTTCTTCGAGCTTTCGTCTTCTGTTTTTAAGATTATTATTATTTATGTATTTATTTATTTTAAATTTGCCAGACTTAGTTTTTCATACATTTTTAGAGTTTTCTGAAACTTCTGACATTTTTGGCAATTTTATGCACATATTATGGGATTTCTTCTTTTGTTTGTAGACATTTTTGAGTTACTTTTTTGAACATTTTCATTTTTGTTTAAAAAAAAAAAAGAGAAGAATTTTCTGACTTTTTTGTTGCTGCAATTTTGTGTACATTTTATGGTAATACTTAGTTTTTCATACATTTTTAGACTTTTCTGAAACTTCTGACATTTTTGGCAATTTTATGCACATATTATGGGATTTCTTCTTTTGTTTGTAGACATTTTTGAGTTACTTTTTTGAACATTTTCATTTTTGTTTAAAAAAAAAAAAAAAGAGAAGAATTTTCTGACTTTTTTGTTGCTGCAATTTTGTGTACATTTTATGGTAATACTATATTTTCCTTCTTCCTTTTTGGACATTTCATGGTTACTTTTTGGACATTTTAAGGTATTTAAAAAAACTTTTTCATCTACCTTTCGTCTCTTTTTTAGACAACTTGGACTTTCTGTTTGGACAATTTTTTTTTAAAATCTAATTGTTAATTCATTGAAATTATATTGTATGTAAAAATTAAATAAATATGTAAAAAAAAAAAAAATTACTTCTACAATTTTTTTTAGAGATCCACAGCGAGCCACAGAAGAGGGACAAAAGAGCCACAGGTTGTAAACCCTCACTACTGTCTTCCTCTACTGTATAACATTTCTACACACTAGTAGAACAATGACATGTTCCCAATTCTGCAACTAATGCATTGTAACTAATACTAGTAGTGTGCATATGTACACTAGTGCACAATTTTGCCTCACTAGTAACGTCTTGTTATGCTAATGCATATAGTCGACTAGTGCGGCCAGCCAGGCTTATATAAAGCACTGGGGGAAACTATTACTAGTACTATTACTTTTTCTTCTGCCTTGTAATTTCTGACAGTCTGGATACCCTGTTTAGTTTGCTGCCTCCCACAGTTCAGTCTTGGTATTGCAACAAAACATCTGCAATTTTTGTTATGTGACTGCTGTGCTGGTCTTTTTGAATACACCACAAACATTAAGAGAAGTAAGCGAACGTGCCATTTTTTTGTGAACTAGTGTAAGTCAAAGAAGACCAAAACAACGTTGACACGCTCCCCCTCCATTTTCTCAGCAGTTCCGTAAATCACACGAGGTTGCGTATCCCAACACTGTGTTTACTAAAGCTGGGAGGCAAGCGGAAATGTAAAAGACAGATGTACGCAAGTCTGTTGCCTCGCTCAAATCCGGACAGAAGAAGTACAATGTCAGGTTGTGTTAACCCCTCATGGTGAGCTTACCTTGCCAGTGCAGTTATATTCTCCATCCTTACGGGCATCTCCTGGCGTCCAGCCTCGTTTTTGCAGAAGCAGCCTGGACACGGCCACAACCACCAGCCCGCACAGAACCGTCAGTGCGCTCACACTTAGGAAGGTCCCAATCAGCCGACCTCTACTGGCACATTCTGTGGACACAGGTGTCATTCAAAGTTGAATTCTTAATTGAATACATATTTATGTCTTAAACTTTGTTAACTCATTCACCTCCATTGACGGCTATAAATGTCAAAAAATTATTTTAACTATTTCTATTAGTTTAATTTTTTCCCCCACTTTTGTTAACAATTGTATGAAACCTTGAAATTTTTTTTACTGTACATTTAGAACAGATATTAAATTTGTGATTAATCGCAAGTTAACTCGTGAAATCATGCAATTAATTACGATTAAAAACTTTAATCGCTTGATGCCCCAAATTTTTAATAATCCTTTTTTTTTATTCATTCACTGCCATTGACGGTTATAAACTTCAACAATTAATTTGAACTATTTCTATAAGTTAAAAAAAAAAATCCACTTTTGTTAACAAGATTATGAAAACCTAGAATTTTTTTTATTGTACATTTAAAACAGATGTAAAAATTGTGATTAATCGTGAGTTAACTAGTGAAGTCATGCGATTAATAACAATTAAAAAAATTGATTCGCCTCTTGCCTTTAATTTTTAACTTTTTGTTTTTTTAAATGAATTTATGGCAGTAAATGAGTTAATAAATGCGCCTGAATTTCCTCGTAGGCGATAAAGTTTTTAGAATCTAAAACAGGCGAATTGTAAATTTGTGCAGGTTGACTGTACCGCGTTGCAGAAAGGACGATACGCACATGCACGCAAAGCGCGCTCTGAATAGTTGGCTATTAGCCGTGTCTCTGCTGGGACCATGTGTAGATGACAGCCTCACGGCCCAAAACAAAGAGCCCAAAGACATTTAGGAACAGGGTTGCCATGGAGACCTGGCTCCGGCTCTACCCGGGAGGAGTAGGCGTCAGCAGTGTCCCGTCGGGTTGAGGGGATAAGGGCCGATGGAGGGAAAATGCACAATGAGCAGTTTTGTTCCAAAACTGCAGCGGGGATGAACTGTAACACTTGGATGTGCAACGTGTGTGAAAGTGTAAACCCGAGCGTGTGTAGTTCAAATTGCGCACGCGTGCGTGCGTGTTTTTGTAAAGTGAGTCGAGAAAAAGAGGTGGGAAGCGGAGGCAAATGTAAAATACAGCTGCAACACTGACGGCAGGCTTGCTGACTCAAATGCACCAGGGTGCAGTTGACCTGCGATAGTAGTATTGCTGGAGTGAGGGCACGTGCTTGTGTGTTGTTGTGTTTGTGTACATGTGTTTGTGTGTACCTGCTCTTGTGCTAATGTGAAGCTGGTTCCGTCCAGACTCTGAGCTTGTTTGAAACCAATAGCGACAGTTGTCACTACTCATGTACATGCATTGAATCCACTTGCTCCCTGTTTGACAGAAAGATAATAGATAATTTATGTGTAAACATCGTCGTTAAAATCAAAACAGTAGGCTAATTTGTTGTGTATAAATATATATAGTATGTGTCCCCTCTAGTCTAAGTACGTTATTCTGATTAATATTGTGTTTCTGGAATATGAATTAGCAGCATATCCACTCGTTTTTATCCATCTCAGGGGGCGGCCATTTTGTCACTTGCTGTCAACTGAAGATGACATCGACAAGTTGCTCAGGTAACGACCAATCACAGCACAGCTGTTTTCTGAGTCTGGTCATGTGACGATCGCAAGCTGAGCCGGGATTGGTTGTTCCTCGAGCAACAATTTTCAGTCGACTACAAGTGACAAAATGGCCGCCACCTGAGATGGATGAAAAGTGGTGGATTTTGCTGTTTAATTCATATTCCACAAATGCAATTATATAGATGCAATCTTTCTGGTAATATACTGCCCCCTTGTGGCAAGCCATTTGAGCATTTATTCAATATCCATTGAACACCACAGTGGCTAAAACTATTAGCAGGAAATAGCCGGCCAGTAGAACTTCTTCATATGCTCATTACATGTTCCATAAAACATACTACCTTTCACAGTCATAATTAATATAGCATAGATGCTAAAATGGCTAGCCATAGCCCCTTACTAATGTGGAATTGGAAATGCCAAACAATAACATTAGCCAAAAGAGCTGTACCTGACATCATATCACTGATGTAAACGACGTCTGAATCGCAAGTGCGGTTGCAGTGTCCCGCCTCATGTTGTTTGAGACCATGAGCCATGTGACAGTCGACACACTTCCTGAAAGAGACGGCTGCGTGAACATACAGGCAGTTACCCATCATGCTTTGTGGTAGCAAACAAAATCAAGTACCAGTTGGATTGGCAGGAGCTTTGACAAGCAGGACATCTCTCGCAGAGGTCTCCGGAGTATCTGTGATTGTCACACACACACTGGCCGCACACACACGTGCCTCGTCCACTGCACAGCGAGCCATCAGGTGATTGGCAGGTCGCCGTGGATACGGGACAACTGCAGCTATCACCTGTCCAGTTGTCCTCGCACACACATTCACCCAACACACACATGCCTCGTCCTGATGGAAACAAACAGAAGGAAGACCATTTTTACAAATGTTTGTATAAGTATTGATTTTTAACGTGCAGTTCTGTATTTAGAATTAAGGGTATCTATCAAAAACGTACCCCCACACGGCAGCCCGTCTTTATAAGAACAGGAGAAGTCATCACTCTCGCAGTATTTCCCATAGATTGTGCCAAGTCTACTGTTCTCACACACACACCTCCCGCATTCACACACTCCACGGCCGCTACAGTCCACATTTGAGCCTTCCGCTCTGCAATTCCAGTTTGATTCATTAACAAGTCCCCGATGTGGTTTCTGCTCCCGACCGGTGCTATGTATATTCCCCGCACATGGTGACCGGCCGCTCTCGTGGCAGTGTCCTGTTGACCCACAACCACACTGACATTTTGAGTGGATCCGAACAGTGGTGGATTCGTTGTAGCCCACGGGGCGAACCATCACTTGAATGTCTTCATCTGCACCGTGGTCAGGACAGGAGTGCAGGCCAATGGTGATGTTGAAGTAGACCTGTGTTAGGTAAAAAAAAAAAAAAAACGTATCAGCAGGAGTGTGGTTTTTGAGTCTGGACCACATGGACAAATTAAGTTCATCATTGGTTCACATCTGGCGTAGGTGCAAGTTAATCTGTTAGTAGGTAGGCTAGCATCTAGCATTCATGTCTTTGACCGAGTGACAGCGATACCCCTTGGAAAATCGTTATTTTTCGGGACGTTTAAATAAATTCCTGTAATTACCGGTAGATCAGCCAGAATTGACAAACTAATGACGAATCATGTAAATGACCATTGGAATGGGCAGATCAGGCTGCAAAAAAACATTATGTGAACGTTTCATGAAAATATCTGAAGAATTAAGACAATTGAAGATTTTTGCGATGAAAAAAAATGTCAACAAAGATGTTAATTGCCCCTCATTTACAAAATTCAAAAATGAATAACTTGTCAATTAAGTGATCTTGGTTTCATTTGGAAAGTGTGTTTCATGCATTTTGAAACTTTTGCTAACATACCAAATACGGTAATTGGCCAATTTCTCGCTGGCTAACTTGCTAGCTAGCTAGCTAGCTAATCAGCTAGACAAGCTTACAACCCACTAAAATGCCACAATACCAAAACAGCTCAGTGTCATTTTTTACATTTCCAAGTGCTATTTATTTTATGTTATTTAGGCTACCATAATGTGCTGGTATACAAAGAATTGTGGATATATAACTAGCAGGAAGTATGCGCTCAAATGAACTGAAGCATGTGAGCCACTAGCTGAAAATGATGTGCCACCCTAGTGGTTAAATTTCGCCGAAAAGTCTCTTTGTCCAAGTGAGGACGAGCCCACCGCCTATCAAGAGGCTGTTAGCTGGTGAGCTAGCTCCAGCCACTAGCTTTCCTTCAGAAGGCTGTTACCTCGTGAGCTAGCTGGTGAGTTAGCTCCATCCACTAGCTTTCCTCTAGAAGGCTGTTAGCGTGTGAGCTAGCTTTCCTCCAGAAGGCTGTTAGCTTGTGAGCTAGCTCCAGCCACTAATTTTCCCCCGGAAGGCTGTTAGCTTGTGAGCTAGTGGGTAAGATAGAAATTTCGCTTTCCTCCACAAGGCTGTTAGCTGGTGAGCTAGTAGCTCCGGGTTTTTACAGTGTCAAAATTCGAAGATACATTTTTTACATTACATTACAGTGGCTTTAAATTATGTTGTGTTGTTTGTAAGGCTGTGGGAGACAAATGTATGACTAGTGGGATTAGTGAAATTTGTAACCTTCCCAGAGTTTCTTTCCTTCATTGTTGGCCGCTTTTCCCCTAAATGTAGAAGGCTTAAGGGGGGGAAAGTGAGGTTGAGCCAAAAATAGCATCTTTGTTGCCCCAGTTGATAAGGACATTTAGAAGCTGAAGGCTATTGAAATGCCATCGTCTGTTAAGCTTTTATGTGTGCGAGTTGAAAAGGTTTGAGTCTTGATAAAGGGGACATTAAGTTCAACTTTAAAGCAAATTTTAAAAAGAAAATGCAGCACGTTTGCCAATGAGACTCCTGCAAAGGAAACATTTTGTCTTCACTTATCAAAGTCATTTAATAGGCGTACACTGTTGATATTAATTAGTGTGGAAAAGTATGCACATATTTCATTTTATTTTTATCGCTATGCTGATAACGAGTGGGTACTTTCCATAATTCATTTTCTCCATCCGTGGATTAAAGGTCTGAACTACTGAGGCATGAATCAGTGGGAGGAAAGGAGACTCATGAGGAGATTATGTAGTGAAAAGAAAGCAAAAGGACAAAACAAAGACATTGGTTAGCATAACTGTGAATGTCACTCAATTTTTTTCCCATAGGACTGTGTAATAATGTTAAACAATTCTGCAGTTTGGCAGTATATTCTAAGCAGGTACAAAATGGCTTATTTCCAAATACCCATATTTCAAACAAACAAGTAATGAAATCACAAGGGATTTTTTTTTTGTGTGTGTGTGTGTGTGTGTGTGTGCATTTAATACAGCGTTTAGTCTAATCCGCTCAACTTGGATTATTTTCCCAATCTTTCATGATGTGTATGTGTGTTGAAAGCATTCTAGTACTACTAAATAAGAATCTGAATGACAATTGAAACTCTACTGTGCTAGTGTTTACAGCTTTACCGTCTGATTAGGTTGCACCCCCAAGCAGCTCTGCTCTTTTAAAGTTGCACCTTCAGGACAGATGGGGGACACGGACGTCCAGTACCTGCTGAATGCCTTGTCATCCACTGACACAGATAATGTCACTTCTGTCAACAAGCTCTAGAAATAGAAAATAAAAATAAAAATGGAATTAGACGATGAACTTGAGGGGCGGTCCGATGGCTATTACAATAGCCGCTTCTGTTCAAATTCAGCTGCTTGTGTGTGTGTGCGAGCGTGCACCCAGATCTGTGGATTCGGACAATTCTTGAACCAAACAATGAAGTGCTGTGCTGGAAGTGAGATTATAGGCCAGACTGCAGCTAAATGAACAAACCACCAGTCACACACAAACATAAATGCACAATTACACACACACGCACGCACTAGTCTGTTTAAATAGTCACACTGCTGCGGTCTCTTTTCCAACCTGGTCCTTTTATTGTCATTGGAAGTTTGAACACAGAGAAGAGAGGGAAGTGTAGAAAAATAAAATAAGTAGAGTGTACCTTATAGGAGTCCACAACTAGATCGATGAGGTTTGGAGACTGGAAGAAGCCTATTTTCCCCAGGTAGGAGCCAGGTAGCAACCGCACTAACTCCTACAGGTAGAACATATTGCAGAAACACTTGTATCACAACCTATCCAAAACAACATTTTAGTTTTCAGCACAGGTGGGAAACGTACTCACATTCTGTTCTTGTAACTTGTAAAAATGAAAGTCAACTCCTTAAGTAAAAAGTACTGTACAGAGATATGTAAAAAACAAAAAAACAACACCTCTTCTCTGACAAAAAAAGCCACCCAAGAACCTAGCTTGCTAGCTAGCTAGTTAGCAACGTTTCAACCTTTATGCCATAAAAACTAGCAAAGATAGCTAAAATTAGCTAATGCTAACAACTGAAAATGTAGACTTTTGAATGTTCTTTCTTCATAATTGGCAGAGTATTTTTGAGCACCATAACCTCGTGTTTTTTAGGGTTCAGTAGTCAACATCTACTGTATAACATTTCTCTTCAATACTTCCAAAACCAATAACTAAATCCCCCAAGATCTTTTTTAAGGTTGTGTCATCAACCGTCGAGGCTAAAAACTGTAACATTTTGACAAAATAGGCAACAGAGTAGAGATGTCTGTTTTCAAATGTAGGGAGTGAAAGTAAAAAAAAAAAAAAGAGTATCTAAGTATTTGTGTTTTGTTACATTTCCACCACTTGTTATTAGTGGCAGTTTGAAAATTCTTATGTGAGTTATTTTTATGATGTAAGGGACACATTAACAGTCTTTACTGTTACCTTAATAACCCCCCCCCCCCTCCTCCAGTGGTAAGCACTTTGCACTCATTCACCTGGTGACTAATGATGGAGAAGACTACCATATAAGCTACAGTACACACCGAATAGTAAGTGCAAGTTATGGAACACTATTAAAAATATATATATTTAAATGTGTTTGATGCTTTTTGTGACCTGAATATTACCTCGTACCACTGGTACTGTTGTTTCTCCACAGCAAATATGGAGTAAATGTGGTTTTCCAGCAGTTTGTCAAACAACTGGCCCAAACTTGGATGGTCCTAAGGTAGAATGTCAAGAGAGTCAACGTCAATTTGTTTTAAAACCGATATGAAGTGCACTTAATCATCTTCTCACCATCCTGGTGCTCCCCGTGTAGACGTTATTTTCCAGGTGGCACCGGCCATCGTGCGGAATGACAATTCCTGCCAGTCGGCTGTCCAAGGCGAGGTGAGAAGGCTGGTCGGTCATCAGGAGCAACAGACGTTTGGCCTCCGGACGCCAACCCACAGCTCTCTGAAATGGAGACAAAGGTAAGTGGCAATAAAATCCGCATACTTTCCCTCCGGCAGAAAGGCTGCATTTTCATCATTGTAATGTTGTTTTTGTTTGCAGAATTGCACTGAAACTACTTCAACCATTTCTGCATAATTTGGTGGAGTTGTCGGGAAAGAAAGAATTTGAAGTGGAGTCAGCTGAAGGTGAGGAATGTATTTTTATTGCCACTTTTGTTGTTAGCATGACATAGATATTGACATTTTTGAAATAATTTCTTAGATTTTGTGGTGTGTACAATTCGCCACAGTAATTGTTGCAATAAAAAAAACCTATTGAATTCATATTTATTATTTTCAATTGTACACAGAATATTTTATTTTTTTTTCAAATTTACACGGTATGTTTTCAAGGTGGTGTACTGTATGTATTCGCCCATTAATTTCTCTCGAGCTCACTTGTCAGCAACACAACATAAAGAGTAATGTGGAAAATGTAAGTACATAACATAACACATGTGGTAAGATACTCCAATTTCAAACATCACACTCTGAGCTCTTTTAGCTCTCAAGGAAAAAAAAAATCTCCCACTAGTCACAACCCCCCCTGTTTATGTCTGTGTCATAGACTGTGGGAGAAAAGGGGGTCTGTGTGTATATTTAACGAAAGTCAGCAAGCTAATAAGATAGGCATGACATAATGGAGAGTCTATTTGTGGAGCCATGAGTGCCGTGGTGTTTCCCTGCAGTCTGGTTACTCAGGCCCCCCTGCATGGCATGACTCAAAGCCCCCCTGCAGTCAACGTGTAAACTTACTGCCACTGTGAGAGTGTGTCAGTCACAGTCATGGCCGTCATTTCTTGGGATTCCAGTGATGCTATCTGACGCTGAGTCAGAAAGCCACTATTCTACCGCAAGAAAGGGCTCCCTTTAACCATTGAAATTTTTACTGGCTCATATTTATTGAACTATTAAAAATAAGTGGGTTCCAACACCGGTAATTAAAGTTGAAATTAAAAGGTAAACAAATGTAGTCAGAGACGTGCTGGAAGGTTTTAAACCTGGAACAGCAGTGGCAATCTAACAAATTTATATACATTAATAAAAAAAATGTTGTGTTTATTTTAACACACTCGCTGCATATAAATAACCCAGCAGTGGCTCTGTTCATTTTTGACCCAGTGCTGGGTTAGCCATCCTACAATTTGGGTTACTTTTGACCAGTTTTAAGAGCTGAGGCGGAAACTAACTGTATTACAAGTTTAGATAATCACAACAAATTACAAACTAATCTGATGAGCGTTTAATGGCAATTTTCATGTTAAAGCAGTGCTTCTCAATAATTTTTTTCTTAAAAGAAAAAAATATTTTGTGCCCCCAACTCGCTGCCTCGATTATAAATAATATCATTTGTCTATAAAATTGCTGTAAACTAGCCTCACTGATCTGAATATATGACTGGATAGCCGATAGCCCATACATGCCAGTGCAAGCTGTTGAAGCGACAGGGCGGCCATCTTGTTCCTCCCATCTCGCGAGCAGACTACTGTATAAACTATACGGTATACGTACAGATTAGAAATATACAGCTCGTAGGCAGTTAGTATAGGACCAGGGGCGGGGTGTTCACTATTTTTTAACAAGTAAAAAAAAAATAGAAACATATAAGAAAAATAACACGTGGACAGTATGTGCTGCTTTGAAGACCGCCTTTTTCTTTTATCACTCGGTTTCTTAGACCCCAATATTAGATTTGGCAGAGACATCTTTTGTTGAATTACGGTAATAATCCTTTAATATAAAATATAAACGTTTCCTCCTGTAAACATCCATCCATCATTAAGCATATAATTTATACATGTATTTAAGGCAAGTTGTAAAGTGTGCCATCTCAAATGTTCTCCAATTTCGATACTGTAAATGTGTAGGATCGTATGCTGAGAAACGTTTCTTGGGAGGAGCAATATGGCGGCCTCGCGGCTTCACAAGTCTTGGCGTATCCGCTATCCAGTAATATATTCAGATCAGTGAGTAGCCTACACTTCAGCAGAAGAACTAATACGCTTTGTGCATGCGCTGACAATGAGAGCGTCACTGCCACCTACTGTAGTGGATGTACAATTACACTTTTTTTTCCTAATATGGCAACAACAGCAAAAAGTTTGTCTTTTCTTCTACTCTGGTTCTCTGGTTGACCAAAAACAAAACAAAAAAACTTTCTTTTTTTTCTTTTTTTAACTTTACCCTGTCAGCTCCAGCTGGATGGATACAATTTGACAATTCTAAAGATTTATTTTTTTTTTAGGTCGGCATTGTGTGGATTCTTAACAATGTCTACTGTTAATATAAATCGGGTGGACATATAAAAACTGATAATCCAACAACAACCCCACAAGGATGCCTTGGAGGAGGTATCTAGGACTCACAAACCTGGCACACAGTAGCTTGCAGCATTGCGTCCAGGCCTCCCTCAGGTGTATCCATGTTACCCGAGATGCGTTGGCGTTTGATCACACGTGTGAACTCGCTCATATTTCCAGTCATGCTTAAGACGTGATGGAAGCCGTGGGCGGGACGGCAGCGGATCTCGTAGTCGCTGGTGGAAAAAGCCCGATACAGAAACCGTTATTGATTGTCGCATTCACAGTCAAAAGCCTCTTGTTTGTGTCTCCCACACAGAACAATGGTGAATCCAAAAATGCAAAGTCACACTGAGTCATATGGCAAATTCCCAGACTTCAGTTTGTTAGTTGTCTTCCTGCTTTGGTCTAAAAATATATATGCAATTAAGTTAGTGAGTATGGCTGCCTCACAGTTCTAAGGTTGCGGGTTTGAATCTCGACTCCTGCCTTCCAAAACATTTGTCGATATGTGCTCTGTGATTGGCTGGCGATCATGGCTTCACCTTTCCTCAACATCTTATCTAAGAGAGCTCTTAGTGCCTAATCATGCCACTTGAACTTTTTTTTCCCTCAGATCTACTCGTGCTTCCCAGAATCTTCAAAAGCAGACTGAAAGGCAGGGACTTCAGCTATTAGGCTTCGTCTCATCTTCATGATATACAGTACGTATTTATATCTATTTATACCTCAGAGCAGATGTCGAACCTTCTTTTTTTGATGAAAAATGTCTGGCTCGGGCTTGTGACCTGAATCATCTTTTAGTTATGCTGCCCTTCCATAGAACTCGACTACTGGGGGTATTTTCCCATGAGGCACTAATATCCTCCTCGTCATCTCTAACATCTCATTTCACATTACTATAACTTGTATCTCTCGCTTTGATTTATTCATAGGTATGGTAATTAGTCTTAATGTGAATATTAATATATTAGTCTATATGTTCACTAGCAATCATCCTGTTGATAGGTACATTACAAGTTCATGTCATTATTTACTAGAGAGGCAGAAACCCCATATTAAGTTTTACTTGTACTCTTCCATTTATGTACAAATGAGCACAAGCTAACTTCTCTTGTACGTGAATTACTGCTATCAAAACAAAATTTCACACGCTTTGCACAGGCTGCCGTGAAATATGTTAGAGACTATTTCAAGACACCTGTTGGAATATTATTTTAATATGCTACTCCAATCATCAAATGATTTTTTCGAACCTGCAGGGGTTGTTGATCTTGGTTGGATGCACGTTAATGTAAGGCGACACCGGCTTGTCCACAAAGGAGCCGAAACCGAGCCAAAGGTCTGAGGAGTACTCCGTCATACGCAGAGACAGAGCTACACCCACCGTCTTGAGCTGTGAAGTGGGCAGAGGAAAATGTGAGGTAAGAAATGCATACGTGATGAGGGCAAGGTTTATTTACATCCTGAAAACGTGCTTATATATTTATACTTTCTACATGCCCCAGCCTTCACACTCTGCTTCTTTTGACTCGTTAAATATTCTTTTGAATCTCTTCACTCTTTACTTTAAGGCCCATTTCAGTCAAAAGTTCAAAATGAATGAAAGAGGGAATTAATTTAATAGAGCATGCCGGATTCAAATATTCATATCCTGTCTGAAATGATTAGAAAACTGTTTTGGTTAAGAAAGACATTTAGAGCTCTTATTGTGGAGGCAAAAATTAATCTCAGCGGTAATTCTTAAAACCCCCATGAAGGTCTTTCTCATATGATTCATGTCCATAAAGGCTCAGGTAGTTGAAACACTTACGTGATCGAGATTTTCTTGCATGGATGCGGATACGTCTACCAGGTAGTAAAGATCCACCGGATACCGCGGCAGCTGCTTTACAGCAACAATGAAGCTAGCCTCTGAACCTATAGCACACACGTTGACACACAAGAAGGGATATCAACAGTTCATCTTCACATGAGAGTTTTGAGAGTTTATTTACTCAACTGCTAATGGGATATGCATCAATAAATACTCTATTGGGGAGATGGATGGAAGGAGAGGGGGGGGGGGGGGGTAAACCCTTCAATTAACTCCTACCTAGCAAATACCAACATGACTGAGCAATAAAAAAGCAGACCAGTAAGGAAAATAATGTGTTGGTTACTTGGTTTTGAGTGGTACAAGGTAAGAAATTTTTCACATATCCTGGTGAAAGTAAGAGAGAGAGGGAGAGAGCTGGCTCGTTAGTTAGCTATTGTGCTAGCTAGGGAGCTTGCTAACTAGCTAGCAAAGATGGATAGATAGATATTGTGCTAGATGGATAGCTATTGTGCTGGATGGAGGGAGGGAGAGAGAGAGAGAGAGAAAGAGAGAGATAGAGAGAGAGAGAGATAGCTTGTTAGTTAGCTATTGTGCTAGCTACCTAGCTAGATGGATAGATAGAGAGCGTATGTTTATTCATCAAGATGAATTGTCACACTACCAATATTCAAAACAGTACATTAGGGTAATAAATAGAAACAACGAGCAAAGTAAAAACAAATACCAAGAGCACCAGTGAAGAAGAATTAATTATGCTAGAGTATTTTTTGTACACCAAATGCAATGTGTGACAGAAAAAATTAGCAATCTATTTAAGGTTGGTGATTGTTCATCTTATGTGGATAACCCACATGGTGACTAATTGGGGCATGGTGTTTATTAGGTGGACGGCCACAAGTTCAAGAAATCCATCAATTTCATTTAGTTGACAACACTGTATATGATATTTAAATCTAGCTTCAGCCTACCTGGTGTGAGTGTGACGCTGATGTCTCGCGGGGACACTTGCGTACTACTGACGGTGGTGTTTACGTCCACTTTGACGTCCGATTTCTCTATAAACTCCGGTCCGCAGCCTCTTTTGAGCAGGTTCACCTGTAGATCGCAGCGATGGCCAGCACCCGTTCCCTCCAGAAAATCCTGAAGTCAAATAGTAATAGTAAAATCGAATATCTTGAATAAGAATCAGGAAAACAGTTTGCAATGAAATAGGAACATGGACCTGTGATAAGTCCCCTAAAAATTCTTATGTTTAAGGTTCCTTTCTTGTAAGATGTGATGGACTTTTCTGTGCTTGCTATATAATTTGACCACCATAACAGTCATCAGACCTAACAAAGCAGCAGTTTAATGCCTTGTAGCTTTGGAATGGATTAGTGGCCTTTGCTCTTTTGGTCAGAGTGAAGGAGCCAAACAAACATAGTGGAAGAACAGCAGTCATGTAAGCATTTTGGACCATTTCTTTCCTTACTTTGTCACATTTGAAAAAAATATATCACTATAAATCAACTCGTAAAATTTGAAGTCGAAGTTGAGAGAATTAATTGCTAGGAAGGGCCACAGTCGAACTCTAACAAGTTCCACACATATATTACATTATAGTTGTATTAAAAAAAAAAAAAGCTTAGTTAGAGATCTTAATGAACTGACTTGTAATTGTAAATTCACTGACCAGCAGGACTTTGCATGCATGAATAATAATAGCTGTGCTCAATGTTAAGCTGACATTGCGGACGCTGATTTATTTAGACGTGCTGAGCATGCGTCCATTTGAAGAACTTTTTCTCAATGACAATGTGTGTTTAAATACTTGAACCCGTCAGTGAGCACTACCCGGTGATGCTAGAAAAGGTCAAGGTTCACGTGGTGTGGACGGTGTAGTCTAGCTAGTATGTTGGTAGATGTATTAGTTCCCAAACAGCCTGTCGTGTTTGGACCTTTTTTTTTTTTTTTGGTAACTTCCTCAAGGCCGGGCAGTGATCCTGGGTGGACGCTTTATGAGACAGAACTCCCAGGCAGACGCACACGATTGCAGCGATGACTAGACTAAACATATGGGTCAAATGTGGCTTTGCCTCCGCTGCTGCTATGTGAGAAAGAATAGAAATGGAATGGAAACATTCGCATACACACAAGGGCAGCTTTAAACATCATGCTCACATCTGCGGATGGTATGAAAGCAAAACAAGTGCATCATCCGAGGAATGCCAGAGACTCACTTCGAAGTGTGCGCTATTTTTATTTATTTATTTGACAGGTTCCATACCTCCTTGAAGCACCACGAACACTGTGGTCCACGTCTGAGGCACTCTTTGCAAGACGTAATCAGAGCAGATGGGCACACGTTGTCACCTGCGGGGGAAGATGGTGACAAAAGAAGAAAAAGAGCGAATTAGCATATGAATCGGTAGCATGTGTCATCACGTATTGCAGCAGTGGATCCTGGCAGGATATTTAAAGATCTCATTTTTATGATGGAAGCACCACTTACGATATCATCTCACGAGCCACTTCGCTATGCGTCAGGCTGTGGGAAAGCAGTTAATTGTGGGAACGGGTGCTGCAATAGGCCGCATGAGTCAATCAACTCACGTTTGTAAAGGAGGCACTAACGCAAAGCAAAGCAAATGCAGTTGTAATATTTCTCGGGTGAGTAAAGGTGGCATTAATGATTCATTCAGTTGAAGGATCTGCTGAGATCACTTTTTTTTTTTTTTCAAGAGCCTGTGAGCTCACAGAGGGGAATGTAGGCCAGAGAATAGCTGCAGGTTGTTCTGAACGTGGCAAAAGTGGCATTATGATCCAATTAGCTCAACATTTAACTGGCAGCAGTAAATTATTATTTTTTAAACCAGCTTTGCAGGAAAATATGAGGTCTGGCTGTTTTTTTTTTGTTTTTTTTGCCGTCAGCGTATTAGCTTTCTAGGAGTAACCTCTTGTTTCTTGTTTTGTTTTCTGTGTAGTCACCGATACCGATACAAGGTAGCAGTACCACTAATACTTTTGATACGTAAAATTTCCAAGAAAAAAACTGTCCGATAATTTTAAAGAGAGCCATATCCTTTTCCCTTAATATTGCATGAAATTAATGGCAATTTTCTGTTCTTCTAATTTCTAGTTCTGTCGTAAAACAGCCACAATATCAGCGGTCATCACGAGTACCGATACCTAGAAATAAGGTTAGGTATCAGCCCGATAATGACATCGGGTATCGGTACTCGCCCATCCCTAATATAAAATGTTCATTGCATCATGTATTCATCTTGTAGCAGTGTAAGGTTTCGGTTTCTTCAAAAACATCCAATTATGAATATCGCAACAAAAGTGAGCAGACCCCATTTCTTTCTCTCTCTCTCTCTCTCAATCACATTTTGCTACAAAAATATAGCATCCAATACAATACAAAAATCAGTTAAAATAAATAATTTATTATAAACGTTTAATCAATTTCACCATATATTTATTTTTTCAAAAAGCCTAAATTTATTTAAAAAATGAAAAATACAATTAAAGTAAAGCTAAATATGGCATGGTAAAAGAAACAGAGTTTAAATTAAAAATAATTCCGCCCCTCACCCCCCTTACCACCACAACAAAAATTACTCTTATGACTGTGGGTTCAAATGATGCTGCACAGGAACACCATGAGACAGAATGTAGGTTAATTGCAAATATATAATTATAATTGGACTCTAATGACGCTCCACTAACCCGAATGGGAGGTTCCAGCGCAGAGAGCCACTATGAGCAGGAGACACAGAGGGACGCTGCCATATGTTAATGGCCAGGAAGTCATATTATCCACGCCGGGTGGGTGACCAGACCGAGCTGGGAGGCTGCGTGGACTCACTGGTGGGAGTCTGGAGACCGGGGACCGTGCGTCCGCCGCCTCGCCAACAAAAGCCGGGAATGGCGCGCCGAACCGCGGAGCATTGTTCCTCAGCCAATAACCCTCTAATCCCGGGGAGGTATTCACATCCTCCGGTTCCAATCAGCTTAGAGGCGCGCTCCCCCGCGCACCACCGCCAGGAGGGCAGGTAGAGAAACGGCTTTTGTGCGGCAACGGTAACCCCCCGCGCCCAACCCCTCTCCATCCACGCACTCCGTTCACGATCGTGCCGGGGCTGCCGTCCACTCGCTGACCCAAAATAAGTGGACCAGCATGCTGACTGAACATGCTGCACAGGGAGCGAGTTATAGTCGCTGAACTGACTCAGGTAGGCGGTGCCATGGCAACCAGAAAGAGCGAGGCAACGGGAGAGAGAGTTGCAAATCAGTTTCGATCATTTCGTCGTGACGTCACGCGTACTTGAAAAACTACGAATGCAACGCTTGTAAACAAAGGGAGAACTTTGAGAAAACAGGCATGGCTTGTTCATCCCTAGTAAACAATCATAAAAGGACTGGAAAATTGACTTTAATATCACTCAGTTTTTTAAATTAGTTTTAAAGAATACATTTTTTAAATGTGAAAGTTTTAGCTAGCATGCTAACCGTATGTTTTGCCGAAATTTATAAGAACAACTAGTGTTGTATGTGTGCCTTTAAGGGGTGTGGCTTAGTGAATGACATGGCCTATATCTGCTAGCAAGTGTTTGACTGAAAGTGTATTGGTGCTGGGGCTCTCCTTGCCCACTTGCAAGGGCATTAGAGTACCTTATTTGCTTCATTTGTTCACTTGACTCGAGCTGGGGTCTATCTGAGGCTTGTCCTAAAAATTTTAGCTTGCAGCACAATTATAACCTTTTTTTCCCCTCCAAATTATAGTTTTACGGTTTTACCCCTCTCACATGCTTTGAATAAATTTAAATGTTTTAAAATTCTATTTTATTGTTTTCTTTTGCACTTTTTCATGCTTTCACTAGCACTTTCCTACAAAAAAGTGGCCAAGTGTGCTTGCTTTAAGCTTTTTGTCACTTCAAGTTAAAGATTACTCTAAAACTAACACATCAAACAAATGAGAATTGCACATTGTGTATTTAAACACCAAAATGTACAATTTCATGGAATGAAATTCCACTAGCTTAATGCTAACGTATACAAAATTGAAATTCCATAGACAGGTTAGCGGAAACAACTGCTATTTTAAACACAATGAGCAGAAAACATAGTTTATAAATCACGTTAGGTTAGAATATCTTATAATGGATTGTCCATGTTTAACACAACAGGGGAGTGTACAGGAGCAATGCGGTGCACTGCAGTTGAACTATGACCTCAAATTGAACACTTGTGTTTATATTGCTTCTTCTGGGAGCCATTTAAGCGGCGCAAGCGCTCCTGTGTGTGTGTGTTTGAGGATGTGTGTGGATGTTGGGGATCCAACACGGCGTAGTGGGGGTCAATCAAAGCTGCGCTCTCGTCAAGGGGTTCACATGCTGGTGCTAAAGTAGTAGGAGGAACGTTTTTTTTTTTTTTGTCCATTGTGCGCGGATTCCAATGACATGGAGTAACCTTCGCTGGCCGCTCTCCTGAGCGGGGGCCAAAAATGTCCTAAACAAGCAGGAGAACAGCAGCTGTGCGCCGACAAAAGACACAATCCCGAGTCCGCCATCTTTGGTATGATCGGATGCGTGTCTCCCAGATAAAAGAGTCATGTTGTGATTGGCCGGCTGCCCAAATTGCGATTGTGAGCGTGCCAACAGTCCCGATCAATATGCAGCGGTAAAGCCCACACACTCACACAGGTCTCTTATCTGATCTGTTTGACCCAATCGGTTGTTCACAAGCCTGGAGCTGGGCCCGCGATGTCCTCATTCATTCATTAGCATAATTTGTCAAAGAGGAATTTGAAGGTGGGGGTGGTGCCATTCTTGCTACCCGGCGCAGTCACTCTCAATTATGGTAATGATGCAAACGCACACCGTGCTGCGTTTACTTGAGTGAAAATGGGAATGTTTTATTTGGCAGTTTGACGACAAGCCTTCTCAAAATGCATAAACAAGTGATAATGCTGCACTTTGCGTGGAGGGTCAGCAGTTGGGGATGTCACTTTGTTAAGAAACACTCGTTGGCTTTCTTCTTATCCCAAACCTTTTGTTGATCATATTTTGTTGGCGTACAATTAAACTTATGTAAGTTGGACAATGGAAATAATGCTTTATGTGGCAAATATATTACGTGCTGTACTTAAAAGGGCAGTTTTCAAATTCAACAACACAGTATAAAGTTTTGTTCGGTATAAGTCTGACAGTTAGGGTATGCTTAATACAGTTTTTTTCCCCCAGACCGATAGCATTACTAGTACTCAACTCTTGAGCATTTACCGATACTAAGTACCGATACCACTATTACTTTAGATACATAACATTTTCTAGAACCCCCCCCCCCCAATGCTAGATAATTTTGGAGGAAGACCCAGATATGGGTGGTACAAAAGTAGGTATATAGTTATAAAAATGAAAGAAATGTGCCAAATACTTATTACAAATAATAATAATAATACAATTTTAAAAAACTACTGTCATTTTTTATTTTTTTATTGTAATAAAAACATCTAAAATAATAATTAAAAAGTCCTATACTGGGGGTTGCAAAAGTAGATATACCGTTATTAAAAAAACAACAACTAAAACACACATACACATTGAAAATAATGTGTATATATGTGTGAAAATGTGCACAATACTTATTACAATTTTTTTTTTTAAATCTTTAAAAAAAAAATACATGTATTTTGAAGTATTGTACGTCTTTCTCTTTTTGTAACTGTATACCCACTTTTGCACACCCCTGTATATCCCAATATAGTATTTTTGTGTAAAATTACATGAAATTAATCATTTTCAATTTTTCTAAATTCTAGGTAAACGGCCGCAAGCGGGCAATACCAGTATCGACCTCTGTCGCGAGTACTGATACCACGCAATAAGGCGGGATATCGGCCTGATAACTGTCAGAATTGTCATCTAAACGACCGATTTTCAGTTCAAACGAACAGTGTGTAAACCGTCTCTAAAATCCAGATTCCAAGCCCTTCTCATAAACTTCCCCAGCCGGATCATGTTTGTCTTCCCGGGTTAGGGTGGTCAAAATATGGAAACTTGATAATGGACTCTTGTGTAAACACACCCCTGACCTTGTCAATACTGGTCAACATCAGTATGTCGGAGGTAGATCCTTGTCATAATCATGACACTAAACACTCTTCTACCAATATATCCTGCCTCCATCTTTCGAGCCCACGCATCCCCCCCCCTTTTTGGTCCGCTCCCCCCTTTTGTTTGTGTTAGCAGTCGGCTAAGCTTTCCCTCACGCTGGTCTGGTCTCATCATTCTCTTGTCGCGCACACTCAGTACACGCACGCACACAAACATCAGTTAGCATCCGCATTTGTAGCACGTCTCCCCAGCTAGCACCTGCCCACCTTCTCTTTCCATCTCCCCCGCTTCAAAGTTGACTCCCCTCAATGATTTTCTCTCTGAACTATCTCCCACGCTCTTTTCAACCGCGATCTAGATACGCTGACGGGAGGACAAAGTTGAGGTTAGAGGTTAGATGGGAGTAAAGCAGGGATTCCCATCCATGCATAAAGCCACAGCAGCCTGCCCATGTGAGCATAGTGAGAGTTTGTCATGAAGTGTCAAGTACAGAGGACATTTCAAGAGATTACCTAGTTATAACTTTTGCCAAAAAACACACATAATAAAAATAAAAAAGGACAAATCTAGTGGTAAATGGAGTTGTATAGGACTTTTGAAAACATGTCTAGATGTACCAAGGCTGTATGCGACCAACACGCTAACGCAGCCGCGTTAATTTATGGAAAGGTTTTAGGTTTTTCCCCCCAACTTTTAAAATAACTTACTTTAAACAGGAGGATCCTTTGCCGTACAATTGCCAATGGGTAAGAATGCAGAGTTTTAAATCCATGTGTGTCATCTATCCACGCCGCGTCTGTCGTACTAGCTAGCTTGCATTAAGCTAACCTATTTGTCTTTCTAGTCTAGCGTCTATGTTGAATTGAGTTAAGAAGTTTAATTAAAGTAGTGCTTTTGTCACAATCTCATGTCATATTCTGGCATTTATAAAGATATTCAATACTTAATAAAAACTTAACCATTGACCATTTTTGGCTCTGACTCAAAGCCACACACAACTATTACGATGTAAACATTCAAACCACAATATAAATTGTGTAAGTATTCAAACATGACAAACTGCTTTAAATGTGAGTCTCTGCATGCATTTAGAATTTTTTTCCAAGGTTACATTAGCAATTCCTTTGTTGTGCATACACAGGGACATTGTCTCATGAACAGCCTACAGGTCACTTCACTATTTTAAATGTCACAGTGGGAACGTGAAACCAAATCTCACAATACCTAATTATTTCATCTGAATGAAGAACATGAAAAGATCCACTTAAAAAAAAAGAGAGTTTAAGAAGGATTATTTTTCATTTATTTGGAAGTATTCAAATAAACAGGATAAAATGGGGTGTATCATGAATGAATGAACTCTGGAAAATTGTAGGGGAAGGATTGCAAAAGTTCTCTTTAGTGAAAAAATGTGTCAATGCACAATTGCGAGGAATTCAGGAATGGAATTCAGTGATGCCCATGACCACTAATCTAGCAGCTCATAGCTCTGCATTGTAAACAGAAATAAGCGCCTAAAGTCTTTGTTTCCACACTGACATCCTTTACTTGCCGTCTGAATTTATATACACTCCCCTGCGAGACTCATTCTTTTTTTTATGTGGACTAATAACATTAGTGTTTGACATCAAAACTTGAACTTGTGTGTTTTGGGGTCATTAGCAGATCTTTTCTGTCTCCATATGTTAAATTTTCCGTCACTGTGGTAAAGGTGTTTGACTCATTAGTCTAATTTGTCTCTGTACTGTTTGGGAAAAATTCCAGACTGGCCTTTTCACAATTCTTGCAAATGAGGGCCTCTTGTGTGTTGCCGCTAATGTCCCTAACAGGTGTTTTAGGGTCTTTCTTTAAAGCTCTCAAAATGTTTCTGTTGTCAGCGGCTGTTCATTTCCATGGTTGAACTGCCTGTTACATATTACACCTGTGGTTTCTTTCTTTTTCAGGACTCTCCAAATGGTTATACTGGCTATTGTCAATGTTCATGCAATGGAGCTGATTGTTTTTTTCATCTTTTCTCAGCATGAAAATTGCTGTTTTTTTTTACTCCTAGACAGCTCTCTGGTTTTCACATTGTTAACCCTTTAATTAGTTTAAATGTCAATTTATTGATAAAAAAAAAAATAAATCAATGAAATTTGAGAACACTGAATATAACTAGGGTCAATTGACATCACAATGTGATAGAATACAATTTTTAAATTGTAAAGGCTGCATTTTCAAAGCAAAAAGAACAGCCTTTGCTTCAACTCGGTTATGTATATTTTATTCAGTCATTTTGTTGTGTGTTGATAAGTGCAGTGCTCAAGATGTGCAGTCCACGTTTCCATATCAAAGTTTCATGAAACATGAATAGTTTAAATGATAAAGCCACAAATTAGTTTTCATTGTTGTAATCTGATTTATGACTTGTTGATTTATGTTTACGCCACACTCGTTGGGTAGAATTTTATGAAGATGTCATAATGATCACTTGAAAGACTGCAAGTCAAGTGTTTAGTAAGTTAAAAACACAAATTGAAGTTAGATAAAGTAAATTAAGTTTTTGTAGTTTGTATTTTTTTTTTTAGAAGCATGTCTCCGGTTTGTGAGCGCAGAGCACTACCAGTGAGCTAAAAATCGGGTCCACCGGCACAACTCAACTTATTGAATGAATTTTTTTGTTTGTTTCATGTTATCTATCTACCAATAATACCTTTACAGTCAATGTATTCAGCACCCCTGGCCTAACCTATAAGACCAAAACATTTATATATAATACATTTGATCTTGTTTATTTTTTATACAGATTAATTTATTGCTTGAGTTAGAAAAGAGAGCAAAAACTGATCGCAAATTCAATTGTAATCGCAATATTGAGGGGGGGAAAAATGCCAATTACATTATTTTTCAAAATTATTCAGCCAAAATTGGACACACCTTTTCAACAAAACATACCTGTCGGTCACATGTTTGAATTTTTTCACTCTCGTGAAAAAAAGAGTGGGTTCAAAGCAACTTCAAATTTGTGAATCAGATCCAGCTGCAAACCACGGGGAATAAAATCTGAAATATTGCTCTCTTGCCTCATTTACTTCTTTTGATGTCAAATCTAAACATTATAATCTTGCAGCAAAAATGAATCCTTCAGCTTCACTGTTCCAATATTTTGGGACTGGGTTGTATGCACATGGCATACCATGAAGTAGAATGTATGCGCAATAAATCCACAGCTGCTGGGCGAAAAGCGAAAAAGCCTCAACTTTATTGCTAATTCCTAGCAACTGATAAAATATATCATAAATACCTCAGGATGTTATTGCGCTTTAGTTCTGCATTAATGCTCATAAAATGTGTCCACTTGTTCCTTTAAAATTTTGATTTGTCGCACCCTTGTTCCTCTTCACCTATATTAAAACCCCAGTAAAATAAATACCGCATCCAATAGTTGCAAAGCCCAAGAGTTGTTATCCACTTAAATACACCCCCTACCTTAACAGGCTGCTGTTTGTACAAGTGCTTTTCCACATTAAAACCACAATACCTTGAACTTGCGGATGTTACCTCATCAGTCAAGTGTCAAGGTTAATACACGAATATGATACATTATTATTTCACTTCCGTGGTCGGATGGAATGATGTGAAGATGATTTGAAACGTACTTGCCTGGATGAGAGGAACATAATTGAATACTTTGTTTGCGGCTTAGCGGTTGAGAACGATCATTTAAGCGTCCAAAAACATCCGCCCTGTGCACATAACCGAGGAAAACCCCGTCATTGCTGTCATGTCACTGCTGACATTTTGTTTTCGCCGTCTGTGGTGTCGTGGCCCAATGCAAAAACATAGACGGAATCCTGCACCTCATGTAGCCGCGAGCGTGACTTTTATCTGTTCCACTACCACAGTGACCAGTGGATTTTTTTTGTTGTTGTAACAAACTTTTAGCCCTGAGGAAATGTAATTTCCCTATGCAGATTATAAAACCGGATTTTTGCACACGTGTGTTCAGACAAGGGAGGGCTAAATACAAGTTTGAATATCAGCATTTTTAACTCTAGGCTATCACAGTATTCTAGAGTAGAGGACAAAGATGAGCAAAACTATTTTTAAAATATATTTTAAATTTTTTAAGGCTAGGACAAATTACATGTATTCTGTATCGATACTGACAGCTAAACAGGATTATTTCAAATGGATGGAGGGACATATATATATATATATATATATATATATATATATAGAAACAGTAACTACGGCCAGATTTACACTTTATGACAACACAGAAGTCCATCCATCCATCCATCCATATACCACAATACATATATAACAGTTCTCACAGTCATGTATTCTTTATCCTCTGCGACGAAAAACATATTAGTGCTGTACTGATGAGCCGATAGAAGGTGAGATGACTCATTGAACAGTTAGTCCGTCTTTCTGTGTTATACTGCCCTTATGCGGTCAAAGCGGGCACACCAGAAGCAGCTTTGATTCTAATTTTGTCATTACGGTATGCTCTTATTAAAGCGGAAGTCAACCTTAAACATTTCTCGACAATAATATGTTATATGTGACCTCACTAGTCTAAACGTGACATTCTGAATAATATGACATTTGTGGAAATATGAGTTATGAAGCAAAATCCAGCCGTCTTTATCCATCTCAGGTGGCGGCCATTTTGCCACTTGCTGTCGCCTAAAGATGACATCACAGTTGCTCAGGGCTCAGGCAATGACCAATCACAGCTCACCTGTTTTCTGAAGCTGAGCTGTGATTGGTTGTTACCTGAGACCTGAGCAACTATGTTGTCATTTTCACTTGACAGCAAGTGGCAAAATGGCCGCCTTCTGATATTGATAAAAACTTCCACTAACACAATATTAACCAGAATGCCGTATTTAGACTAGTGGGACTGCATAGAACATATTGTCAAGATTGACTTCCACTTTAAGAATTAGGAATTATGTTTTTCCTCATTAAAATGCACATTCCAAAACGTTTTTTTTGAAGGAAGGCTGTAAAGTATTCATGGCATTTCCATCCATTTCAATGGGAAAATATTTTAAGCGTAATCAATTATTACTCAAATGAAACTTGGGTCTCAAGGCACCACTGCATTGTATTCTGATCTTGGGATTTCATACAAATAAATATTTCTATTTTGGGGTACTTGAAAAGGCTTATTAAATAAAATCTAAATCTTCACCAAAGTTTAATGACTACATTATTATAGCATTTTACTCAAACTATCTTTTCAGCTGTTTAGTGCTTCACTGCGATAGTTTTTATGTGGCTGTTTACTCACATTTGAATTTTTATTAACGTGTAAATATTACCTCACATTAAAACCAACAGTGATGTCAAATTCGCAGGGGGAAAAAAAACATCCTTGAACTCTTCAGAATGAAAGGAAAGGACAGAATTTCTCATTCAATGCCCTCGATCTTCATGCCCACTTGCACTCACCAGGGAGTCTTGGAGAGTCCCTGAGTTTCTCAGCCACATCCTGGGTGCCAGCTGCTGTGAGGTGTAATTCTGTCAAGGCCAAACAGAGCTGCGCGGCTCCGTGCCAACCTCAATATGAGAAAGAAAGGTCACCAGTTTGTGGTCCTGGAGCCTAAATGTCTGCAATCGGAATTTTGGACTACACCGCGGTGGAGTAACCATCACGTGGTTGGTGGTTTGCTCTTGTCTTGTACACACACAAATAGTGTACACACTATGATTTTGTGTGCTTGTGTAACATAACCAGGCAATCATGTTGAAATCTCCTCTGATGTCCAACACTCAAAAGTAACAAGTTGTAACATTACCAGATGTGGCAAATCCAGGTCCAGAAAGTAAAAAACCTGCCACAGTTTGGTATTAGCCCTTAGCTAGCTAGCTAGCTCCTTAGCTAGCTCCCATGGTGCTCGTTTACCTGCTCGTGTGCTAGCTAGCCCATGGTGCTCGCCTGCTAGGGAGCTAGCTAGCTAGCTAGCTAAGGGCTAATACCAAACTGTGGCAGTTTTTTTTACTTTCTGGACCTGGATTTGCCACCTCTGGTAATGTTACAACTTGTTAATTAGTACATGACTGAAAGAAGGATGGCTACATTGGTGCCGTATTAGTCATGAGCTCCCTAGCAGGTGAGCACCATGGGCTAGCTAGCACACTAGCAGGTAAACGAGCACCATGGGAGCTAGCTAAGGAGCTAGTTAACTAGCACCCAAACTGTGGCAGGGTTTTTACTTTCTGGACCTGGATTTGGCACCTCTGAACATTACTGAGTGACTTTTGCCAATAGAAACTGGACAGTAGAGTGAGTTACATAACCCCCCCCCCCCCCCCCAAAAAAAAAAACAAAAACTAAACTAAACAAGAGTCCTCAAACGTTCCACTTTCTTTCAAAATAATCTCTATAAACACATTCGGTCGTCATCCTAACAGTGCTTGAATTCATTCGAGAATGCTTTCAGTTTCTTTTTCACCTTCCTGCTCATCTCTTCCCTTCCCGAAAGCAGAATAGAAGATCACTTTGTAGCAAGCTGATATCAGAGGCAGTAAGAACTTTCAATGAAATCGGGAAAGATAAGCAAGAATGTACTGAGTATTGTTGAATTAGAAAAAGCAAAAGATGATGAGTACATAAAATAATGTAAAAATAAGGACAAAATATATGATCATCCGCAGGCTCTCGTGGGAACTGCTTGCACAAAGGTCCCAGAATAAATTTTGTATCATTACTTTGTGGTGAAAAAAAGAATCTGACTACACTGGTGTGTATAGGGTGTGGCGTACATGCTAGTAATTTATGCGTCTTTGGCTCCACTGTTTGCTTTACAGTAGACTGGGATCCAAATCAGTCACTTAAACTGCAGGGAACAAAAGGAGCAGTAAGCTATTGCGTCACTTTTACAACTGTACGTGTGTGTGCGTGTGAGGATTTATTTGTCCAAGTATGGTTCCTGGTGTGTGGCTCTCCCACTCTCCTATGCGTCATTCAGCACTATGTCATCATTCGGCAGAAAGTGACTCTCTGTAGTAGACTTGAAAAGATCCATGTGGTTCTCTACCGTCCTTCCTTTTGTGCTTATAAACACACAAACACACACACAGCTGCTAAAGTGGACTTTGGACCGCGGCGGCATCTGATGGGAAGGCTGGGGGTTTTCTTTCTGGTTGTGTGTCATTCAGTAAGCTTCTCGCGTGGTAAGGCTAAGTCATGAGGAAGTGAATGATAACGTGGAGGTGACTGTTTCACACGTTGGAAACACGCAAATTCTATCAACTGGGCAGTGAGTGTGTTGCTCGTATAACAAGATTAAGATTCTTGGGGGAGCTTCGCAGCATTATGTCACCTCAAGTTTGAAAGTCTGTAGTTGTGTTTTTTTTTTTTTTTTACAAAAACAATTGAAAATAGGTCTGATATTATGATTTAGATTTTTTTAATTAATAATTTATTTAAAAAGTATAATACTTTGGAAAATATGATAAATTTAGACAATATCAGAGATACTACTGTATAATTGAACACCACTGCAAACTACAACCACAATAATAAGCATACTTGGTTGTTAAATCAACACCTGACGGTCCTGACCATTTGACAGAGTCAAACAAACGTGGATGAGCAAGTCTTTAGTCATGTGTGCTTAATAATTATTAAATGAAAGGATAATACTTTAAGATTCATTTTCTTCTACCCTTCATCTTCCGGTTTTTATTTATTTATATATTTTTTGTAATTTTGCGTATTTAATTTTACATACATTTTTAGACTTTTCTGCCTTTGTCAACTTACTGACATTGTTGGTAAATCTTTTGGATGTATGGTAATTTTCTGTCACTCTTTTGTTCTGCCTTTTTTATCTATCAACTTTTTGTATTTTTTCAGCGGTTTGTGGACATTTTATTGTAATTTTTTTGCTTTTCTTCTTCCCTTCTGGGACATTTTATGGTCACTTTTTGGACATTTTTCGATATTTTAAAAAGTTTTTCTGACAACTTAAAAATTCGTACCCTGACATTTTTTTATATTTAATTGTTCTTTTTTTTAAAAAATTTAATCATGAATTCATGTAATTAATATTTTATCTAAAAAATACAAATAAATATGTAAAAAAGAAAAAAAAAATGTTTTTTTACTATTATTATTATTTTTTTTTTTAGAGGTCCACAGGGAACCACAAGAGAGGAACTAAAGAGCCACATCTGGCTCCAGAGCCGCAGATTTCAGATCCCTGTCCTCGTGGGTAGGCTAGCGCGTCTAAAATAAAACGTAATTAGATCATCTGATTCTAGATTTATTTCAGCCGCTATTCAAATGCTGCTGTCAATCTGGAGTCTGCGTGACTCACACTATGAGATGGCGCCCTCTAGTGGCCTAGTTTGTCAATACATACACTTAAAATGCTGACAGAAGAATCAAAAAGTTATAGGTTTTACAGATTTTGAGAAAAGATTGAAGGAGGTGATATTTATCATCTTTATGTTTAATATGCATGGCAGCCTCCAATAGGACTAAATCATGCTACCCGGCCTCTGCTTACGTGTTCCTTTCATCCTCAGAGGCAGGCTGAGCATGAGGAGGATGGCCGTGGTTTAATGTTCGAGCTCCTCACACAGGATGGAGGCACAGATCCAATTTCACTGAGACGAGAGGAAATTTAGAGGCCACTGACTCGGCACTGGGACTGTCGACAGAAATGTGTGTGTGTGTGTGTGTGTGTTGTGGGGGGGTCATAGTGGTTCCTGCTGTGATGTGTTTAATATTTTATAAGAACTATGTTTACTCTGCAGAGCAGCTAGCCAACGCAGCAGATGTGGCTCAAATGCTGAATGATACAACTCGGGAAATACAGGAAATAGATCCCACACACAATGTGGATATTTTGACCATGACAACACAAAATATGGGAACATCTATAAAAAAAATTTTTTTTAATGCAATTCAGCGATTCGAGATTCAAGAAAGTGTTGTTATAGCAGCAAAATTCACTTTATATACATAAGATTTGGATTGATTTAGGAGTTAAAAGGTGACCAAAATATTAGAAAATTGTTTCATTATAATATAATGGAAGTCTAAATCAAATCATGCTAGAACCACAATAATAGACATATCCTGAGAGATGTCAAGTCTCAAATGTTCTTAACAATAATATGGCCTATATACTGACCCATTATTGTAAATTCTGATTAATATTACGTTTCTGGAATATGAACTAAGCATCAAAATCCCCATGTTTTTTTTTTTTTTAATTCATCTACGGAGGCAGCCATTTTGACTGGAAATGACATCACAGTTGCTCAGGGCTCAGGTAACGACCGATCACGGCTGAGTTTGAGTTTGGTCATGTGATGCTGAGCTGTGATTGGTAAGAGAGAGATGGATAAAAACGGGTGGATTTTCCTGCTCCATTCATATTTTACAGAAATATGTGCTCTGTGATTGGCTGGCAACCAGTCCAGGCTGTACTCCGCCTCTCCCCATTGTCATCTGGGATCATATACGTGGTAAATATTAAAAAAAAAAAAATCCATATTCTTTCCTTAGTGCTACACCAAGGCCTTTAATGATAGCCCTATCGAGTGCACAAGAACACCCAGAGCGACTGCAGCGTCATTAGGCAGCACCTTTGACTTTTAACATATACAGCTAACAAGCACCTTCACTTTGACAAACGACCTCAGGACGTGTGGCCATAATGTAATGTAAGGCATCACATTGATTTCTACTGTAATGCTCCCTCACTCAGCCACGTTGTGTCTGTAAGCGTCCACTGGGAGGACCCTAGTCATCGTGTAAGATTTTGAGACGATGACGCGAGTGCGGATTTTGCGACTTTGGAGCCAGCTTTGCGGTTGTTTGCTACTTGTACAGTATCTGGAATCAAGATGGGAATTGCTAACTAGCTGTGGCCAAATGAATATTTTGGTGTGTTTATGAGACCAACAATATGTCCCACAATCGGATGTGCAAAAATTGTAAGAGTACTGTTACTTGAGAATACTATTACTCAAAAAAAGTAAACAGTACTGTTATTACTTGAGTAAAAGTAGGATTGTGTTAAGAAATAATAATTGGAAGGGATACTTACTTGACTAATTGAGCCATTTTCAACAGTAAGATGATATTTTGTCTATAATTAATGTGGTAACTTCATTATTTTTCATGAACAATTAAAACTAATTTTGCCACTTGCTAACGACTGAAGATGACATCACCTGCGCATGACTCAGCCGTGATTGGTCGTTACTTTTTCCTCAGCACAGGTGACCGCAAATGGAAAAATCTCTTTTAAAAGCTATTAATTACTTTGTAATAATAATAACAATAAAGTTATCAAATTAATTCTGGACAAAAATATTAACTTTTTACTGCTGAACTTGGCTCAATGAGTGAAGTATCCCTAAAAACAACAGAAATCTACTCAAGTGCTGAGTAACTGGTGGAAAAAGTGATTTTTATTTTTATTTTTGAATAAGTGCATGGAAGTCAATTGGACAAAAATATAATTATGCAAATTCAAATGATGCCCAATGATATCATTTTAAAGCATTTTTAAAAAATAAAATAAATTAAACATAGACATATTCAGCCACAATGAAGGGTCTTTAATTACCTTTCTTTGTTTACACGTGAACCAGCTGTCCAGCTTTGTTTAATTCTATTGAAGTTTAACTCTCCCTCCCACAATTAAAAAAAAAAAAAAAATCAATGTGTGAATTTGCCAGCCAGTCAAAAGACAATATGAAAATAGTAGTTCAGTAGCTATCATGGGGCTTAATGGGTCATTAGGTAAACAGTCACACAACAGCACAGCAGTCTGGCTTGGTGTCACACCTGCGCTGATGTCATAGAAACAAAGTCAACCTTTGAGTGGCCTACGGCCGCTTTGCTTCATTTCCCTCCTCTGCTCTTGTGGGAATGATGACGGATTTCCACTGTCCTTCTGCAGCTATTACAGACCAGTCTCCTAATGATTGCGAGCCACACTGGCAGTGGGTGGCAACGGGGAAGCTAATAATGGGCCTCAAGGGACAGCGATAGAGTCCCTGGCACCTCCTGCTAACTCCTTTCTTTATCCACTTAACTGGAAGGAAGTTTATATACAGTAGCTTCAATAGCCGCGCTCGGTAACTTGCTGCCTTGGGGCGGGGCTTCGAATGCTTTTCCAAAAGTACTCTTTACTTGTTTGAAAGTAACTGACTCTCTATTATTTATTAAAATTATAATTTGTTCAAATGGATTTATGTAGTCTTGAGGGTTATAAAGAAAATTTTCCTCATTTGTATAGCCAGTAGAAGTCATTGACTTCAAGGATAGTTATGCAGAGCACTCCATACAAACACACATTCCATGAGTCAGTATACAGTAAAACACGCCGCTCTATCTTTCTGTACGGGCTGCTTTTACCCTCGAGTTAATCAATACTATACAGTAGTTGATTGATCAGTTAAAAAGCCAGCAGGCAGTGGCGCGATAAAAAAAATAGCGCAAACTCCAATGTCTCCATGCATTGATTGGAGACTCGAGGTATATGTGGCTATAAGTGTGATTACTCGGGGAAAGCTTGCAATCATTGGGAGTTTCCCCCCCCCCCTTTCATCACTCATGGTTGTAAAAGCAAACAAAAATGCAGTGGAGGTCATTTTGTGACTCACAGTTTGCCACAATCCTGTTTGGACTCCTGATTTGGTTTGGAATGTATTTATTTATTTTTAAATGTATTTACATTATCTGAACAATGTATCCTTTTTTATGTAAATTAAATGTATTTAGATATTTAGTCAGGACTTTGGAAGCATTTTGTGGCATTTAAGGACATTGCTGTCTTTATACTGCAACTCAATTCCAGGGTGTTGGGCCATCTTAATATCAAAGCAACAAAAAGGTCATCAGAGAGTTCTTTGCCATGAGATGCCAGATTGAACCTCCAGTGACCCATAAGAGAGTGTGGAAGTGAAGATGCCAAGTTTACACACCTGCTCCCTATTCACGCCTGAGAACTTGTAGCATTTGAGTTGCATGACACTGTGCAGGAAAAAACGGCTAATTTCACCCAGTTTGTAGTTTCACTTAGAGGTGTGCTCGCTTTTGTTGCCAGGCAGACATTAATGGCTGTGTTGGGTTCTTTTAATCTGTACATTGAATACTCGCTATTTTTATTATTATTATTATTTTTAGTATAGAAATGTGTTCAATGAATAAAGTTTTCTTGTTCAGTTTTACTACTGAAAAAAAAAAGAATATTTATGAAAACTTATGGAGATGCACCTGTATAAATGTAGATAATAATCAACGTGGATTCATTCCCGCCGTGCATGTGCACTCGCGTGCACGCGCCTCTTCGTAGTGTGCGCGTGCCGCGGAGCTTGAAGTAGCGTGGACGTCTGTCTCATCGTTATCACATCACTACTTCCATCAAGTGGCGCTCCTCATCTTAATCGTCCTCGTGGCACTTTTCCCCTACACTTTACGCTTCTCTGTATTACTTTTGAACAACTCGAACCAACTTGTTTGGATCCTCTCCACGGATGTAGTGCCCCGCACGTCGCGCTCCCGGCAACCGAGGAGCGGAGAGATGCCCCGGGCGGGATGTGCTCCAGCCGCAAGATCCTGTGGAGCCTTCTCCTCCTGTCCGTGGTGGAGGTGGGCCTGGGCGTGGCGAGCATCGTGCTCGGAGCCGTGGGCATCAGCTGGGTTCGAGGGGAGCACAAGCCGCAGCTAGGCGACGCTTCGCCGGTCTGGAGCGGACTCTGTGTACGTGACTTGATTACTTTTGAGGAAGTGACGGTGTAAAAATGATAATCATGATAATCATAATAATTATTTTTTATCAGTTTGCTAAGATTTAGCCTGCTGTGCACGTTTTCGTTTTCAAGTTAAGAATAATATAGAAAGTGGTGACATTGTAGTCAGATTCTAATGTTATTGCAGGTGTATTTATTTTTCATTCATATATATTTTTTATATATATAGCCCCCCCAAAATTATATTTTAAAAATAAAATAGCTCCTTCAGTTGAATATAGCTTAGGCTAATATGTTGACTTTTCGGAAAGGAAAAAAAAATCTATTGAATTTCTCGGTCCCCATTAAACATGCCTTAAACTTAAATGTCTAACAAACGCATGCTTCTCCCTTAGGTGGTCTGTGAATTGATTTGAACAGAAATTAGATAGACTTCTAGTCAATGTGTGTGTTTGTTTGGAGGAGTTAAACGACATCCATTCCTGCAATTGACTTGCACTTTCCACTATCTACTTTTTTCACTACTAAACATTGATTCTGGTGACGGTGGGCAAATGTGCCATTATTATTCACTGCATTTCACTTATCTGCATTTGTGCTTCAATGTGTGGTCAGCACAAAAAGGTGGATTTTTTTTTTTTATTATTCATGAATCTGCATTTTTCTTGCATGCTATCACCCCACGTTGTTTTTGGCAAGGGTGTGCAGGAGGGAAAGTATAGCCAAGAAGCCCCCTGCTGTTGATTGGCTAAGATAGTGTAAAACGACTGCATATCAGGTCACTTTGCTTGTGTCTGGACTGCTTTTTACAACGCCCATGCCAAGTTGCGTTGATCAAAATGACTGCTTTCCGTTTAAGTGACAAGGCAAGAAGAGAGTGGAACCTCAAAATCATTCTGTTGGTGATGCAAGGTCAAACTTTTGTTCTTTTTTTTTGAACCATTAGCTAAATAATTTAACACAAATACAACACAGCACATCAAAGTGGAGGACATTTTGAATTTTGTTAGTATAGCAGTCACTATTAGCACAAAATATTTGTGTACCTGCTAGAAAGAAAGACAAAATGTCAAGAAAAGCCGACTCATAGTAAATTCTGTAGAGTAAATGTTACTCAAAGTATTTTTAGTGTGTGCGAGAGATTTTTTCTATCCCATGAAAAACCTATTAAAGATTCTTCACTCAGAAATTCTAAATGAATAATGGTAGTAAAAGTTTTTGACTCAAAAAAAAAAAAAGTCAAGTCACTCAAGGGTTGAGGAACAAACCCACAACTTCAGTTTGGGAAACAGGTGTTAACATATCGCTCGTGTCAGCTGGAATTTCGTACCTGCAAGACCGAAAACAATGTTTTTGATCTCTTTTTGGATGTTAGCAAACAGTAGGTGTGGCATAGCTCAGGTGGTAGAGTGGCAATTTCCTGAGCTGAAGGTCGTGAGTTTGTTCCTCAATGCTTGTGTGTTTAAAAAAATATATATATATATATTTAATAAACTACAAAATGTCCTAAAATGTTTTCCTTCAAAAATGTACTTTTAATTAATTTCTGAGTGAAAAAAACTTTATTAGTTTTTTTTGTCATGCATGGGATAGGCCATTTCTCACGTACACACTAAAAATACTTGGAGCAAAATTTACTCTGAATATTTTACTCTCTTCCAAGTGTAAATTTTACTCTGTTTAGAGTCAAATTTACTCTAGAACTTCTGACATTTATTTACGTCCTATTTAACGTGAGTTTGAAAGTGACCGGTTAATTCTGCGAACCACATCCCAGTTATAAAAGGATCGACTATTGTCTCAGTTGTCCATTTTTTGGTGGACTTCTGAATACCTTTTTTACCTCATGAGCTTCCTACCTCAACATCTATTAACTTTTTATGTGTTACTGTTTTGTATCAGGAAGGCACGAGTACATATTTGAAAAAGTCGAGCACTTTTAATGAAGTTTTCGCATCGCCAAATCAACTTTAACATTATGTTCTTTCTCTTTTTCAGTTCCTGCTATGCGGGATGTGTGGAGTTTTATGTGCACGAAAGAGGACCGGCCTTACTGTAAGTACAGTAATCCTTTCTGTGACAAATGCCAATTGGAGACTATTTTTGCCGCGGCAAACAGGAAGAGGACTCCAGCAGCTTTGACACATGGGGAGTCTTGATTATTATTTCATGCTTTTTAACCCATTTGTTTCTCTTGGTTCTTTATTGGCTATTGCACTCAATATATTTTTTTTCATTACAGCGATACCGTTAGTCATCTTTTTTTTCTATACTGCCCTATAGTGTAAAATGTGTGTGTGCATGGTGCTCCCGTGAGAGACGTTTGAGGAAAGCAGAGGCGGCAAGCAGTCACCTCTCTTCTCTTTCTGTGTCTCTTTCGAGTCCTCGTCTTTCCTCGCCTTCCACTCTGCATGTCTGCTTGTCTGGCTAATGATGGATCAATGTCAGCACATTGGAAAGCAGACCTTTGCTTCACCCGCCACTTATTGCCTCGTTCTCCATCTCTTACCGCCATCCATCTCTTTCATCTTTGCACCCTTCCTCTCGCTTTCAGTCGTCTTTCCCTCCTCATGTCTTTTACGTGCCCTCCCTCGATCCATGCCTTCGGGCCAATGATTGCATTAGCTCGGTTCGGTTCAGGAGTCCTGCCAGCCGCCTCGCACACCTCGCAGGGTAATGGCTGAAATTGGAGATGTCCTTTGCAATGCGGTTGAAGGCAGCGAAGGCACCTCTGCTCACTCCAAAGAGACAGAATGCATTTTATCAGTAAATCAACGTCACCTGATTATTTTTTACTTGGCCTGCATTAATTTCATCTTCATATTTGGTTGGGAAAATGATTGCTACGCTGGGATTCAGGGCTAGCCATATCCGATGTGGTACCCTCAGAGAGAATTCACATAATACACTTACAAAGGAAATCGAATAGTTAAAAAAAACAAAAACTATTATCTTTAATTGATGCGATAACATGTCACCAAATTTACATGTTTAACAAAATACCTTAAATACAATATAAATATACCTTTAGCACAGAATAAAATTCCTGCAAATAAGTAAATAAATAACAATGATAGTAACCAATTTAATTAGAAAGGAGACAGGGAGTTAAGTAAAATTAAAATGTAAACGTAAAAAAAAAAAAATCAAATGAGTAAATTAAATTAATTAATTAATTAATTAATTAAAATAAATTAGTCTATTCATTCAAATGGTGAAAAATGTAGAATGATACGGAATGATGGGAATGATAGCGAATGATATGGAATGCTGTAGAGAATGACGGTGAATGATATTGAATGATACAGAATGTTGTGGAATGATATAAAATAATTTAGAATGATGTTAAATAATATTGAATTGTATTGAATGATGTGAAGGGATTTTGGTCAGTAATGTGCAATGTGTTGTGGAATTCCAAATTGGAATGATATGAATCTGGTATGTAGAATGTGTCATTGTGAATTAATTAGATTATTATTTTTTTTTTTTACAATAAAACCCTTATTGGGTTATTCTTTCACCCATGTTGCGGTTTTAAGTGTGTAATGAAAATGGACGCTTGTATTGCACCCATTGTTATTTTATTTTTCTTCCTCAACTCATCTGTCTTGTATTCCCAGATGATTTTGTTCTCAGCGTGCTGCATCTGTGGCCTGATCGGCGGCATCCTCAACTTCCAGTTTGTCCGTGCTCTCAGTAAACGACCAGATTCCATGCAATCCGTCCACCTTGCTGCCATGACTCTGGCCTGTCTGGGTAAAACGTGACAACACAGCGTGACAACCAAAACACACGTGTAATAACATACCTTACACTTTCCTCTCCTGTCCAAAGGGATCTCCTCATGTACATTATCCACGTGGCTCACCTGTCGTTTGGCCAGCTCTGAGCAGCAGAGGATGTTCTTGGAGAGGGAGCACTCGCTGCACCATTCACACGAGATGACAGAAAAGGTAGCAAAAAAAACCCAAAAAACTTCTCATTGGGTAGCTTGCCTATTGACATATTACGTGCATTTTCAATGCAGGATGTCCTGGATAACTCCAGTAACGGTATCCCTCAGATCTCCTACAATGGCCACACCAGTGCATCGCCATGACGACAACTTAAATCACTCGCTGTCAACTGTTGTTTGACGCACGGCTGTACTGCAGGCTGCAAATGATTTGACGTATAACAATGTCAATCACAGGAAATAGTGACTGCTGGGGAAAAATACTTGATTGTGACTCTATTGTAATTTATTTATATGCACCAGTATATTTGGATATGAATAAGCTAGCGCAGGTGATACCTAAGTCAGGAATATAGACAAACATATTTTTTATAAACACTTCTTATTAAGGGTAAGTCAATAAAAGTCCAATACAACCAAATTGCATATGTGTGTGTTTGTGTCTGTGTGTAGGTGAGAGAGTCCTCAGGTCACCTAAATGATCTTTTTGTGGTACCACAGGTGAGAAAAGGATACAGAATCAATGCTCATCTGTAGATGAACAGCTCGTCAGCGCTCCCCTTGAATCGACCTTATGTAACATTGGTCTCACGAGGAGCATTGTGTCTAATTACAGCACAAACGAGTGACTGATCATTTGGGATTTTTTGTTATTGTATTCTAATATTCTATTCTATTTTTTTTAGCCTGACTTTCAAGAATGTTACATACAGAATGATCATTTTAACTGTATAAACGGATACATAACTATTTCTAGGAATGAAATTGGGTAATACACTATGACAGTATTTGTGCTTAGTTGTTTGAATTCCTGATTTCCATCCAGGCGGAGTGGGTTGAACTCTTGACTCTCCCAGTATGGGAAATGAGTGGTTTCTGCAGTTTTAGTCAGAATTACTGGAAAGAGAGTCCCATAGATTCCTGTGGACACCCACATCACAACAGTTTAACAACATTTCTTTTCTTTTATCTAATTGCCCTTTAGTAGTGTTCATCACGACTGTGTATTGTATCATATTAAATTGTGACCGATGTTGTTGTTGATGTTAAGCAATGTTAGACACGTTCATCTATAAGGCTTCTAAATTGACTATAGTTCAAAATATATAGATATACAAATTACTAGGCGGCATAATCTTTTTTTTTAATGCCTTATTGAACAAATTTCACATTCAGTAGTAAATATCACAGAAGTAATCAGTCGTAAAACAGAACACATGCCTGAGGGATACAACACCTAAATAAATAAATAAATATCAAATTACAATGCTACTTTTTAGCCATATAATTTTTATTTAACACATCCATTCAAAGTTTTCTCAGCCTTCATGTCTGGCACTGATTGGTTGTAAATATAACTCAAAGTCATTATAAAATACTGGAGAAAAAAATCCTAATTTACATTTATGTATGTAAAACTTTGCTATAATTAGCAAAACGATTTGACTTTTATTTGTATCTTCTCACCAGCAGAGGGCAAAGTAAACACAAATGGAACTTTCCACCAAAGCGGAAGTTGGCGCTCGTTGACTTCCGGTCCACCTCGGCAATATGGCGAACTTCAAGCATGTCGAAGACGACCCAAAACACGTGAAAATGTCAAGCGAAAACCCCGAGACATGCGCTCAGAACCCGGCGGCTGAAGTGTCCTCTGCCGCGCATGGCATTTTGGCGGAGATTCCGTGCGCTATCCCGTCTTTTGCCGCAGCTTCCGAACTTGTGTCAGCTCCTTACTCGTGCCTGGTGATGAACACACACCGAAGACACGTCGCCCTGCCGCCCGTGTACCTGAACAAGAAGAGGACGGCGTTACGGGAGGAGTTAAAGGCCGAGTTGCTCAAGTTCTCACCCAGGTGACAACATAAACACAATTTTTACAATTGTACTTGGTGATGTGGCTTAAGCATTTTTATAACGTAGCCTACAATAACACTGTGTGAACAGACCAACCTGGTTTAAAGAAGGTAGCATTTAATTGGCTGACATTTTTGAGACATCTACACAGTGACTATGAATGTATGACCATTTGGCTTTTCCTACTTTCTCCTGCAGCCTCCAAGGTGTCCCGCTAGCTTATGACAATATCCAAATTGTGCGCCGCCATGGAGACATTTATGATGACAGCGGCTACATCCACCTGGACATACAAGCCAACTTTATTATATTTCAACCCGAAGGAGGACAGAAATTGCTGGTGAGCTTGTGTTTGTTGACAAATATACACATGAGAAGAGGAAATTGAAAAAAATAATTGCAGTTATTTTTGAAAGCCTTTTTGTACTTTTCTCAGTCGAAAAAGTGTGGGAAAATCATATGACTCCCTGTGTTTCTGCCTCCAGGGGAAGGTAAATAAACTGGGTGTGAGCCACGTGGGCTGCCTGGTCCACGGCTGCTTTAATGCCAGCATTCCCAAGCCCAGCCTGGTCTCCGTGGATACCTGGAGGGAGGCGGGGCCCAGGATTGGCGCTGAGCTAGAGTTTGAGGTGATGGCGCTTGATGCTGACACTGCCGGTGTGCTGCTTATAAGAGGAAGGCTGTACAGAACCAGGTGTGTATAGCATACTAAAGCTGTCACTATCAAGTTTTAATAGATTTCATGGAATAATTAGGTAAGATTTTCGGGGCTAAAATCACATTCTTTTTGGAGGCGACTTATCCGACTTGGTTGACGTTTTCTAAACCGTAATTTTTGAAGGGGGAGTTTATTGCAGGGGACGCACTCCATAGGGAAATATAATGTATACCGTTTGTGTACATCAGGGTTCAGGAATTGTTGGCTATTGCCGAGAGTTCCGAATCGGGTGTCACCGTCGACCAGGTGGAGCTAGAAGACACAGAACCAGCCGCAGAACACACCGAGGAGTCTATTGTCCAAGACTCTGCCAAGAAGAAGAAGAAAAAGAAGAAAGATAAAATCGAAGAGGAAGCGGTCTTGCCGTCTTGCCAAGACGAAGGTGACGGTTCGTTGGAACTGAACGGAACAGAGAGCGACGCAAATGGTGAGAAAAAGAAGAAGAAAAAGAAGAAAGATAAAATCAAAGACGCCATAGAAGAGAAAGCGGCGTCGCCGATTTACCAAGACGATGGTAACGCTACGGCAGAGCTCAATGGAGCAGAGAGCGACGCAAATGGTGAGAAAAAGAAGAAGAAAAAAGAGAAGAGGATACAAGAAGAGGAGCAGGTTCAGCTCTCTCCCATGGAGATCCACACCAGCGACTCCAGCGGTTATCTCAGCGACAAGCCCAACAAGAAGAGGAAACGCGGAAGAGAGAGCGAAGTCGCGGCAAATGTTAGTCAAGATGCTGAAGAATCAAAGTCTAAGAAAAAGAAGCGAAAAAGCGACATTCCGTGAAGAATGGAATTGATCTGAGGAGAGAAGTCGTCCTGGAATCCAGCCGGCTTCTGCAGTTGCAGTTGTCGGCCTCTTGGGGGAGCAAAACTTTCACAAAAGCAGCACAAGTTGACTCCTTTTATTTTTAACAAGATACAGATACAACATTTGTGTATATTGTCTGTGCCTTACTTTTCTCCACAAACACGTGACCACCTGCACCCATGAGAAAACGGACATAATAATGTTAAATATTAAGGACAAAAAAATGTGTTGTGAATCCTTCATTGTTATATGCTAAATAAATATAAATTGTTTCATTTTTGATGTGCACAGATTGATGCCCAACTGTAATCCCTCCTGTGCCAGCTAATAATAGCATCAAATACTTTTTGGCCGTCTTTCATGCTGACCAGCGAGTGTCAGGTGATGAAGCGTGGAGAGACAACCTAAAGAGCTGCATGTTTTCTTTAACCCCCCCCACACACACACACACAAATCCTGCCTTTCAGCGGGGAGTCTTAATTAGTGGTGAGGTGCAAAGAGCCGCAGAGCTTATCGGGAGCACTCTAAAGAGGAGAGATAAGGCGATTCAATTAAATGCTCGCGGCGTCATCAGTCACATCTGATCATCTGTTTCTGTTAGCGCCTTATGGGCTGACCTTTTGCTGGCTGGGTATCGTCAACGCTTACACTTTTTTTTTTTTTGTCATCTCTCCGTATAGAGTGCAACCTATGAATTCAAATGTACAAAAAACTAATATAGTTGAGTTACATAGGATAGCGCTCCTGATTCTGGGCATCAGAGTAATATAGGAACACATGAAGGCTGAAATCTGATTGGACAAAATAATCCAACATCTACATAAGAGTTGTTTACTGATTATTTGCTTTAAAAAGTAACCTAGTTGCTTTGCTGATTATTTGCTTTTTTTTAAATGCTTATAATATATTAAGTAGAATTTCAATTTTAAGTTTGGATTATTTCACACGTATTTTTTACAGGCAATGCTTATATGAGTAATGCAAGTTGTGCTAGGAATTAACATAGATGTCACGATTTTACACACAACGTGAACTCACTGTTTAAAAATTTTAAATAGTGCAACATATCAAAATAAACACACACAATGATTAACGACCTCCATTAATTAAATGTTTTTTCCTGCGAATGGATATTTGCGTTTCATGTGTTTATTTTTAGATCAGTTTTTCGCACGTTTTATATAAAATGTGTTTTATCATGAACATAATTGTCATTGCTTTCACACAAATTTAAAGAAAAATACTATATTGGGATATATAAGGGACCAAAAAGCTGTTCATGGGAAATAGGGACCAGGCCGGCCCACGAATAGCAAAAATCTGCGTATAATTGACGGCCATTGAAATGCATCGATGAATTATATATATTTTTTTAATTTATCCGTCAATCTATAAATTGTGTTGTATTTTTATGCCAAAAATCATCACTCCCAATGTTATCACAGAATCTTTTACAAGAACCCGTGGATGGCAACTGTATTTCACATGCATATTTTGGTTGGTATTAGATTTACATAAAACCTATTAGAATAGTAAACTATATGGTCGCTATTTGCATATTCATCCATCCCAGGTTTGCGGAACGATAAAAAAGCGACTAATGTCATCCAAATCTCTTGTCCCCTCCTGACCTTCCCCCCCCCGCCTTTTGCCTGATCTCAACTCTGGCTCGCGTGCACCTGCACCGAAGCACCCCTCCATCGCCTCCCATTCATCTTGTCATCCCCGCTATCTCACTCCAACGCAACCCCCCCCCCCCCCCCCCCGCCCCCAACCAACCAAACTTTCCCTCTCCTCCTACTTGTTCCCCTGATTTATTGGAGGCGGAGTGCAGTTCACACGCATTCCACTCCAGACTCCCCTCCTGCCACTGGACCCTCATATCTAGGCATGCTCGTTTATCTTCATGATCCTCTGTGATGGCCAGAAGAAGAAAGAGGAGGAGGTGGACGACGGAGTGTTGTTTTTGTTCTTGAGCAGGCCAGACAATCTTTCCCCTCACACCTCTTGTCTGTGTTTCGTAGTGTGTGTGGAAGTTGGCTGTATCTCCCGTGTCGAAGTTTCCATGCTTGGCGGCGCTCCTGCAGGAGAACATTCCCTGCTTAAGAACACACACAGGCGGAAACGAGTGCCACACACTCGCTGGCTCGCTCGGACGCGCATACGCGCCTCGTTCCCGACCCGCAATCCGCAAATCTCCATCCTTTGCCCCGGGTAATTAGTTCTGCGGCCGGGCCCCTCAGCTCGGTCCCGGAGCCCCAAATGGCAGCAGGTCATAAAGCTTAAGTGTTCCACCAGTCAGAGCTGCGCAACTGCGGCCATTAATCGTCCAACACGACCCAGACAAGGGTTGCGTCGTATCAAAGCGCCTCTCTCGAAGTCGTACCGGCATCCATGAAATCCCTTTATGACCTTTTCAAAGGTAATGCTGGGAGATTTTTGGCACCTCTGCTTTGCATCACCTTTATTTTAATGTTGAGCTCAGGCCCTCAGGTAGGTAAATATCCACGCACACTCCGGCGCCGCTCTTTCCCAAGGGTTCGATGTCCACACACGAGTATATACATACACACACTATTAAACCTGAAAGTCAACTTTAGTTGCGGAGTTGGATTCCGATAGACGGTTTGGTTCCCTGGCACCCAACAGACACTGACCTGGTCGCGGTTACCATGGCAACCGGGAATCGATTGGGTGTTTATGCCAAAACGCTTAGAGCTCAAACCGTAAAAGCAGGTATTTTCGTGGAAAATGTCCAAAACCATCTGTTAGTTTAGAACCCAAAAGCAAAAAAACATATCTGGATATACAGTGGAACCTATGAATTAATACAATAAACTAACTTGACTTGCATAGGCTAGCGCTGCTGATTCTGGGAAGATTCGAGTGACATAGCAACACTTAAAAGAGGAACTGTGATTGGACAAAATAATCCAACATCTACCATGGCACTCATCTCTTACAGTGGTGCTTTGCAATTTATTGTTGCCATAGTTACCTTGAAAAAGTAACTTACTTACTTTAATGATTACTTGCTTTAAAAAAAGTAGCTTTGTTACTTTACTCATTACTTGCTTTAAAAAGCATTTTAGTTACTTTACTGAGTACGTTTTTAAAAGTAACTAAGTTACCGATTATTTGCTTTAAAAAGTAACTTAATACTCGCTTTAAAAAGTAACCTAGTTACTTAATACTTGCTGGAAAAAACTAACCTAGTTACTTTACTGATTACTTGCTTATAAAAGTAACCTAGTTACTTAACTGATTATTTGCTTTTAAAAAGTACCTTAGTTACTGAACTTATTACTTGCTTTACAAAGTACCTTTGTTACTTTACTGATTACTTGCTTTAAAAAGTCACCTAGTTACTTTACTGATTACTTGCTTTAAAAAGTCATTCATTTATTTGACTGAAGTTGCTTTAATAGGGAGCTTAATACTTGCTTTAAAAAGTAACCTAGTTAATTTACTGATTATTTCGCTTTAAAATGTCACTTAGTAACATTACTGATTATATGCTTTAAAAAGTTACTAAGTTTGATTACAAGTTACTTTAATAGTTAGCAGATACCAACCACCCTGATTAAGTTTGGCCACTTAAAGCCATTACATTACCAAGCAGCACAGCCAAGAGAAAAACTACAAAAGGAAGACAATAGACTGATCTGCATGAAGTCTGAATAAAAAGAGATGCATCCATCATGTGCCATCAACGTTGAGGGTGAGTAGCCTACCTACTTGTTTTTAAATGTTCATATCTTGTGATTAATTGCTTTTTACACTTGTGTGGCAGTATTGAATGGACTCAGCCTGAGCAATCGTTCCTCTGCACGTTTATAGTACGCCTTTTCCATGAGTAATCAAAGGGTGAGTTTGACATTTGCTTGATTACATAAAATGTACATTCAGAATGTTAAAATGTCCATAAACAATTAAAGGTCTTTTCCATTATTTCCTATGGGGAAAAATGTATGACAATACAGAACACTTTCTTTTGACTGAGCAGTGACAAAATACCCCTGAGCGAAATGTGTACACAAATATTTAATCTTACCTCCAATATGAAAAATACTCATTTTGACCTCTTAAGTCCAGTGATCCTCTGTGGGTGGAGTGTGTGTGTGCGCGCGCACACGCACGCGTCACCCTTTGCAACTGGACGTTCCTAAAGAAACAAAAGTTTCATTTCACAAGACAAATAATACTTGGATTGGAATCCCAAAAAGGCATTTTGAATTGAGAAAATATAAAATAGAGCTGAGGAATGTCTCATAGTGGAGGCCAGATACAACAAGCTAAGTAAATATCTGGCTCAGTTTAATTAATCAAAACAACACTAAAAGCAGTTAGTAAGTTAATAATGACTTAGCAGATATCGCAAAGATATACTGTGAATGATAGTTATGAACAAAGAAAACATGGTACTCCGATTATTACAAATGATGTTGTCATCCATAAATTCCTTCGTACCATTAAGTTACCACATCTTATGCAAGAAAAGTCAAGTCCTCCCTCATTCCCCGAGGGATTGCATTGCACTCAATGGCAGGGCCAATAACTAAAAGGCGTCTGGACCAGGCAGCTTCCCTGCTGAGTTCCACAAACATTTTCCTGTTTGCGATCCACAATGTTCAAAAGAATGATAGCTTGAAGTTTGAACTCACAAGCTCCTCCCCAATACAGCCGTGCTCTCATGCTACTTTTAAGATCTGAGGAAGATGACACCTTTTGTATGGTATCATACAACAAACATTAAAGAATGCTACATTCCAGTACGACCTGGTAAATTAAAGATGGGATTCATTTAGGTATGACCAAATGAATTTGAACATTAAAACGACATATTTTTACTCTCACAAACACATAAAGGCAGGAAGTCACGTACTGTATGTCCTGTCATATCACATCAGTACCAGTGGGTTAATTTCACAAAAACTCCACACTACAATGCAGCACAGTGAAATTAATAAAAGCTCGACATAATCAGGAGGTAATCGCTGTTGTCTAGACAGTTGTTCATAACTGCCAAGCACAAAAGATTGGACAAAGGGTCCCAATAGATGGGCTTTTTTCTCCCCCAAATGTTATTAACCGCACATTAAATAAACGAAGGCCACAACATTAGGCATACTAGCACTGTTCATGATAGATGGTTAGATGGATGGATTTTTTTGCTAGATAGTTTGTTAGCTGCTAGCTTGCGCGATAGTTTGCTAGCTTTCTCGATAGTTTGCTAGCTTGTGGAATAGTTTGCTAGCTTTCTCGTTAGTTTGCTAGCTTTCTCGATAGCTTGCTAGCTTTCTCGATAGCTTGCTAGCTAGATAGTTGGCTAGATAATGCATCCATCAAATTACTTAATATAATATATATATATATATATATATATATATATATATATATATATATATATATATATATATATATATATATATATAACCGACATTAACTAAGTGGTGCAATATATATATATATATATATATAGGAGTGTGTGTGTATTATTTATTTTTTATATATTTATTTTATTTATTATTTATTTTAATTATCTCTCTATTCTGTTGTTTTTCTTACTGTAAACTACTGCTGCACTTCTTATTTAATTTTGATTTTATCTCTTTCTATTCTGTTGTTTTTTCCTTACTGTAAACTGCAGCTGGACGGAGTCCAGGAAAAAGTTCCCCACGGGGAAAATAAAAGTATATCGTATCGTATCGTATCGTATTTGCTGCAATGTACAGTACAAGAGCCAGTGTACAGCTTGTATAACAGTGTACATTTTCTGTCCCTCAAAACAGCTGTGGCAACAAAAGTAAGAACACCTTTAAGGGGAAAGGTGAAAATAGCATCCTTGTAGCCATTTGTGTGAGGGGTGTACTCATTTTTGCGAGATAGATTGGTTGATAACTAGATAGATAGATAGATAAATAGATAGATAGATGTCGCGCACCACACATAGGCATGTGATTTTTGACATTCTTTTTTTTTTGACATTCTTTTTTCTTTTTTTCTTTTTTGCATTCTATTATGTCAAATGTTAATTTCCGACTTGTGTAAATAAAAATTGGTTACATCACCGCTGTGGAAACAGAACTTGATCTTTTCCGGCACCTTTTGAAAGCAAAGTAGGGAGGTATCGAAGAAATGGAAATCTAGACACAAATTTGCCAATAATGTAGATATGAATATTTGATCAATCATATTACAGCCTCTGTTAGTCTAATCTGCCCCGTGCCTTCAGAATCAGTAGTGCTGGTTGATAGTAATTAACAAATATTAGCAATTGGACTGTTTCTTTAACCAATCAGATTTTTTTTTTTTTTTTATTTGCAGCTAAGAGCCAGCTTCCAAAATAACTTAAGCATTTTTCCATCCTCAGATTGGTTGGTCAGAACAAGCCAAGTTCGACTAGTGATTGTCACACATTGATTATCAGCATCTATGGTGAGTATTTAACTTGACACACTTGCATATTGTTCTCAACAAAAACATAAATTAGAAGTCAACTGTGCCTAGTTTCGTCCATCCTATCAGTATTGCCAGTTTACAGTTGAAAATCTGCTTTGAAAAATCAAACATGGCACCATTAGAAAGCCTTGTCTCAGAACTGGCCAGGCTTCTTTTGAGTAAATAAACAGTCGAGGCAGCAGAAAGGGGGGGGGAGAAGGGGAAGGTGTTGACATGTTGTTGGATGGTGGGTGGGACAGCAAAGGGATTTTTAAGTGTGTTGGTGGAGAGTTTAGGCATTGGATTAAGACAGAGCGAGCGGGAGGAAGCGAGGGAGGGGTCATTCCGAACGACGGAGCTGTGGCTTGGCGAGTGGGTGGCGTTGAAGGAAGTGAGATGGAAGGTTGCCGGGTGTTGTAGTGGAGATATATGGTAGGCCCGTTGGCTTTTATCCAGCGGCGTCCGCGAACCACACGCACTTGCGTGAGCCCCACCTTTAACTGGCCACCCAGCTGTGTAAACATCCCATGATTGGCGATTGGCTGACGGCGTCGGCCAATCCCGGGCGAGGATGCTGTGAAAGGTGAGACAAGTGAACCAATGAGTCAGTTTGTGGGTGCGCAGGCAGGCAAGAATGAAGAAGGAAAAGAAACGGATTGTGTTTATGATGACACACTAAAGAAGTAGTGCATTGGTCAAGAGTTAAACTCATCTCCATTACTCACTTCCTTGATTTTTTCCCTCCCTTTTTCACATCCCGGTCCAAATTAATTCCACAAAAATGGCCTTCATCAAGTTCACTGCATCATTCACTTTACAGCAACATGCACCATTTCTTATATCCTGTCATCTTCCCCCAATTTAATGACCCCAATAAGATTACAAAGGGAATGCAAAAGGTTGCTTGTAAGTGACCTAGAGCCAAAAAACAACATTACTGCATGTTGCATGTTGTACACACATGCTATGGGCCACACACATAGCGAGACATGTTTAGCATGTTTGCCAACTGTCTGTGTTAGTAAACTGCCTGTGTTAATACCTGACAAGGGAAATAACCATACTGATCCGTTTGAGTAGTTGTGTTTTTTTTGTATTCATTTATCTCATTAAATATTCATTTATATATATATATATATATATATATATATATTCTTTATCCTCTGTGAAGCACAACAATATTACTGCGGCATACGGAGGTATTTTTGCCGGCTCAAAGTACTTTGTGTGTCTGTTGATATAAAGTAATGTTTTTCTTTAAAAAACAAAACAAAAAAACTTTGGTTGTTTTTTTTTCATGCTGGAACAGATTAATGATGTTTCTATTCATTTCAACAGGGAAGCATAATTTGAGCTACAAGCGTTTGTGTACAGGTCTACAAGGCACCACTGTACACATAAAATAGTTTATTTTACTAGTATTTTTCATTTTAAATTAATTACTTTTTGCTGCCAAAGTGACATAAACATTTTTGACTGGCAAATATGTTTAAACGTCCTTGTAGGCTAAATGCTAAAAACTTAGCATTTTTTCCCCGTTATGCCATGTGGTATGCACATACCCAGTGGGATCATGGGAAAAAAATGCTGAATGTGATAATCATGTACTGCAGAAATAATAAAACATGAAAATTACAAATAAATAATTTTTACTTAATTAATGGAATTTTTGAACTTACTTACAAATGTAGGCCAAATGTTAAAAAATACAATATGCCATGTAATTATGGTGACAAAATTTTAAATTGTTAGCATTTGGCTTGCAAGTACTTTCGAATGTATTTGCAAGTACATTTGAACGTATTAAAAATATTTTCGAATGTATTCAATAGCTTTTTAGTTCATAAGAATGACTGGCGTACATCTTCTCTCGTGAGGTTGATTCCTCCCGAGTCTGTCACTCACATTTTACTGTTAGACATGATGTACAGTATATGACTAACATCCAATAAAAGAGGGATTTAGCGTTAAGTGCTCCCTTAGCTGCGACGAGGCATGCGCAGAATGTTGTATTTACGAGCAAAGGTAGGCTTGGAAATGTTTCAATCTGTCTGCAAATGTGTCATTTTGTTTTTCCATTTTTTTCCGCTTGCGCTTCAGATGTCATCACAAGCTTTCAAGTCCCACTCTTCGTTTTGTTTGTGTCGGACGGCCGATGTTTACTCCCACAAACATTTAGTCATGCCAAAAAGTCATCGTTAATTTCACACTGCGCAAGCAATAATAACAGCGGAGAGCAGGAAGCGGCTCATTACGAGTCTGTCTGTGTGAAGGTCCGTCTTGGGCTAAACCCCTGTAGGTGTGTTTGTGCGCCTCTTTTTGGGGGCTTTACTCCTTATTTAAGACCAATATTTACCCAGCAGCCCCAGGGTGAGATTACCTCATATTCTACCGCCCAGCTGCTCTTTCTCAGCGTTTCCACGACGACCGGCGGAATGTCCCATCATGTTTATCTGCCCGACCGAAAAACAGCGAAGCAGCGGAGGGAGATGATGACAATCCAGTTGTGTGAGCGTGTTGCAAGATAAACACTCGCATTCGTTCTTATAGAATTATCTCTGGGTGTCCGTTTATAATGTGGATAAAGTCTCCGAAATAGCCATTTACTGTAGACAGGTTGTAAATATAGAACTATAACTAACTCTTATCTTAATGATTCATCGTGATGTGTTCCTTTATTAAAAAAAACACAGTGGGTAGTTTATTGTATTATAGTGTATTAGATAACACAACATGTAGTGCGTACTGTATAAACACGTCTAAATTTGACCCCTAATTATGTCAACAGTTATTGCTCTACAGCATTGGTTCTCAATAGTCGCTCTGGGACTCATATTTTGCAATTTAAGTCAATACCCACTTTTACAAAATTTAGGGACGATAAAGAACAACAAATTTGAAGGCATATAAATATCATATTGTTAAACATGACTCTTGCTTACATTTGTAAAGTGCCTTTCAGCGCACCTTATTATAAAACTGAAAACATAGTGGTGTACAAAAATCCATAACTTGCCACTTATCTTCTTGTTAGCAAACTAAAATATAGTTGTTGTATTCATTAGATAGCAGCAGGTGTTATCAAAAATAGATCAATTTTCCAGTAACTTGGCATAGATAGCATAAATTGTACTACTATTACGCAATAGAGCAGTGTGATGGCGATAAGGCTTCTTAAACTGATGCTTAACTAGAGATGGGGCCCGAAAAACTTTGCTCCAATTTCAATTGGTGAGCCGTGAGTAAGGTAATGTTATGCTTGTAAAAACGGCAAAGCCAAAAGCCAGCATCCCACTCAGGAGTGAAAGTTTGCTAGTTAGCTCATGTTAATTTCACGTCAGGGTTCGCTCAAGGTCTTTTTCTTGTTACAAGGAAATTTTGAACATACTCAAAATTTCCGTGTGTCCCCATTAAAACTCTAAGCGAACGTTTGCAAGCCTTGAACGAAACCTGAGGAACCCTGACAGGAGCGGGCATTCGCTACTTTCGCCAACACTTGCAAACATTCGCCTCTCGGTGGGATTAAA